>NC_136903.1:48258369-48858369 GCF_949606895.1 Notothenia rossii | reverse complement strand
AAATATCGTAAGATGTATGGCTTTCTGATGGCATAAATGCATATTCACAAACATTTCCCATTAGCACTTCTAATAGTTTACTTGTTTCAATAATGGCTTTTGTCATGGTATTATGCATCATTGTTGCTGCGAAAAACAATACCCCTGGTGTCGCTAATGCGTCTCAATAACTCTAGGATTAGAGGATTGGTTGACACTGCTGAACTAACATATGATAAAATAATCTTTCTCCAAACTGGAGGGAAAATATGAACTATTCTCACAGAGAGTGACCTGCATGAAGGGCTGGTGCCCCTCACTCAAATGAGATATTGCCTTACGCACTACACTATAAATCAGTAAAGTTACTCAAGAATAAATAAATAAAGACTGATTCTTGAAACTGTTGTAAAAACCCTACAACTTCTTCATCCAAGCTCTTAATCAGTGTTATGTTATTTAATCTGCGGCTCATGCCTTAAAACAGACACTTCAGACCGATTATAAAATTGTGTTTATGAGAAAAATGTAATCTGACTCCATAAATCACATAATTGTTTGATTAAAAACTGCACTTCTGGCTAAGAATAAATGAAGTTCCCCTTTAAACACAGCCCCGGTCTTCTGACGGGGTCTATCTATGTACTGGCTGGAAAATGTTGGGCCAGTCTCTGTCGCTCCGTCACAGTTCTCCCACTAACAGTCACTCTCTAGTTCTGCTGGGTTCTTGTTGACTTCTTCACTGGTTTGAGACAAGCGACCCTATTGGAACACCTCCCTTTGTAGCCAGACTTCACCACAGCAGAATCGAGTTTCTGTTTTCAGGTCTGGACAGCTTCACGTCAGGTGTATCGCCGCCCCTTGCATATTTTGGGTGGAAGCCCGTCTTCTTGACCTCACTAGTTGTGTGGACACAATAGTTTTCTGTGTGGGGGAACAACATCACTTGTAATCTGTATCCTTCTCATAATTACAAAAGTAGTCTGCTAAATGTTCTACTCTGCTACTTCTAATTGGTGGATGCTCTGTGTAAATGCAATATTCTACTCACTATCTTTTAAATAACATTCAACCTCTCCCTCCTGTGGTGACATATGTGGCTCTATGTAGCTGGTTTTCTAAATACTCTAGTGCTGAAGATGCATCACCTGATGGTCCGGTCCTCTAAGCTTCCTCATTGTTGTGGATGATACCAGGCTGTCAGTGGCATTTGGTTCATGTTTGGAAATCCTGTACGTCTTTGACATCTCTGGGACCCCCTGCCTCCCTCGTCATCACTGCATGGTGGGCCGTTGTTTGGTGCATGTGGTGGGTATTTCATTTGTTGTTGTGGACAATCTCTAGCCCAATGGCCCAGCTGATTGCATATGTAGCATCCCTCGAACCGGATAACTTTTCCTCTGCCTCTGCCTCCTCGGAAACCTCCTGGTTGTTGGTTCTCCATCTGATTCTCTGGCTGGTGAGGTTCAACTGTTTGAGATGTCTGCACTGCATTCTCTGGTTCTTCCTGAGCTTGAATTGTTGGAGGTATCTGCCCTGCCTTCTCTGATGTAGCTGCCATTTGCCTTGCCGCTTTCTTGTTTTTATTAGCTTCGGTATCTTTCTCAGCTATTTGTATCTTCAAGAGTCTTAGTTGTAATGTTTTAATTTCTTCGTCTTTTTCCCTCTGGGTTGCTTGGTATTTCAATCCTCCTTCTCCAGCCGCTATCAGCGGTAGCATGAGTGTTGAGCAGTTCTTGAGTCTTCCAGCTTCAGTTACGGTTGTGGTGTCTGGAGAACCTTCGCCTTCTCTTCTCTTGAGTTGTGCTTCCATACTTTTGCTGAGGTCTTCCATCTTTCTGTTGAGCTCCTCTTCCATTCTTATGCCTAGTTCTTCCAATCTTCTGTTGAGCTCACCAGATAGGAGTCTTACCTCATACTCCAAGTCTTTGACACGTGTAGCTGTGGGGAGACCGTCCAACTCCAATACTCCTCCTAAAACACCTAGAGTTGGAGCTTGTATTGGGGGTTGAAAGAAACTGTATTCTTCTGTCATGTAGGGTTGAGGCACATTTGTCAGGCTTGGAAGGAGCTTTGAAGGTTGGATTACTGGAGCTTCTTCTTTCTTATCTTCCTTTGCTGTGAGCTCTGCTCCTTGAGCCACATACATGCTGTTCGTTGATTCTTGGCTGACATATTTTAGATGGAGTACCAGACTTGTAACTCTAGATTTTATTTTTTCAGCTCTGTTCATAGCAATGTTTTCAGGTCCATACCAAGAGGGTTGTCCGGCTTTGATCCATGCTTTTTCCTGTTGTAGGTATTCAGCATTCTCTTGTTCAACTACAGTTTGTATATGGGCTTTGGTTGGTCCAGGCTGATCATCTGCTGGAAACAGTCCTCTCGTTTGCCACTGTTCCAACAGTTTCTCCATGTGGTTCCATGTCTTTTGTCTAAGATTTGGAACTGTTATAGAATCTGATCTGATTTTTTTCCTTCCCTTGATATCTGCTGTTGAGCATGGCTCTGCATCTGGTCTCAACTTAGTGTCTATAAGTGGCATGTTCTCTTCCTATTCGAATGAAATTATGAAGTTATCAAAGATTGAAGCACTAATCCTCCGACTAGCACCTTTGTTCCTGATAAATATCCTATGTCATCCGATCTTAACTTTAAATCAGGTTAGGTTTTTTTTTTTTTTTTTTTTTTGAGTTGTGGTTAATATTATTAAAGTAAATTAAAATATACAATTTGTGCAAATTTTAAATTGTTAAAAATAAAAATTGTACAGTGTACAGTATGGTTTTGACTTTGAAATATGAAAATAGAAATCTGCGGTAAAAATCTAAATCCACTGTGTACAGTGCATACCGAAGTGTATGAAATTATGCAAATGTCTCAACTTGTGTTAGCTTCAATAAAGTGGTGTTTGAATATTCTACAGTCTAGGTTATGTTATTATGTAAAGTTTCTCATCTTATAATTAGAAACCACTTTGCAATTCTATTCTGGCGATCAAGCTTATGTTTATTTATAACACTTAAAATTATACTTCACATGGTATGGTGTTTCTTCTATTTGTGTAATAATTCTGTACTACCACCAGAGTGCGCTATTTTAATTTCCTAGCTTAATCCACTAGGGAATAGCTGTTGCAAAACTGAGTTGTTTTTAACAAGGAGAAACTTATTTTCCTTAAAAGTATCTTTAAAATAGGAAGAACATTACACTATGGTTAAACAACACAGCACGTAACCGCCAAAACACATTTGCAACCAGGAATATTTCAAAAACCGCCAAAACACATTTGCAAGCAGAATTAGATCAATATTCCGCCAATACACTTTTGCCAGCAGCAATACTTCAAAACTTTGAAAATACAACAATCCTTCCCTTTAACATCCAAAAATTGATTCAGCCTTCTAGTTCCAACTGTGACCAGAAGTATTATTCGTTCTTCACAAGATGGAGGTCAGGAAAATGCCTCATTTGAGTGAAACCAGCTGCATAAGAACAAAGAAAGGAGTGCTTTGAATTTGCATTTCACGAAATGGCGATTGCCCTGTCTTTGTTTTTCCACATGTGGGGTGTAAACAAGATGGCACCCGATTATTTCGCACTCTGACCTGTAGACAAAGAGATTTGTCCATGCGGCTCTCAGGTGGGAGTTTAAACAATGGCGAGGTGATCTTTAAACGAACCGTAATAAAGTAAACCACTGGTGTGGTATTATAAACCCTGAAATCCAAGCCAAAACAACACTTAGTTTAAAATAACAACATTTCTATCTAGTTTACTATGAACAAAATGGGCTTTATCTTATTGATATCATCACTTAAAGTTAGGAACCCTTACGCACTAGCTATAAACCTGTTCACGTAATATTTGACTTTATAGTCGACTATGGGCTTTATCTTATTGATATCATCACTTAAAGTTAGGAACCCTTACGCACTAGCTATAAACCTGTTCACGTAATATTTGACTTTATAGTCGACTATGGGCTTTATCTTATTGATATCATCACTTAAAGTTAGGAACCCTTACGCACTAGCTATAAACCTGTTCACGTAATATTTGACTTTATAGTCGACTATGGTTAACTGTTGCTATTTGGACACGCCAAACCGGGACCAATATGGAGAGCTATCAGCAACTAATAATAGACCGTCGTCTTATTACTGCACTGCTGTTGTAATTCCGATTACCGTAACCCACCTGCAATATCTTGTTTAAAACAGAACAGTTTTAAGCACTGATAAAGGCTTAGACCTTAACCAAGCCTTTTCTTGAAAAGGACTTTCTTTAAAGCACTGACTTCGGTCTTAACCCTGAGTTGATTCACTATGCCCCGCTGGTTTTCACTTACTCGGCCCTTAACCGATTCGCTATGTCTCCAGATCTTAACAAAAATCGTCAAATGGGCTATATACCCTTACGTCATAGGCTAAATAACTACTAACGTAACAAGAGTCACCTATGTGAAAACAGCAAGGCACCTATCCGAAGTACAATGTCCACACACATTTATATTTAAAATTCAACACCCACACGTGGTTAATAGCATGCAGGGTTAATGGAACAAAAGAAAGTGTGAACTCACCCTGCTTGTGACAAAACAACGCCTCGTGGTTTTAGAGTGATTATTTTATCAATATTTTATAAAAGGCACAGCTATTTTCAGGATCCGCCGGCTGCCGTCAAACACACAAATCTAACTTTGCCTAGTTTAACTAGTGAATAATCTTTGTCATAACAGGCATCTTCTTACCGATTGATTTGAGCTCTTGTGTTTCGAATGGCTGCAAGCGTCTCCATGAAACAGCCGGTTGGTTTTCTCTCCTCGGTCAGCGGGATCACGTCAGGGAAGTCACCAGATTGCTAACTGTGTTTGTTATTCTCCCGTCCAGGAGAGAAGCTTTAAAAGGAGACTAAATGGAGTCTCTGTGAAAGTTCAATTGGGTACTTTAATTAAAAAAGGCGCGGGTTGGTCACAAGCATGATATTGTTCAGTCAGACAAACAGCTGTGATCCGCTCCTCGTTAGGGAAGAGAAGCGCCTCGATCTCTCCTCCGGTGCTGTTATATATCCTCTGCTGGCTCCTCCCCGCCAGCCGGCTCGCCTCGTCTCCAATGTCCGTTATTGCATTTAAACAGAGGATTGGTTCTTTTCACATTCAATATATGCTTAACACACCTTTTTCTCCTCATATTCTCTTTCATCACTTTTCATTTAACACATTCTAAACGCTGTAATCAACTCTAAAAAATACTTCTCGGCTCGTTTGGTTTCCGGTCATTCCGGATGTTGTCACATGCTCCTCTCATCTGTAAACAATAATGTATTCAAATAAACTGTACCTTCATTTAATATTCAGCATGGTAGTATCTCGACATCTATAGTTGTAGTGTTAAATCAGTAGGCTTCGGTTTGCACCACTCCATATCATTTCGCTACTAAATTCACCTCTTTAGGAAATCGTATATTAGCCACATGCTAAATGCTAACCGTAGATGAAGGATTTTCAGAATAAAAGCTTAACTGCTTGTGCACAAGAATTTCTGGTTTTTCAGTATAAAAGAGCATTAAAACTGACGGCATGTTTAAACTACATTTCCCCATTAAAACATTGATTTTAATTTCTAACAAAAGCTGACACACCGGACTGCTAACCATGCTAAGGCGTGAGCAAAAACAGCATTGACATTAAAAAGCATGGCCGTTTTTCCCTTGCTAACATTTAGCATAACTTTGGAGCGTGGCTTGGTTACAAAGTGAGCGCCCCAGCCTCTTAAAGACAGTAATGTAAACTCGTACTGCTCGTTGACCAAAGCTTTAGTTTGAAAGCTAATGTTAATCCTAATGTGACATTAGCTAACAATGGCTAAATTAACAGATTGCATTAAGTAGCTACGAACCAACACACCATGCGGCGGGCCCCACCCGACTGACTAATGTTACTGTTGGGGCGGACATTTTTACAGAGTAAACGTAGCACACGGTAATTCAACAGCACGAGAGCAAATAACTTCATGACAGTTCATAAACTTAAGTTGGTGACTTTCAATGCATTATACTACATATGGTTACGCAATAACTAATATTCCAATGTATTCCAGCCATCCATATTTACCAATCCAAGCTGAGTAATGGCGTGCCAGAGCTACCTTCCTTGCGGCTGTCTTCTTCCAAAAAGAAACTCATTGCGCACGATTTCGCGGGGTATTGCGGTGGAATTGATACATATAATTGATTGACTCATTTTATCCCAACATGACCTCAACACGTTCATGTACCCTCTCCTCATACAATGTAGATTCTACTACTATAATACTATTAGGTTTTGCTTCGGAACACGAAACAATTGTATAACATTCACAAAATAGGCTTGGATAAATCCAACAGATGGCCAGTCCCCCTTTTTTCAGTGTGTGTCCAACTTTAGATGCCAAAACCCCTGCGAAGCGTCCATTTTGCTGAAATATTTTGCACCTGCCATTTCACAGGTTATCTCCTCACGTTTTGGGATTTGGTAGTTTCCCTTTCCATATTCTCATTCAGATCCTTTGGATCAAGGTAGACTCTTAAGTCACCAGTTTTCTTCTTTCCACATGTGATGGAGTTCACCCAGTCAGTAGGCTCCTCCACTCGCTCAATAACACCCAGCAGTGTCATCCTGTAAAGCTCTTTTTTAAATCCGCTCGTAGTGGTGCTGGCACTCTTCTTGGGGCGTGCACTACAGGCTTGGCATCATCCTTGAGCTGGATCTTGTAAGTGTACGGCAAGGTCCCTTGTCCTTTAAAAACTGTTGGAAATTCCTTTACAATGTCAACTGTTTCAGCAAACTGCGTGTAGTTTGTATTTCTACATTGTTTGTCCATTACTATGTGCCCACTGTTTATTTGATAGATCCTCTTAACCAGTCCTAGGTCCTCTGAAGCTTTGTCTCCCAGGAGTGATTCATGCCCATTAGGCACAATAGCCGCATTCACACCGCAGGACTTTCCCTGGTACTTTGGTTCTTTAGTTCCGTTAGTACCAATAATGTCGCGTCACACCGCCGGGACTACTCAGTGCCGGGAACTCTTTTGGCCATTTTCAGTCCCTGCTAGAGAGGTGGTACGAACCTGGTGATAAAAGAGTGCCAATTTCTATTCTATTTCTATTGGCTGGGCGAATTGTAAACCACGCCCCGTTAGACTCTGAATTGTATTTGTTAGGCAGCCATTTTTTTCCTCGCTACAAAACCACATCCACACCTGAGCGAGTAGTTTTTTTGTACTTTAAAGCAGTTATGACCACACGTACTACAACACCGGAGCGGTGGAATGATGAGGAAGTGTCGGCGCTTCTGGCAATTTACTCTGAGGACGGGATGCAGCAGCTTCTACAGAAAGCAGTTCCCAACTCCAAATGTTTTGAGCGATGTTCGCAAAAGCTACTTGAGCTGGGAATCGTGCACAGTGCACACGGATGCCGGGTAAAAATAAAGAAACTCAGCCAGGACTATAAAAAAATTCAAGACCACAATAATAAGAGTTATACCCCCTCCCCCGTGTAGTTCTTCTTCTCTCGTTTTCTTTTGTACTCGCCGTGAAGTGGTTTTGAGGCCTGCCATTAAACCCAGAGAAGAAGAAGACGAAGTGACGTCAGCGTAATCTTGCCTCAGGGAAAGTGAATGCGATTGGCACTAGCCCCCTGGCGATTGGCACTAGCCCCCTGGCGGATTCAGTGCTGTGGTACTTTAGTGCCGGCACTAAAGTACGGCAAGTCCTGCGGTGTGAAAGCGGCTAATGACAAACAACAGGCTGTACTGTTTGCCTTTCACTGTCAACTTGAGTCGGCATTGCCCTTTTGTCTCAATTGGCTGCCCGTTGTATGCCTTCAGTGGTTTGTTCTTTTCTGAGATACTTCTAGGTTTCTCTCTAAGTGCCTTGAGATCATTCAAATTAATTAAATTAGCTTTAGCCCCAGTGTCAATCTGAAATGGCACAATTGTCCCATTTACTAGGATTGGTGTAATCCATTTGTCATCTGATACAGCATTTACAGTACCTTTTGGACTCTGTGAGCCGTCATTTTCGTCATGTGACACCATCTTGATGAAAAATGTTTCACTTAAATCATCATTGTCATCTGAGTCTTCAACTCTGTGCACCTTATTCCATTTATTTTTCTCTCTGGAGAGGCACATCTTTGCATAATTATTTTGTCCTTTGCACTTTGCACACATTTTCCCATAAGCAGGACATTGTCTTGGTGTGTGTTTTTCCCCACATCTCTTGCAGCTGAACAACTGTTCGTCATCATTGTTTTTATCTCTGTATCTTTTCCACTGTTTTGCTTTAACTGACACAGTGTTCACTCCTTCGTCATGTTGGCTTGCTGCACCATGTGCAGGTTCATTAAGTGTCAGTACATGTTGACGCGCTAGCTCACTGGCGTGGCATATTTTAATTGCGCTCTCCATCGTGAGTTCTGTTTCCTTCAATAATTTCTCTCTGATTTTCCTGTCATTAGTTCCAAACACAATCTGGTCTCTAATCATAGATTCTGAGATAATTGAAATTACAGGATCTTGCCTTTAGCTTGAGGTCTGTGAGAAAGTTATCAAACGTCTCTCCCTGATGCTGCATTCTTGTGCGAAAGACGTACCTTTCAAATGTTTTGTTCTTTTTCGATAGGCAGTGCTCATCAAACTTTTTTAAGACACCATCCAACTTATCTTTGTCCTCTGGTTGAGCAAACACAAAAGTATTGTAGACTTCCAATCTTTCTGGTCCGGCAACAATTAGCAGTATTGCTATTTTTCTAGCATCTGACTTTGTATCCGCTCCGACAGCTGCAGCGTACAGCAGAAACTGTTGCTTGAATTTCCTCCATTTCGCATCCACATTTCAAGTCAGATTTAACGGAGTTGGCGGTTTTAATGCATCCATTCTGCGTTGCTTCTTGCTCCCGACAAAGTTTTACCCGTGTCCTGGTACCATGTAACGTTCTTATTGGTTATAAATAAGATAAGATCTTGGATCTTTAGACTAGCTTTACTAGCCAACTTTATTAGCCAACATGCAGTCTCCTCACATCTTGATCCGCTAACATCTATGTCCATAGATGTTATACTGCCGCCTAGTGGTAACATGCATTGTAACTAAAGCATAAACACCTATCATTACAGACCCCCACAAAGAAAAATATATATTTATATGCGTAAAGTCATCATCTTAACAGTTATTTATGCTCATCGAGTCATCCGTGAGCAGAGCATCAAGTTGGCATGCCTATTACAGCTGAATGCGGCGATTACCATCTTGTTCAGCAAAACGCCTCACAAACGTATTAAGATCTAAAGCTTTTGTGCGTTCTGATTCAATGCTGAGTACAGCCAAACTTGACAGTCTCTTCTCTGTCATTGTAGACCGCAAATATCTCATTCCTTCAGTACTTGGGTCCGAATGCTTCTCGTTTTTGCACCGTCCCGTTCAAATGAAATCGCCATCAATCACATTTCCATGCTCGCGCCAGGGCCGGGGGAGGAGTTACAAGGCTCGCGTCCTCCCCCCTCCCCTGCCTGCTGGTCTGCTCTACACAGCTTGGAGCAATCTCCAATCATCCACACCTGCAACCTGCTCATCAGCCACACTATGAAAGCCTGCAGCCTGCACTCATTCCCTGCCGTATTGTTGCCGTGAACGGTTTGTTGTGTGCCGCTCTAGCTTTTTACCAGCATATTCTTTGACAACTTTGCCTGCTTTTGCCTCACACTAATTGTTATGTCTCTCCCAGGAGGAATCCAAAGCCTTCCACGCTCCCAATACCAGCCAGGCCTCTCTACCCACCCTGGAATAACTGCATAACCTCCACTCCCAGCTCCCTTTTTCTAATAAACAAATGTTACTTTCACCAGCTGATTCCGAGTCTGATTCTGGGTCCCCTCCAGTACATGTGACACCGATAGTGACTTGTACTAGCTGCTGGTCGCATTTTTAAAAAAAAGAAGAAAAGACTTCTGATGAATCGGAACGATAAAGCACGTTATCCTACTCTAAAATAATAACATTCTGGCAACATAAAAAAATCTAACTTGCAGCTGAAAACGTTTTTATGTTATCAAAAACATGTTAAGAAGGTTATCAAAAACATGTTAAGAAAGTTATTATCAAACATTCTATGAATGTTTTTAGAGAACATTATCCTACCTTTCAGAAGAACATTCTGGGAACCAAAAGAAAACTTCCCGCTGAAAACATTCCTAGAACAGTGAATAGTAACATTCTCAGAATGTTTTTAGAACCAAAAATGTCTAGCTGGGTAGATAGCCAATATACAACCCAGTGTCACGGCATTTCGTGTTATAGTCACAACATTTAATCTATTGATTCGTGTTCACCAACACGATTTTCCCCTTTTTTTCGTGTCACACAGAACGATTTTAAAAGCAATGTATTTCTATTGCTAGTATGTTTCGTGCCGGCAACACGTCTTTTTGTCCGTTCGGGTCTTGGAAGACCGGAATCTGTGCGATTCATAAAAACATGTTTTTACTCAATATCAAGCCACTATTATTGTTTTTAATTTTAAATCGTATAATGTCTGACTTTTTTTGCCGTCCGCAAGGAAAATAAATGGGGCTCAGAGCCTCAGAACCGGAAACAGATACAAACACACTGAACTGATTACCCAAGATCCTCAGCTATGGTTTAAGTGCATTGTTTAATGCACATATGGTGTTAATGCGATATGAAATCCGAAAAACCTTTTAAAAAAAAGAAAGTAATACTTTAATCCGATTGTGCTTGCTTTTCTCTTTGAAAGTCATCACATAACGGCATTGGAATACAAGGTTCGGCTGCATTAAATATTACACATCTGCCGTAGTTCTTTATTTATAGAGCCCTGATTAGAAGACTTCTAGACAAACTGGAAGAACTGCCACCGAAACTGAATACATGACGTGGATCATAAATATATCAGCAATTAAACAAGATCTTCAATTTCTCTTCACACAATACGTCTCCTTGCAGTATCAACATTAATTCGGCTGACTTTTATATTTGATCCAATTGGTAGATAGGCTATATTTACACCATAACGGTGCACAGCTTATAGAAAAGGACTTGTAGTTTTTAAAGATATTACTGATTTTCTTTATAAGAATGTAAATACTGAGTCTGAAATAATATAGCAATATGCTGTAAAATGATGTGAAAGCATGAATAAAACTATACATCTTCAGATGTTGTACATACATAAGTGTCCTACACTAATAATACAAAGTTATTATGGCTGTGTGTACCTTGTGTGCACCGCCTAGTGGTTAAAGCATGTTATTGAATTATTGTTTTTATGTGTTATATTTGATAAAAAAAATATTAAGAGTACATACTTTCATAGGGGGAAAGTAGAAGGTCAATGATAGAAATATAGAATATAAAAAATCAAAAAAAGATACTATAAGTGATCTCTAAAATAAAACAGTTTAGCGCAGGATGTATAAAGATATTAATAGGAGGAGGTGCAAAACAGAAAAACGAATTAACCTTTATTTAAACATTAAATAATACTTTAGATTAAGGTCTTCTTTTAAATAAGAAAAAAGCTTCGGGGGTATCTATCTACAGATAAATATTAAGCATGACAAAGTATTTAACGTCTAATATTGCTTTCCTGCAATGTTAACTATGTTGAAGCACTTATTTTAACTGATAATATAGACATTAATTATACTCTTAGATTAAATGTCGTGACTATAACACGAAATGCCGTGAGACTGGGTTGTATATTGGCTATCTACCCAGCTAGACATTTTTGGTTCTAAAAACATTCTGAGAATGTTGCTATTCACTGTTCTAGGAATATTTTCAGCGGGAATGTGCAGAATTTGACAGTTTAATGGTGGAGGTATACACACATATTGATAGATGTCTTGTAATGCACTGTTGAGGAACCTGTGACCCAAGTTTTTCATTCATTGCATAACTACACCATAGTTGTGTGTATGATATGTCAATAAACCTTAGGAAATCTTGAAAGGGATGTGCAAAATAGCCATTGTACAGTCTTTCATTAACTATTAGTAGAGAATAACGAGTAATGAATATACTTTATTTCTCGTTTCCATTCATGTCAATTGCAGATAAATGTTTAGTCTTCTCAAGCACCAACTATCAAATTATCTCTCCTGATTGTTGGCACTTGACAATCACCTTCCCTGAATTTTACTCAGGTGTAACTAAAGTCTGATTTAAGGGTTGCTCATATTTCACATCATCAATCAGAATCTGATAAGTACCTCAAATAAATGTAGTGGAGTAAAAATACCAGGTTAACCTCGGAATTGTAGTGGAGTAGAATTACAACAATGTAACAATGAGCTGTCATGTGGGTATATATTAAGCTGCGCATTATGGACACAAGCGATTTTCATCCATTTATTAATTATATGTTTTACATTTGATAACAGCAGTGTGTTTAACACTGGCAACTTCTAATTGTGGGAAAAACGAAAACGTTCAGTAGAGACGTCCCATAGAACATTTTGCGAAACACAATAGCCAGCATGCGTAGTTCTGGGGGGGCGTTAGATTCCAGTTTTGGATAGTCTGGCGTCGTTTCGTTCCATTTCAAACAGCTGTTTGACGCTCGGCGTAACTTTGGGACACTGCCACTCCAACATCCAATCCCAGAGCCTGAAGATTAATCACGGGGACAGTCCTAAATGATAGCTGGGGATTATGGGTAGTGTAGTGTCTTCGGCTATCCTAAACTCAGAAATGTTTTTCGGATTTAATATTGCATTAACACCATATCCCTACATGCATTGCGGCTAAAACATCCAATCAGCGAGCTTAAACCATAGCTGAGGATCTTGGGTAATCAGTTCAGTGGCTGTGTATCGCAATGATGCTCGAAATGTCCCTTATAGGCCTACGTCTGTTTCCGGTTATTTTTATTTTGAATTTCAGTTCCTGACAGACGCCAAAAAAGCCAGAGATTATGGAATCAAACAAATAAATAAAAACACGGATAATTGTGTGTTATTGGTGAGTAAATAACAGTGTGTTATTTAGAAAAGAATAACAAATTAGAAGGAAAAAAATATTTAAAAAAATACAGATTTCAGTATTCTGAGGCTCTGAGCCCCATTTCTTTTCCTCACAGACGACAAAAAAAGTCCGACATTATACGATTTTTTTATGAACCCCACAGCTTCCGGTCTTCCAAGAGCCGAACAGACAAAAAGACGTGCTGCAGGCACGAAAAATACTACCACTAGAAATACATTGCTTTTAAAATCGTTCTGTGTGACACGAAAAAAAGGGGAAAATCGTGTTGGTGAACACAAATCAATAGATTAAATGTCGTGACTATAACACGAAATGCCGTGAGACTGGGTTGGTTATTTAGAAAAGAATAACAAATTAGAAGGAAAAAAATATTTAAAAAATATAGATTTCAGTATTCTGAGGCTCTGAGTCTGAGCCCCATTTATTTTCCTCACGGAGGGCAAAAAAAGTCAGACATAATGAAATAAAAAATAAAAACAATAATTGTGGTTTGATATTGAGTAAGAACATGTTTTTATGAACCACACAGCTTCCGGTCTTCCAAGACCCGACCGGACAAAAAGACGTGCTGCAGGCACGAAACATACTACCAATAGAAATACATTGCTTTTAAAATCGTTCTGTGTGACACGAAAAAAGGGGGGAAATCGTGCTGGTGAACACGAATCAATAGATTAAATGTCGTGACTATAACACGAAATGCCATGAGACTGGGTTGCAATATGAGGCTTAGGCATCTTGCCAAATAGTGTTGATGTATGTAAACTATGTTAGAACTGGTTTATAAATGGTTCTTGATGATTGATAAAGTGTTTACAACCTAATTAATAACCTAATTATAAACCCTTTATGAATCCTTTATAAAGGAAGTCTTATTGTAAAGTACCTGAGCTCTGTAAAGTGCCTCCATAAACATTCATCTGTTTGCATCTTGCATTTTGTTTTTACTGTATTATCTTCATAGTTATATTTAATTGTATTTGACTGTACAATATTTAATCTTACATTCTCTTCTTGTATATATATTATTCTATTTAAATGTATATAGACTCCTGCATTTATTTGGTCACTTTCTCTGCACTATTAAGCTTATTGTATTTGTTGGGGAAATATTTTCATAGGCCCATAACTTTGACTGGTTTATCAGTTCGTACTGCCCTCAATGAGCTCAGGCACCTGTAGCCTTGGGTGCTGTGCTCTCAGTGTTTTGTCTCCCTATCAGGGGCGGTTCTATGGGGGGGCCAGGGGGGGGGCAGTGCCCCCCTAACACTGACCTCTGACCCCCTGTGGCCCCCCTAAAAATGAAAAGTGAAAAAAGTGAAAAAAATGAAAAATGTATGATTTATTACACGATTTATTGAATAACTAACGTTATTTGTCATTCTAGTCGGACCCATTAGAGCGGTGCATTCAGGACCCATTAGAGCGGTGCACTCACTTTCACTATCCGGCTGAAGCGCGCGAAAAACAAACAGTTTTCATCTCGGATCATCAGAGGCTGTTGCATCCAAGAAAGACTGATTGAAACCTACGTTTCGAGAGACTACCACGATAATTGAAGGTGAGTTAAACTATTGTATCCGTGTAATTGTAGATGTAAAGTAGAGATGTAAATGTTAATTGCCTTTATTTTTATATAAATATGATATGGTGTTAGTGCAAAAATTGTACTATAACTTAAGCTGAAGCTAACAGTAATAACTATAAGATATATCTGAAATAAATAAGTGTACTGAAACAAATACCAATAACTGTATTGCATTGTTTTCTTATGCACAATTACTTCATACTGTCTAGTTCTCTTTTTCGTCCTGCATTTATTGTGCCCTGCTCAGAAAATAACTGGCCCCCCAGTGGCCCCCCCAGTCAAATTGGTCTAGAACCGCCACTGCTCCCTATTCCTGCCTGTTGGCGGCAGCTGATAGAGGTGTTATTGTGCTTTGCTTGTTTTATCTTGTTATGCAAAATGTTGATTATTCTCTCAGAACCAGCTAAATACATGGGTCTGGGTTAGAGATCTTCAGAATTGGTTTGGCATCCGCTGTGTCAACTCGTGGCGCACAACATGTCTTGGGAATTGTCAGTGTCAGTGTTTGCCATCAAAGTTCCTGCTCTCCCCGTGTCTCTCTGAGTTTCGTCTCCATTGCTTCAGATGTTTGCATCACAGTATTTATTTATTTATTATTCTGACATGTATATAGCCAGGGCCGCCCCTCCCTACACGCAGATCACGCAGACCGCGTGGGGCCTGTTGCCGCCCCTGTTTGTCTTGGCTCTGATTGTGTCTCTGTGTACGTATGATGTGGACAGGGGCGCCGCCAGGGATTTTGGGCCCCATGAAAATATATCACATTGGGCCCCACCACCAGGCACAGGCCACTTTGTTTATAAATTACCTCGAGGGCCGTACCAAATGGTCTAGCGGTCCGTATACGGCCCGGGGGCCGGAAGTTCCCCACCCCTGCTTCAATATAATAACATTAGTATTAATATCATAACCAAAATGTTGGTGATTAACATGTAGTTTACCTAATACAGCCTCACTCAACGCTTCAAACTGTCCATCATCCAAATAGACTAAAAGCAGTTTTTTGTTTTATATAGATCATTGGCTATGTGGGAAAATACTGTGTTTGAAATGTATAATTAAAATAAGATGTTAGCTTTTTGTTTATAGTCTCCCTTCAAATATGTTAAGTTTCATGTAATTCAACACAATGCTGCTCACCTCCTTCAGTTGGGAGATAAGCTGGTTCAGGTTCAGCAATATGGGGGGTCAGGGCTGCTGAGCTTAGAGATGGATCTGTTGGTCCTGGCACCAGGGGGAGGGACAACTGATTTAGTATGAATAGGCGCTAAAAATGTGCCTGCATTTATTAAAGGTAAGGAGGTAAGAATGGAAAAACCAGCTCGAGTGCGCTAGAATTTGAAAGTACACAACCGAAAAAATATGCTCCTTCCTTCAGACTTCCTTACGGAGCCCCTCCTCCAACACACACAAACGCGCACATAACCAATGAGGGCACGATATAAGTTTGTGCACAGATGGAAGGCTGACAGGCAGGTAGGCCATCCAGTTATTTTAGCCGGGCCGGCTCAGATGATTGGTCGTGCTTTTTACAGCGCCACGGCTTCCACAGATGAAATGTTTGTATGTATTTATTGTCAAGCATTTAATATATTCATTGCTATCGGGATGTTAAGAGCATTCCATGGAATATAACAAAAAGTGTTTCTGAAGTGAATTACCTACCCTAACTTTAAATGTCAGCTAAAAGAGCAGTGAAATGAAAAACCTCTGAATTTTCTGTAAAGATATTAACAGTAGTCTTACTTAATGTCAGCTTAGTAAAAACAAAACATTAGCTAACAGAATAATTTCCAACACTCATGGACCATACCTTTTCTTGTGAAAAACTGGATGACATACTGTCGCCCTTTAGTCTCTCTCTCTTGTCTTTCTCTCCTTTCTCTTCTTTTCTTAGAGCCTGACTTTTTGAGTCGTTGAGACATCGTACAACACAAGTGTAGGCTAAGTACTAGGCTAGCATCCCTCCTCACATGTTTTCACTCTCTGCAAGTGCCGGTGCCGCACCGCGTTTGGAGGCAGGACCAAACCATTACATGTAAATAGAAGGGGGTGTACAGAGGCTTTGGATAATTAACTTTTGGAAGAAAATAAGTTAGATTAATCGTAAGTTTAGTGAGTACTTTATCAATACAACGTTCTTTTAATGTTAATTATTGAGGATTGATGAAAGGTTACTTAAAAAATTGTCTTAATGTTCTAAACATTTTGGGGCCCCCATCAGTCACGGGCCCTTAGAATCGTCCTAACTTTTCAACCCCTTACGGCGCCCCTGGATGTGGAAGCCACTATCATCTACGATCATCAAACACCTCTGAATATACAAGCCTCTGTCGTGGATTTATACTCCCGGGATGCCGGTCAAAGATTCTTTCACCGCTCTCTATTCTCTCAACTACCTGAAGATGTATGGGCTCGGCCCTCCGGCTATCACCGTAGAAAACGAGCTAGGAGGTGGAGTAAACGTGTAGGTGCCTCGGTTAAGTAGAGGAATCCTGTCCACTCTCGCTCTGCACCGGCCTACTCTTTCCGGTCAGACGATGCTGGACCTGGTCGGCTGTGTTGCTCCATTACACGGCGCTCCATCGAGACCAGGTATGCCTTTCTCCCGCCGATTGTCCCAGACATGGACATAGTCACCGGGCTGCTGCACCGTGGGATCTCCGCTGGGCTCTCTGTTCCCAAATCTACTGACCATGGATAACATTTCCTGATGGTGACGGAAACCTGGGTTAAAACTAATGAGCTCGCTCCACTTGTGGAACACTGTCCCGGCGATTGTATCTTTTTCAGCACACCTAGACCCACCGATCGCGGTGGGGGTCTGGCCACTGTGTTCAAGAAACATTTTAACTGCCGCCTAGTGAACTCTGATCCAGCTTCGAGGTGCAATTAATCAAAGTGGGAGTGGTAAATCCCCTCACTCTTGTGTATCGTCCACCAAAATCTCTCAAAGACTTTATCACTCAATTTGCGGACTTCCTCCCAAATACTATGCCTAGTTTTGATTGATTTCTGATTCTTGGTGATTTTAATATTCATGTCTGCTGTCCCACTAAGCCTCTTGTTATTACATTTATGCATCTGGTTGAGTCTTTTAATCTTACTATGCTGTCCACCGGTCCTACTCACAAACTAGGCCATACACTTGACCTAGTGTTATCGTCTGGTTTTCCGATCGGCAATGTGGAAATAACTGTCGGATCATAGTGCTGTTAATTTTGATGCATCCCTGCCTTTTTCTCCAGCTAAACCTCACCTTCCTGAACGTTGCTCTCGCTACATTAACTCATTGACTGCCATTAAGTTCTCTGAGGCTCTCAAAGCTGCTCCCAATATCTGCAATATTGAAGCTTCTCCTCCCCATCTCAGCACTGAGGAACTTACCTCCTTATTTAACACCACCTGCTCTTCAATCCTGAATTCTGTTGCTCCCCTTAAATTGAAAAAGCCTAAGCCTAAAGCTTTGCCCTGGCTTAATGACACTACCGGAGCCCTAAGGAGGAAGTGCAGAAAATCAGAACGGAAGTGGAAGTGTGATAAGCTTCAAATTTCCTTTGAAATTTCCCGCTAGTCTGTTCCTCCAAACTGGAATGCTTTAAACCCATTACACCAACCTCCCTTACACAGATTTTTTCCACCATGAAACCTTCAACCTGCCCGCTTGACTGGGTCCCCACTGCCTTTCTAAAGGACGTCTTTGACACTAGTGGCCCAGAATCCTCTCCATAATTAACAGCTCTCTGTCCAACACACTCTCACTCCATAAACGTCCAGGAGCGACGCTTGGTCAGGGTCCCGTGGCGTGCAGTTGTGACGCTCCGAGGCTCCTTCAGCTTCATAAAGGGATGCAAATGGCTTTCAACTGATTGCAATGTATTCCCATCTGCGGCGGGATTTGACGCTCATGGAAGCACGGCATTTGTTTGTGTCGGCTGCCCTTAAAGGCAATGTAAGCGTCCATTCCCATTGGATAACGGAGAATTGTACACCCGGAAGTAAGTATTCCCCTTATTGTCGATTGATTTTACAGTGATATCTGCACTACTCATCGACTAAAAAACACCAGATTATCCTTGTTAATTACACAACATTGATTGGTTTAAATTGTGTGCAATGCTTTTGTATTTTTCCCCTTCGATTCGGAGAAACAAACGTTTTATTCTCGGTGGAAAATGCCTATTTTAAAGTTAGTTTGGCCATTCAAATGCGTTTTGATGTCATTTGATGCGAGAAATATGAGTTGTTATTTCAGATTATGTGTGCAGTGGATGTACATGATCTTTAGTTTGCTAGTTATTACGAAGATTACTTCAGGAAATTGCGTCCATAGAACGTTTTCATTGTTACCAAGGTGGTTGCTAGGGACGCTGCTATCGATATTATTTCTGTTATGTTGTGTGACTGTTTAATGGTGTTATCTTTATTGCTACCCCCTTCCCCATCAATGTATAGTGTTGGTCCACAACGCAAACGTATTAGTTTAACAAAATCCGCATCTAAAATGGTGGCATAGATACTGTAGCGACCCTGCAGTGCTGAACTTGGAGAGACTCACAAGGGGATTGTTGGGGGGAAGACGTTGCCCTAGTTAGCCGGATAGGGCGGGGAGAAAAAGGGGGTGGGGTTTACAAGTGACCGGAAGAGGGTCAAGCTACGGCGGGAGAGCTAGTGAGGGATCCTGAGAGAGCTAAGAGACAATACCGCTACCTATCTTTGTTGTTTTGGGCAGTCTTCCAACCCCGGGGTTTAGTCTGTTTGTAGGGTAATAAAACCCGGATAAATTACAGCCATCGTGTCCTCCTCATTTAAGTAGTTAGCCACCCGTGCGGCGGAGCCGCGAACGCTACATTGGTGTCAGAAGTGGGATCTCCCCAGCCCCCAGTCCCCGCACTACAGTTGGCTAACTACGCTAGCATCGCTAGCCACCGCCGGAGGACCGAAATGGCTGAACACGGTGAGAACACGGACTTATATGCCCCATACACCCCCCCAGAAACACCACGGAGGAAGCCAACCAGCGATGCACAGGTGGTAAGGAGAAAGGAAAAAAAAACAACCTACTCACCCCTTGCTACACTGCTGACGGACCTTCCGGAGGAAATAAAAGGAAGTCCGGTTAAGTTTGCTGCAGCCACCGGATTGCTGACTGAAAGAGCAGATGTAAACGAAGACACGTGTGGACCGGCTCCGGTGGATGCCCAACCAAAATCTATCCCGGAGTTGGAGAGAGACATAACGGCAAGTAAATGGGGTGGCCAACAAAAATCTATCCCGGAGTTGGAGAGAGACATAACGGCAGGGAAATGGGGTGGCCAACCAAAATCTATCCCTGAGTTGGAGAAAGACATTACAGAAAGTCTAGAGGAACGTTTTATGCAGAAAATGAGCATTGCAATGGAGCGTGCTTTGGGAAATGTTCTCAATAACTCAAAAAGTGACATTAAATCCATGAGGGGAGGGGAAGCACAAGATGTTGGGGCTAAACCTCATGAGCCCTATTGCAATGTAAATTCTAACCATGCTACTGACAATGCCAGTGTGAGCTCCGAACCTGCTAACGTTAAGGATGCTCATATCACTGTTGATGTCCCATGCCCAACAACAACCCCCCACCCAAGTACATGCCCCAAAGCAAATACCTACACCGCCAATGGACTCGGCCAAGGTAGCTCCCTGACTGCGGGCTCGGCTAGTCCCTCTACTACCAATAGCCAAACCAGCGATGTGGTAGCTGCTCTGACCACCGCCCTCACCACGGCATTGATGAATGTGCAGGGACCAACACCTTTCCCCAGGGAAGGCCAGCTAAAGGTCGGACGCTATGATGGGCTCACTTCATGGGAAACGTACTGGGCCCAGTTCAACCTCCTAGCGACTGCGAATGGCTGGTCCCCTGCAAAGAGAGCAGTCCATTTAATATCCGCCCTGGAGGGTGAAGCTAGAAAAGTACTACTTGATGTGACTGCTGCTGATCTTGAGAACCCACTAGCTATTTCCAGAGCACTGGAGAGACGTTTTGGAAACACTGCCCCTGCAGTTGTGATGCGGCAGAGGTTTAATGAGCGGATGCGGGGTCCTGGAGAGAAGCTAGGAGTTTTTGCAGCGGAACTGCGCTACCTGGCTCAAAGAGGATTCCCCGATTTCGATGATGCAACCCGCTTGGTGCTAACGAAGGAGGCATTCATCCGTGGCCTGCAGCCCATCCCATTACGGCAGCAAGTCCGGCTCGCAGACCCACAGACCTTGGGAGCAGCTCTAGAGAAAGCACTGGTGGTGGAGGACATCTTCCTGGAGGGTTTTGAAAATGGCTCCACGCAGTCATTGACACGACCTAAGGCTCAAACGTATAAGCCTCCTAGACCCAACCCTCCTCCGCTCGGCACAGAGAGCCCACCGTTGCCCCCAGAGGGTCGACAGAGTCAAGCCTGCTATAATTGCCACCAAAAAGGCCATACATGGCGCTTTTGTCCAGCTCCTGTCACCGCTCCGGAGGGTTCAGCGCCGGGAAACGGGCGGGGCTCGGTGTAGAGGGGAGTCGACCGAGCCAACCCTTGCCCCCCAGAGACTGTGACACTCAACCGGTGATTAGAATACTCCACCTCCCCTCTGCTCACGCCCTTTGCTCCCTTGACACCTTCCCCACAGACTGCTGCAGAATACCTGTACTGGTCAATGGTCAAGGGACCCATACCCTGCTGGACTCAGGCTCCACTGCAACTGTTCTACACCCGGATCTCCTGCCAGCCGGAACTCAACCCCAAGCCACCGAGGTCCCTCTCATTACCATCAGCGGGGGAGAGGCTCCCATGCTGGGGAGGTGTGAAGCACACATCCAAGTAGGAGCATATTCAGTGCGGCAACCGGTCTGGGTTGCAAAACTCAGAGAGAACTGTGTGATTGGACAAGACTTTCTGTTTAGGGCAAGAGCAACATTGGATTTTAACGCACAAGCTATTACCTTTCCAGGCGGGGAGTCTATCCCCTTCCTCAAGGAGGGCGCCGGGGACGTTGTAGTGCAGGGAGACCCACCAGGTTGGCTGGATCCTCCACAGTGGGGGCCCCCTTTCGCAGAGAGCCCTATTCCCCCACTGGATGAAAACCACCCACCATCAGACTCGGTGGTACACGGCCAGCCACCGGTACCGGCCATTGTACAGACCGCAACTGTAACCCCCGAGGCTGAAATGGAAGCCGCAGCGAATTCAACGGTCGCAGACCTTTGGGAGGAGAATCGGGAGGGCCTGACCTCAGATCAACAGGATAAGCTCTGGGACCTTTTGTATAAGTATCGACACAGTTTTTCCACCCACCCCAACGATGTAGGCTGCACACACTTGGTCCAGCACTCTATCGACACAGGGGACGCACAGCCAATCCGGCAACGGCATAGGCGAGTCCCCTACGCCCGCCAAGCAGCTGCTAACCAAATGATACAAGAGATGAAAGAGGCTGGCATTATCGAACCTTCAGAAAGCCCCTGGGCTTCCTCGGTCGTAATGGCCCCAAGAAAGGCCGGAGGCTGGAGGTTTTGTGTCGACTATCGGCCGTTGAACGACAAGACTGTAAAAGACTCCTATCCACTGCCTCGGATAGATGAGTCTCTTGACTATGTGGCCGGCTCTGCATGGTTTTCCTCTTTGGACCTCCGGAGCGGTTATTGGCAGGTGGCCATGGCCCCAGAGGACAAAGCCAAGACTGCCTTCACCACAGGACGTGGCCTGTGGCAGTTTACAACCATGCCATTCGGGTTGTGTAATGCCCCAGCAACATTCGAAAGGCTAATGGAGAAGGTCCTCGCTGGTGTGCCCCCGGAGCGTTGTCTCATCTACTTGGATGATCTCCTCGCACATGGACCCAGCTTTGACTCCGCGCTCGAGAACCTGAGGGAGGTTTTAGAGCGGATCGAGGGTGCAGGCCTAAAGCTTCATCCTGGGAAGTGCATGTTGCTGCGACGTGAGGTCTCCTTCCTGGGGCACCGAGTCAGTGGAGCCGGCATCAGGACGGAACCGGACAAGGTTGGAGCCGTCCGGGACTGGCCCACCCCCACAGATATCCACCAGCTGAGGTCCTTTTTAGGATTAGCGTCCTACTACCGGCGTTTTGTGGCGGGATTCTCGACGGTCGCTGCGCCTATGTTCAGCTTGATGCGCAAGGACACACCCTTTAAGTGGGGACCTGACCAGGATGCAGCGTTCCAACAGCTGAAGCGCGTATTATGCGAAGACCCGGTGCTGGTTGCCCCTGGAGAGCGGGTTGTTGCGTATCACAGTCGCACCCTTGATAAACCGGAGAAGAACTACTGTGTAACTCGCAAAGAACTGCTGGCGGTGATTGATGCTGTGGGGCATTTCAAGCATGTCCTCTTTGGCCTCCCATTCATCATCAGAACCGACCATGCTGCGTTGAAGTGGCTTATGTCCTTTAAGGAACCGGAAGGACAAGTAGCAAGGTGGATCGAACAGCTCCAGGCTTTTCAGTTCACCATACAACATAGGGCTGGAGAAATTCACACGAACGCAGACAGTCTCTCTCGCCGGCCGTGCGCCCCAGGTTGTTCCCACTGTGACCGTGCTGATGAGCGGGAAGCGGTGAACCTGAACCCGGGGATGGTGGTCTGTCGGGCCCTCTTACCCAACAATGCGAATAGGTGGAGAGAGATGCAGCTTGAAGACCCTGACCTTAAAATGGTCATGGGATGGCTGGAGTCCGACGTGCGGCCGCCTTGGGATGAGGTGGTTGCCCTCTCTGCCTCCGTCCGAGGACTCTGGTCTCAATGGCCGGGAGTGGAACTCCAGGAAGGAGTCCTGAAGAGGTGCTGGCGGGAACCCGCCACCGGAGAGGAACGCTGGCAAGTCGTTGTACCTAAAGACCTCCGCAAAGAAGTGCTCCAGGTGCATCATGGATCCCCTGGAGTTGGACACTTCGGAGTAACAAAGACGTTGCGGCGACTAAGACAGACATTCTATTGGGGCCTGAGCCGGAGGGATGTTGAGGACTACTGCCGCCGCTGTGATGCCTGTACGGCTCGTAAAGGACCCCAGGGCCAGTCCCGTGCACCCTTGCAGCAACATTGTGTGGGGGCACCGATGGACCGAGTAGCCGTCGATATACTGGGGCCACTCCCCCGTACTACTGGAGGGAATCGGTATGTGCTAGTCGCCATTGACTACTTCACAAAATGGCCGGAAGCGTATCCCCTGCCTGACCAAGAGGCAACCACCGTAGCAGAGGCCTTGGTGCAAGGGATGTTCAGCCGCTTTGGCACCCCCTCTGAGCTTCATTCCGACCAAGGACGGAACTTTGAGTCACAGGTTTTCGCAGCAATGTGTAGCCAGCTTGGCATTAAGAAAACTAGGACCACCCCACTTCACCCACAAAGCGACGGTTTAGTGGAACGGTTCATGAGGACCTTGGGTGCTCAGCTGGCCCTCACCACTGCCCCGGATCAAAGTGACTGGGACCTGCAGATACCCCTCATCCTCATGGCTTACCGCAGTGCAGTCCAAGACTCAACCGGCTGTACTCCGGCGTTGTTGATGTTGGGCCGGGAGCTCAGAACGCCACCGGAGTTGATGTATGGACGGCCTCCGGATGCACCTGATGCCTTGGCTGGTCCGGAGTATGCCAGGCGGCTGCAGGATCGTCTAGAAAAGGCCCACAGCTTCGCCAGAAACCAGTCTCAACAGGCAGGTGTCCGCCAAAAGCGGGTCTATGACGTGCACGTCAAAGGTCAGGATTTCCAGGCTGGGGACCTTGCCTGGGTGTATGGACCAAAGAGAGTGAAGGGCCGTTGCCCCAAGCTGGATAGCACATGGGTTGGCCCTTGCTACATGGTCGAGAGAGTGGGGGAGGTGGTTTATAGGGTCAAACTGGTTCCCAGAGGGCGCACAGTGGTACTGCACCGGGATAGGATGGCACCTTACAAAGGGGACCAACAGCCAGCCTTTCCTGTGACCCCTACTAGAGCACGGCGCGGGCCCCCCCGCCGAAGGAGAGACCCACCGATGCAGCCACTGGATGTCCTTCAAGGGGAGGTGGTGACCCCGCTGGGAGCAATAGTGCCACGGAATACTACTCCACAAGTGAATCATGGAGTAAGGAGGTCGCAGAGGGAGCGACGGATGCCGGTTCGCTTTCAAAGTGTTGCTCTACCTCGGGGACGAGGAATTACCGGGGGGGGCAATGTAGCGACCCTGCAGTGCTGAACTGGGAGAGACTCACAAGGGGATTGTTGGGGGGAAGACGTTGCCCTAGTTAGCCGGATAGGGCGGGGAGAAAAAGGGGGTGGGGTTTACAAGTGACCGGAAGAGGGTCAAGCTACGGCGGGAGAGCTAGTGAGGGATCCTGAGAGAGCTAAGAGACAATACCGCTACCTATCTTTGTTGTTTTGGGCAGTCTTCCAACCCCGGGGTTTAGTCTGTTTGTAGGGTAATAAAACCCGGATAAATTACAGCCATCGTGTCCTCCTCATTTAAGTAGTTAGCCACCCGTGCGGCGGAGCCGCGAACGCTACAATACGTTATTTTCCCCTGTGCAATTCCAGTCTCACTTCTCACATCACATCGTCATTAACAAATACCGGAAACAAACCGAAAACATTTAAAAAAAATAAAATAATACTTTATTCCGAGTGTGTTTGCTTTTCTCTTTGAAAGTCATCACATAACACCTTTTTAATACACGGTTCGGCTGCATTAAATATTACATATCTGCCGTAGTTCTCTATTTATAGAGCCCTGATGAGAAGACTTCGAGACAAACATGAGGAACTGCCGCCAGCACTGAAAACGTGACGTGGATCATAAATATATCAGCAATTAAACAACATATTACATTTCTTTTCACACAATACGTGTCCTTGCAGTATCAACACTAATTCGGCTGACTTTTATATTTGATCCAATTGGTAGATAGGCTGTATTTACACCATAAAGGTGCACAGCTGATATAAAGGGACACCTAGTGGTTAAAGCATGTTATTGAATTTCCTTATTTGTATTATTAGATATTAATAGGATCCCTATAAAGTATATTCATTACTCGTTATTTTCTACTAATAGTTAATTAAAGACTGTAAATAATGACTATTTTGCACATCCCTTTCAAGATTTCACGATCTTTTAAGGTTTATTGACATATCATATTCACAAACGGTGTAGTTATGCAATGAATGAAAAACTTAAGGTCGCAGGTTCCTCAATAGTGCATTACAAGACATCTATCAATATTTGTGCATACCTCCAGCAATGTTAACTATGTTGAAGCACTTATTTTGACTGATATTATACATATGTATTATACTCTTATAAGATGTATGTAGATATTTCATCTCCGGCCTTGTCAGGTATTGAACAATCAATAAATAAAGAACACAGAATTATTAAATATAAAACACAGAATTTGTGTGATTATACCAAATGATTTACGAATAAACACCACTGCATATTTACAACTGTTACACATGCTGATTTAACGCAAATGTTTCCAACTTGGGATCAATAAAGTATATCTTATCTTAAGATGATCGATGGCTACTGCCATATTTGCAAAATTTGCCTCTGAACCTTGACAAGTGCATGTTTCAGGCTTATCAATTAACAACAGGAGTGGTCACAGACATAAGACCAGCTGTTAAATAAAGCTCTTCTGACCTTAGCTGGCATGTGGGTATATATTAATCCTGCCCATTATGGGCACAAGCAATTTTCACCCATTTATTAATTATATGTTTTAAATTTGAGTGTTTCCTATCCCCTAAACCTCCAGGGATGTACACAGTTTAATACTGGCAACTTCTTATTATGGGAAATATGAAAATGTCTTTTAAAACTACAACTCCCAGTAGAGACGTGCCATAGATAGAGAACATGTTGCGAAACACAATAGCCAGCATGTGTAGTTCTGGGGACGGGGTGGGGGAGGGGGGGGACGCGGTGGACCCGTTCAAATCCAGTTTTGGACAGTCTGCCGTCCTTTCATCCCATTTCAAGTGCTGTTCGACGCTCGGCGTAACCCTCGGACCACACTCTCCAATCACAGAGCTTGAGGACAATCACGGGGTTTGTCAAGCGAAGAGGAGAGAATACTTACTTCCGGGTGTAATATTCTCTAAAGCAAATGAGCTGCTCGGTCCTGACGGACTCCAACTTGTGTTTATTAATCAAACAAATAAATAAACACAAGGATAATTATGTGTTATTTTTGACTAAATGGAGAATTGCACAGGGAAAAATAACGTAGGCTATCTATGCCACAATTTTAGATGCGGATGTTGTTAAACTAATACGTTTGCGCTGTGGACCAACACAAAACATTGACGGGGAAGGGGGTAGCAATAAAGATAACACCATTAAACAGTTACACAACATAACAGAAATAATATCGATAGCAGCGTCCCTAGCAACAAGTAACAAGTAGTTAATAATAATAAAAGACATTAAGAAAAAGGCATTTTAAACAGTCATTAAAAAGCAACACAATCTACCTGCATTGCATTACTCTAAACGTGTAATAACGTGCTTTAACCAGTAGGTGGTTCGGGTTAAAAAGCTGTCAAGTTTACAGTGTTAACAAAATAAAATATACTGCTGTTTCTGGTTTAGTTTACGACGGATATATTTAGTTATTGTTTTGATATTTGTAACACAAAAGCGATGGAAAAAACCCACAGCAACACAGAAAAGATGTTCTTAACATGACCCAGTGGTCTAGTAGTTAATAAAAAACAATAATATCAAAACAAAATATTACTCCTAACTTTATTGTGAAATTCAAACTGAACGGTAAAAGAATAGTTTCCGGTCTATTCTGAGCCCGATCTCTGTAGATAAATAAAAAATAAAGAACTATGACAGATGTGTAATATATTTAATGCAGCCGAACCATTTATTACAATGCATTCATGTGATGACTTTCAAAGAGTAAATAAAGCAAGCACTGCTGAATAAAGTATGATTTTATCTTTTACGAAACGTTTTTTTTCATATGGAATGCAGTTGGAGGTCAACCAATCACAGAGCTTGAGAACCAATCAAGAGGTTTGTCAAACAGAGCACATGGTGTAGTCCTAAACGATAGCTGGGGATTCTGGGTAGTGTAGTGTCTTCTGCCATCCTTTACTCCGCAAAAATATTTGTTTCTCCGAATCGAAGGGGAAAAATACAAAAGCATTGCACACAATTTAAACCAATCAATGTTGTGTAATTAACAAGGATAATCTGGTATTTTTTTGTCGATGAGTAGTGCAGATATCACTGTAAAATCAATCGACAGTAAGGGGAATACTTACTTCCGGGTGTACAATTCTCCGTTATCCAATGGGAATGGACACTCACATTGCCTTTAAGGGCAGCCGACACAAACGAATGCCGTGCTTCCATGAGCGTCAAATCCCGCCGCAGATGGGAATACATTGCAATCAGTTGAAAGCTATTTGCGTCCCTTTATGCAGCTAAAGGAGCCTAGGAGCGTCACAACTGCACGCCACGGGACCCTAACCAAGCGTCGCTCCTGGACGTTTATGGAGTGTGATGCTCTGTCCACTGGTACCGTTCCAACCTGCTTCAAGCATGCAGTGGTCACGCCCCACCGGAAAAAGCCCAATTTAGACCCCACCCTGCCTAGTAACTACCAACCTACTGTATATCTAAACTTCCCTTCCTTTCAAAGGTTCTTGAAAAGGTTATTCTCAGTCAACTGCAGCCCTACCTACACCAAAATAAGATCTTGGAAAGATTTCAATCAGGTTTTAGTCCCACCCATAGCACAGAGTCTGCCTTGTTGAAAGTGTACAATGACCTGCTCCTCTCTGCTGACTCTGGTAACTGTGCGATCCTGATTCTTCTTGACATCAGCGCGGCGTTCGATACAGTAGATCATGACATCTTATTACACCGCCTCCACTACGCAGTGGGAGTTGATGGCACTGCCTTAGACTGGTTCACATCTTACCTCAAAAACAGAAGCTTCTCCGTCAACATGGGCATTTTTTCTTTCCCCCCGGCTAGTCTTCCCTCCGGTGTCCCACAAGGCTCCATCCTAGGTCCTATTCTGTTCTCTTTTTACATGCTTCCTCTTGGCAAAATCATGCACAAATATAATATTTCCTTCCACTGTTATGCGGATGACATACAGCTCTATCTCACCCTGAAAACACATGACCAGTCCAATATTAAGAAACTCATGAACTGCCTTGAGGAAATTAAGGGTTGGATGGCACAAAACTACTTGCAGCTAAATGAAAGCAAGTCGGAAGTTGTCCTTTTCGGACCCCCTGAATCCCTCAAAGCATTTATTAACAGTCTTGGCAACCTGTCCGCCCTTGTCAAACCCCATGTCAAAAACCTTGGTGTTATATTTGACTCTGCCTTTAAGTTTGACAACAGGTCAATCCAGTAGTTAAAGTCAGTTTTTTCCAGCTTCAAACCATCGCCAAAATCACGCCGTTTCTGTCTTCTAAAGATCTAGAGAAAGTCACCCATGCCTTAATTTCATCCCGCTTAGACTACTGCAACTCCCTGTATACTGGGATCTGTCAGTCATCCCTGTCCCGCCTGCAACTGGTCCAGAATGCCGCAGCCAGGCTCCTCACAGGTAGCCGGAAGAGGGTCCATATTACCCCATTCTGGCCTCTGTCCAGCATCCACCTCCCTATCAGATCGGCCCCCTCCATTGATTGTTTTAAATCCAGGTTAAAAACACACTTTTACTCTCTAGCGTTTGACTCCTCCATATCTGGCTGATTGTGCCTATGTTTGTTGTGCATATTACCTTTTTTTTATTTTTACTTACTTGTTTGTTTATTTGTTTATTTGTTGCCTTTATTTAACCAGGTGAAAGCCCCTTGAGATCAAAAGATCTCTTTTTCAAGGGTGACCTGCACTTATCTATTTATCTGAAGGTCGTGTCAGCAACCTGCTCTGTTCTGTACAGCACTTTGGTCAAAGTGGGTTGTTTTTAAATGTGCTTTATAAATAAATTTGATTGATTGATTGATATCCTAACCTTTACTCTTGATAACGGGTTAAAATCCAAAGATCCTGGATCCTTAGATAAATAACTGATGACATTACTGAATAGTGCTCTGTGTGTGATAATCCCTTTTATAGCCTTTCTCCAGTTCACTGTGGTTAATGCATGTATGTATTCATGTGTCTGTGTATTCTCTTTTTCCGATTAACCCAGCCAAATGTTCTTGTTTTGTATCTATATCTACGCCGGGATCCGGAGTCGAGGCTGATCCTCTTGCTGTAGTCCTGTGTCTTGGATCCTCTAACCTGAGTTCTGGATTAAGTCGTGGACTTCGGATCGTGGCTGAACCTGTCTCTGCGGTCCTGCCTTGGGTCTCGTCATGCTGCTTCCCTGATGGCTTCCACAGGATTGTAGCTGACATACTCGTGGATTCATGTTCTTATTACAGACACATGCATTTCCTAGCATTCGGTCTATATGCTGTATAATGTATTATCTCTTCGATTTACACACGGCATCTATTTCACGTCTGTCCGTCCTGGGAGAGGGATCCCTCCTCTGTTGCTCTCCCTGAGGTTTCTCCTATTTTTTCCACTTTAAAACTGTGGGTTTTCTCTGGAAGTTTTTCCTTGTACGATGTGAGGGTCTAAGGATAGAGGGTGTCGTTTTTTCTCATACTGATATTCTGAACAATCTGTGCTGTTGTGTTTGCTGTAAAGTGTCTCTACTCTACTCTCTACGCTATTTTTATTATATGTACAGCACTTTGGCTCGACCAAAAATCGTTTATAAATGTGCTATATAAATAAAACTTGATTTGATTTTGATTTGATGTATGGTTAACACACAAACAATAGCAAAAGGTCATAGAAAGTGCTCACTTTTTATTTTGTATATCAATCCAAGCCAACATGATGTTTGGGAATGCCTAATACCTATGTATTTCCATATATTCATAAAAAGAATACTGTATCAAACTATTACCCTGACACAATAGAGAAATAAAATACATAAAACATCAACATATTCCAAGTACAAAATGTTGTAAATTATATAATACAAATGTTTTTTCATACTTTATATTTCAATTGCATTTTAAATTGGCTTGAGTACAGTATCCTAAATGTGCAACTTATTTTGGATGCTTTCTTTCTACCTTCAGTGGAGGAAATAATAATGTGATCCCTTACAGATTTTGTATGTTTGCCCACTTACAAAGAAATGAACAATCTATAATTGTAATGGTCGGTTTAATTTAACAGTGGGAGTAAGAATATCAAAAAGAAAATCCAGAAATTGACATTATATAAAAGATCATAATTGATTTGCATTTAACTTAGGGAAATAAGTATTGGATCCCCTGGCAAAACATGTCTTAGTATAGCTGGAGAAACCCTTGTTGGACACACAGAGGTCAGACGCTTCTTGTAGCTGGTCTCCAGGTTTGTGCACATCTCAGGAAGGATGTTGGTCCACTCCTCTCTGAAGACCCTCTCCAAATCCTGCAGGTTTTGAGGCTGATGCTTGGCCTCTGGAAGCTTTAGCTCCCTCCACAGATTTTCTATGGGATTAAGGTCTGGAGACTGGCTAGGCCCCTCCATCACCTGAATGTGCTTCTTCTTTAGCCACTCCTGTGTTGCCTTGGCCGTATGTTCAGGGTCATTGTCCTGCTGGAAGACCCCTCCATGACCCATGTTCAGAGTCCTGGCTGAGGGAAGGAGGCTATCGGCGAAGACTTCCCTGTACATAGCCCCGTCCACCCTCTCCTCAATGCAGGGAAGTCGTCCTGTCCCCTTAGTAGAGAAACACCCCAAAGGAGCCCCAGTATGAGGGCGACTGATGCTCATTTTGTGTTTCTTCTATTTCTGAATAATGGCACTAACAGTTGTCTCCTTCTCATCAAGCTGCTCTCTGATGGTCTTGTAGCCAATCCCAGCCTTGTGCAGGTCTACAGTCTTGTCCCTGAGGTCCTTAGACAGCTCTTTAGTCTTGTCCATGGTGGAGAGGTTGGAATCTGATTGATTGATTGATTCTGTGGACAGGTGTCTTTTATACAGGTAACAAGTAGATATTAGGAGTACTTTCCTAAAGGAAGAGGACTTACGTTATTCTCACACAGACCGGTTGGGGGTTTAAATACTTATTTCACACAAATGCAAATGAATTTATATCTCTTATGTGATGTACATTTCTGGATATTATTTTTGATATTCTGTCTCTCATTAGTGAAATAAACCTACCATTAAAATGATAGACTGTTCATTTCTTTGTAAGTGGGTAAACTTACAAAATCGGCAATTGATCGAATAATTATTTCCTCCACTGTAGTAACCAGTACCTGCATTCATAATTGTGGAGAATTTTAGCTCAAGTGATGACCCTTTGGCTAGTATCAATAAGTAGCATCAATGTAGTTGAATATGGCATGAATGAAAACTAAAACAGATGATGAATATATGTTTTCTGCTGTACAAACAAATCCACTTGCTTGATATGTTCAGAGGTCAAGCGATTTTCGAAAGTGCTGTGCTCTTTGGGCAAGTTCTTTAGCAAACTCTTGAGCCTCATGCAGAGCTTGCTTATCAGGGAAGTGCAGTGCTGCCTTCTTAGTGGCCACAGCCAGCTGCTTCAGAAGAGCACACAGGTGGTTACTCTTACACAGGAGGCTCTGGGGGGACCCTCCACGTTGGGCCTCTCTGCACAAGGTGTCCACCAGCCTCTGGCCCACCATGATCACCAGCTTACTCTGCGAGATGAATTTCTCTGGTGGCTGACCATCCCGGAGGCTGCCCACAAATCCCCCGATGGCCTTCTGGAGAGCACCAAAATAAAGCCGGCAGTGCTCTGACACAGAGGCTGGTCGATGTTCTTCTGTGCCGCTGCAGGACTCAGAGGAGTGACACTTGTTAAGAGCCTAAGCAGTGGAACAAATAAGGCAAAGATTGACACACATTGTCTTTATCAGAGTACAAGAACGGTTTTGATTCCTGGATGGAGACATTTATAGATAATGTATAAAAAATACATTTTCTAAGATGCAAAGATTTTTCTCAATTTGGTCATGCTCATTTAACACATTTAATTTAAAGAAACAAACCCCTTGTTTAAAAAGAAGATACTGACCTGTATATTTTTATAGACTTTGTCTGATGTGACTTTATCTCTTTGTTCTTTCTGCACTTCCATCTGCTGCTTTTCAAAGTCAATTTTTGTCTGAGTCAAAAGTGGTCGATCATGAAAGTTACTGTATGCTTTGAGTTTCCTTTGGATACAAGTTTGTCATCAGTTACCATAGTAACTCAACTTTATAATTTAGGAGGACTAAGAAGATAAAAAAGTTTTTACCTGTAGCTCTACGTAGTCATTGTCGTCCTCCACCAAGGCCCCTCCTGGTTCACTCACATCAGGACTCTTCTTTATATCCAGCTGACCTAAGGGGTTTAGAGGCTCTGGAGCTTTCTGCGAGGCTCTGAACAGAAGCTTGCCGTTGGCATTGATGATGGATACCAGACGCTTGATGTCCTCTGGAACCGTGCGGGCCACCATAACGAAGCGCTCCAGTTGATCAGGTGTCTGGACCTGCCCAGAGTCCTGACAAAGTGTATTCAGGGGCCAGCCAGTCATATTCAGTGCACTAACTGTTTGTTGAAGGATCATGCCTGAGTCTTCCACAATGGACAGCTGTTTATAGAGCCTTGTCTGAAGGTTGGCATCGGTCAAAAGGCGTGCATTGCCTTTAACATCCAAAGCAAAGTTTAGGAAGCACATAAGAGAACATGCAATCCCCTCTGATGCTTCTTTGATTTCCTTCAGGTGTTTCTCCAGGTGTTCTTTGCTCCTCCAGTGACTGCTGACAAACTCCATAAGACGGGGGACAGCCTCGCAAATTGAAATTTGCAGGTCCAGAATTTTGCGACAGGCTTGATCCTGGCTGAGCGTCACTTCTCGCAGAGGCTCGGGAGAGGGGGAATTCAGAGTCAGAGAGTCACAGGAGCTAGCGGAGGAGCTGGAGGCCCTGCTGATTCTTTGACTGTCTGTTGCGGAGAGTCGCAGGGTTTTACCTTGATCATTGTCCTCTTGCATTGGTAACTCCCCACTTCCGGGAGGGTAATGGAAAGATGTGCAGGCCAAAAAGTTCCTCATTCGCTGCAGACGCACCTTTGTGAATTCATGAGCATTACTTGAGTCGCCCCTGCACTCTAATGGGATATGATCACTGGACGGTTGGTTGAGAACTCGAGTTAAAGGTTCCTCCTGGGGTGGAACTGCATAAACAATGTCCTCCACAATCCTCTGAGTTGGGGGCTTGTCATAAATTGGGGCCCTTGGCAACACTTTGGGTGGACTCACGATGTCAAGTGAATTGTGTTTTGGTATATCATAAAGCAAGGAGGTTGCAATGCCTCCTTGAATGGGCCAAGCATGTGCTGAAAGAGTGTCACAGAGTCTACAAATGGCTTTGGAGGGCATGGTATCATTGGAGATTTGGGGTGGACTAAGTTTCTCAGGACCCACTGGCACATCATAAATCCACTCAGGCTTGCAGGGGATGGGAAGGGTGCTGTATCCACCCATCATTATGTGTTGGGCTTCTGTGGTGGAAGGCACAGGGATATCATAGTTTGGATCCTGAGGCAAGGATGGTGGAACTGCATACACCTGTTCACAAGAAAAAAGTTGTCATTATTACAGTTATGCAGACAAAAAAAGTCTTTAAATTACTTTTTTAATTTCGCACATTTTAGGGTCCTTGTTCAATAATCCTTGTAAATGTCTTTAACTCACATAAGAGTCTACCGGATTGCCACAACTTAAACTCTCCGGAGAATCAAATCTTTTCTCCAGCTCTGAAATTGGAGTCAGGGAGGCTTTCCGTGGCGTATGTTTGGGAGTGGTTGATGCCTGCAAAAAGAACATATCAATAACAGTGGCATAATATTTACAAAAAGTCCCTATGCGATGCATTTAGTTGTGTTAAATGCAGGAGCTCACGTTGAAAAGAGAAGCTCGTCTTGCTTGGCTCGGGACATCGTAAACCTCTCCTGTAGAACTGGACAGCTTGCTTGAGAATGAAGGCTGCAGACAGAAAGACAGGCTCTCTTCAGGGTTGACTGTTAAGACTTGCGCTGCTTTGATCAAAGCTACATTACATCATTGACCTCTCGATCAACACATTTATGTGGACAGTGTTTGCCCATAGAGAGTGCGGGAGAACCTCAATTATGTTACACTTTGCCAATTAACGCAGCTCTATAATAGAAACCTTGCTGCTTGTTTAATCTTTGGTGGCTACTGCAGAAAGGAACAGGAATCCCCTGGAGCGGGAGAGGAAATGGTGAACATGTGAGTTTATTTCTCTCCACCTTCTGCCAGACAGACACTTCTGTCTTTTTGGGTCCCTAGCGGCATGAGCTGCTGTTTGAAGTTAAAAGTGTCTGAAGTCTGTGTCTGTTGGTCTTTTACAGGCCCATAAAGAGCCCGGTGCTACATGCCTGTCCCATGGAGAGGCCCCTGGTCCCCATCTGTAAGCTCTTTTGCCAGCAGGGGTTTCACAGCTTTGCATTTCTGCAACATTCTACCTCTCTAATCAAGAGGGTGAACTCTTCCAAGGAAAAGTCTTGACCCCAGATAAATAGAGAGACTAAGGTCTACATTTAGGATTTAGCTTTTTTCTACATAAATTCAATGTTTGTTACCTGGTTTTCCTCAGGTCCTTCTTTGCTGTGCCTTAGTGCCTGCTGCACTGGAATTTTTGAAGCTGATAGATGAGTGGACGGGACCTTGTAGATCTTATCCATGCGTTCATACGCTGGGCTGCTGCATGGTCGAGGTACACATGGGATCTGGTAGATATTTTGCACACTGTCATCAGTTTCAGCATCAGTAAATCTGAATGTTTCTGTGTCATGGCTCAATGAGCTTGCAATGGTTCCAGTTTGTGGTAAAAGCTGCAGTCTATTTGCAGGGGCCAGCCCATGGCGTCCATAAAGAGAACACATCCACCATCCGCTGGTCCCAGCCACGCTTTGATCCAGCACCATGACAATGTCCCCTTTTCTGAAAGCCAGCTCATCTGCACACTCTGCAGTGTTGTCATACAGAGCCTTTGCCAGTTTGTTCTATAATAAAGAACAGGGAAAATGGAACTTAAGGTTAGAAGGCAGAACAAACTCTAAGGCACATTTCAAATGACAAAAGTAATATACTGAACACAAAGACAACCTCAATGTGCAGCAGTGCTGCGATATTGTAATCTGCAAAACAAAGATCTACATTTAGTTGGTAGTTCTGGATGCTGCTGAAGGCCTACGACAACTTTCAAAATATTGCTACAAGTTGCAGATTTGGTAATCAAAAGATTCACAAGGCAACATTGCCTTCATTTCAGTCATTTTCTAAATCATTAGTAAATTGATGGGAAATGGAAAGCATTTATATACTACTTTCCCAGTATTTGTGAATTTTCAAAGTGCTTTACAACGTGAGTCTGCAGTCACCCATATACACACATTTATACAGAGGCTGGAATACAAAGCTAGCTTCAGGATTTATTAACATTCACACACACTCACACACGGTTGTCCATGCCGTCAGGAGCAAATTGGGGATCAATATCTTGCCCAAGGATCCAACCTACCTGAGGCAAAGCCACCAAAAACTTGTCAAAGGTCTCAGTGACTCCTTCCCTTATTGTTAACATGCCTGTGAAACAACAAAGAGTAGAGCTCTTCTATTCTGAATGTGGCACTCTGTATGTTCACTTCCTGTTAGGGCTTTCTGCATAGAGGTGACTTCTCACAAGATTTTTTCCTCATCTTGCAGGGGTGCAAGTATATGTCATAATTTCACTCAATTCTTTTTAGATATGATTTAATCTCTGAAAATCCGCTGGAGGTATAATAAGAATACAGTCCAATATGTAGTATACAGATAAGTATACAGAGTTGTGAATATGCATTGGTGGAAATTACCAGGTATTTTTACTTGACTATTCCTATTTTCTGTACTTCCCTCACAAAGTGGATCACAGAGAAAAAATGTGTTTTGATTTAAAAGGGCTCTGATAAAATAAAGGAAGAATTGTTTCTTTATGTATTGTGTCTACAGCAAATTATTTGACATTCAGTATATCTTGTGTTGTGAAGGCAGCAAAGTGCCATTAAAATCGAACAAACATTATATTACCATAAACATAACTAAAGCTGGCTTTAGATCCATGAGAGGTCCATGTCAGTGAAGGCATCATTTCATTACCTCATTGCCTTATTACAACAACAGTCTATGGAGTCTAATTACTCTCTATTCTCGTTGCTGTTGGTCATTTATCTGTAAATGTGATACCGCAGCATTTGCTTTTAACAGATCCGATGTGTTTAGATGTGGTTATTCTTAAGCAACCTGCTGTCGTTTCAGCACCCTCAGCTCAAAACCGTGTGTGTGTGTGTGTGTGTGTTTGCTGGCTCTGAGGGTGAATCCTCTGCAACAAAGAACCCATTCACCATCAGAGACCGACACGCTCAGCACCTGTTGGATACACGCCTAGAGAGCCCACTGACCGCACACACACACACACACACGCACGCACGCATGCACGCACGCACGCACACACACACACACACACACACACACACACACACACACACACACACACACACACACACACACACACACACACACACACACACACACACACACACACACACACACACACACACACACACACACACACACACTGCTACGCTACAGACATGCAAGTGAAGAACTGAGGGTCAAATGACAGTCAGTAGCCCCCCCGACAACATGTAGGTTGTTGTACTTTCTCCCTGGACTCAAGAGGGTATTCATTCCTGAGACGACATTTGTCATGAGAGGTTGTGTGTTTAAGCAGCCCGCTCAGTGTCAGTGCCAGTAGTTGCAGCAATTGAACCAAAGCCTATCATGTGACATGTTTCTGGTATCAGTTTAACCTTTTTCATTAGGTTATATAAACCCATTGGATTGAGGTCAGCTCTGACTGCCTGGATCTACAGTAACAAGGTCACATTCAGCTGTGACTCTTTTGGACTCCTGCACACGCCTGCTTGTGGCGATCAGCCTCTGGACAACTGGCCTCGGCTCTTTAACGCCCCAGCTGTCTGCTCTCTGGGCCTCGCTCCGTCCTGTTCACACATTATCCTCGGCCCGTTAGATGCACCTCAAGAAGTGCTTTAAAAGCTTCTTTTCAGGCATTAAGATGCTTCTTCTACCGGTTGGATACGGAAAGTATGATTGTTTTCAAGAATTATATTTTCAACTGCCATATGATCCCAAACACTTAGAGCTCAAACTGCTAGTTAATAAGTCACTATTTAGTGTAAAAAACTCAACAAAAAGCAAACTTTACAGACCTTAAAGGCAACGCTCAAAATCACAACCAAAACACCAAAACCCAATAACATTCAATTTACAACGATATAAACCAGAGAAGATGCACATTTTATAAGACGTGTGAAGCAGGACATCTGTCTAAATGCGAAATGATACTCTAACAGAAGTGGATAGCGATGAAGTCAGTGAGCCAACTCAGTGATATCTGTTATTCACACTGTTTACTCTTCTTACTTTCATAATTGAGCTTAAAGCGTGGGAACCACACTCTGACCTTTGCCCCCTGGAGCCCAGGGTCAGGTCAGCTCCTCATTGTTACACACTCACACACTGCAGGCCCAGCACAACACACACACACTCAGGATGAGGCATGTTCTTCATGTGAACAGGAAGTCAGCATGTAAATATGACATATGAAATGTTCCCATACTATCTGAGAGACTAAGGGATAAACAACTGTTGATTTTAACCCTTGCTTTTAACATGTGCCAATGAAGAGTATATGGTTGACAACTCCAAAAGCTAGCAAGAACAATTTTAAATTACATTATTTTTTTAAAAAGGAACATAAACTGTAGTTGTGCGAGTACAAAAAGTCATTAATTGAATACAAGTTCTATACTAGAGCACATGGAAGCAAAGTACTTTTTATACACTGCTTAATCCCAAACAAGGCTGTAGTGTTCACTCATAGTCAAACAGTCACCACTTCCTGCCAACAGTGGAGACCAAAGTGCTGCTGAGCTGCCATTTTAGAGTGGGTATAAAAGAGGGACACCAATATCTGGTTCAGACCAGTCTGTCTGTCTGTCTGTCTGTCTGTCTGTCTGTCTGTCTGTCTGTCTGTCTGTCTGTATGTCTGTCTGTCTGTCTATCTGTCTGTGAACCTGTCTGTCTATCTGTCTGTGTCTGTCTGTCTTTGTGTGTGTCTGTCTGCCTGCCTGCCTGCCTGCCTGTGTGTGTGTGTGTGTGTGTGTGTGTGTGTGTGTGTGTGTGTGGTGTGTGCACGTCAGCCTGTCTGTCTGTCTGTCTGACTGTCTCTGAGTCTGTCTGTCTCTCAGTCTGTCTTTCAGCCTGTCTGTCTGTATAGTCTGTATGTGTGTCAGCCTGTCTGTCTCTCAGCCTGTCTGTCTCTCAGCCTGTCTGTCTCTCAGCCTGTCTGTGTGTCAGCCTGTCGGTGTGTCAGCCTGTCTGTCTCTCAGCCTGTCTGTGTGTCAGCCTGTCTGTCTCTCAGCCTGTCTGTCTCTAAGCCTGTCTGTTTCTCAGCCTGTCTGTCTCTCAGCCTGTCTGTGTGTCAGCCTGTCGGTGTGTCAGCCTGTCTGTCTCTCAGCCTGTCTGTCTCTCAGCCTGTCTGTCTCTCAGCCTGGCGGTATGGCAGCCTGTCTGTGTGTCAGCCTGTCTGTCTCTCAGCCTGTCTGTGTGTCAGCCTGTCTGTCTCTCAGCCTGTCTGTCTCTCAGCCTGTCTGTGTGTCAGCCTGTCTGTCTCTCAGCCTGTCTATCTCTCAGCCTGTCTGTCTCTCAGCCTGTCTGTGTGTCAGCCTGTCTGTCTCTCAGCCTGTCTGTCTCTCAGCCTGTCTCTGTGTCAGCCTGTCTGTCTCTCGGCCTGTCTATCTCTCAGCCTGTCTATCTCTCAGCCTGTCTATCTCTCAGCCTGTCTGTGTGTCAGCCTGGCTGTCTGTGTGTCAGCCTGTCGGTGTGTCAGCCTGTCGGTGTGTCAGCCTGTCGGTGTGTCAGCCTGTCTGTCTCTCAGCCTGTCTGTCTCTCAGCCTGTCTGTGTGTCAACCTGTCTGTCTCTCAGCCTGTCTGTCTCTCAGCCTGGCTGTCTCTCAGCCTGTCTGTCTCTCAGCCTGGCTGTCTCTCAGCCTGTCTGTCTGGCAGCCTGTCTGTCTGTGTGTCAGCCTGTCTGTGTGGCAGCAGAGGAACTTATCTCCGTGCTCACACTGCTGTTATTTATACTCACACTTCCTGTGTGTCACTCTGTCTTGTAGCTGTTACAGTGACTGTATGATGGAGCATTAGGAGATGCTTCACTTATGATCAGAAACTCTAAGCAGTGGCTTGTCTCTGTGCAGGGTCCTTGTCCTTACACAGAGACAAGCGTTGTTTACCTGCTAGACATTTAACACTTTTAACTTCCTTGGAGACAGAATTATAACCCCCCTCCAACTATAGAACCCCCCCCCCCCCCCCCCCCCTCGCCCCCCTGTGTTAAGCTGATGACTGTACTGACTTGCTCTCAGAGGACAAAAAAAGGCAGCACAGCAGCACTTCTAAAATAGCTCTCAATTAGCTCAAATATGACATGAAAGGAAATAAGATGGCAGAACTGAAAGTTAGTCATCAACAAAGCAGTGTTTTCTCTAAGGAAGCGATGAATACGATGAGCTCAGAAAAATATTGTTCTTGCATTGTCCGGATGATACATATCCTTCCCCTCTATGAGCTACAGAGGAGAGGAAGCTTCGTCATCAATCTTGTCAAGGCTTTTGAAACATTTGCCACCAGAGTAAGAGAAGCTGCAGAGTGATTCTGTACTTTTAATCATCAAATAATTCAATCCATCAATCAGAACTAGTCTTAGAAAATGTTTTGAGGAACTGTAGAAGTCAGACATAATTATTCTCTTGGACTAAATGTAGTTTATTGATCGGCTTAGGACCTCTAACAAGCAAATATATGGCTTTTTATTTATTGGTATGGTTGCAACCAGTTTTAGAAAACATTAACCTAAAATATCACAAGCACAATCTGGCCAGAGGGGCCCAGCTGGTTAAAGAGGCATACGATTCAAGATTCAAGAAATAAAGCTGGAACCAATTCACACCCCCAAACTAAAAGTACCCTCACATGCATTCACGAGGTATTTAAAATTCATGAATGCATGATCGCTTTCTGAGTAGATCATTGAGTTGTGATGTAAATAGGCTCTCAGGTTACAGCTCAGAGGGGCTGTGTGTAGGAATAGACGGCCGCTGTCACCGCAAGTTCAATTGAAATCAGAGCAGGTGGTCTGCAGGGACATTCCTCTGGACGAGCACCGGACACAGCAGAGCAGAATTAGGACGATGGTGCCTCTAACTGAAGGTCCAGCAGCTGAGTCTGATCTGAGCCGCAGTACTCACCATGTTAGCTGAGGTCCGTCCACGCACAAGAAGCCTGTTGTCAGTGAACCATCTCAGTGAGTGTGTGGAGCTGCCAGTGCTGTCCTCCTCTGTGTCTCAGGCACATTGTGTGAACTGTCACTGAGACACACTGATCTACATGGGGGGAGGGGCCTCTCACTGACAGAGCTGCTGTGCAGCTGCCCCAACCCACCCTGGCTTCATTTCTACACAGCTTCAAGCCATTCTGCCCCCCCACCCATGTTACTAATAAAGCAGAAGTACATCACTCGTTTACTTTCCAAGTAACTGAGAGGATTTCTTGTAATTTTCTTTTTTTTTCTTCCTCTTTTCTTGTACGTATGGGTAACACTTTATATTAAGCCACACAAATTCACCATCAACTAGTTGTTAATTAACATGCATATTAACAGTATATTGGCTCTTTATTAATCATTATAAAACACTTATTAATGCCTTATTCTTCATGACCATATTCTACAAGTAATAAGCCATTAGTTGAGAGTTTTTCTTCAATAACCCTCTAATCTAAACAAAGCGGTATAAAACATTGTTTTGACTGGTGCGAACGGTCGGGATTGAAGCCGGGCCGGCTAAAATGATTGGTCGTGCTTTTTACAGCGCCACGGCTTCCACGGATGTTAAGAGCATTCCATAGAATATAACACAAAGTGTATCTCAGGACCTCTGTCCATCAGAACCAGAACCTCTCTCCATCAGGACCAGAACCTCTCTCCATCAGGACCAAAACCTCTCTCCATCAGGACCAACACCTCTCTCCACCAGGACCAGAACCTCTCTCCATCAGGACCAACACCTCTCTCCATCAGGACCAAAACCTCTCTCCATCAGGACCAGAACCTCTCTCCATCAGGACCAACACTTCTCTCCACCAGGACCAGAACCTCTCTCCATCAGAACGTCTCTCCATCAGGACCAGAACCTCTCTCCACCAGAATCTCTCTCCATCAGGACCAAAACCTCTCTCCATCAGGACCAAAACCTCTCTCCATCAGGACCAACACCTCTCTCCACAAGGACCAGAACCTCTCTCCATCAGGACCAACACCTCTCTCCATCAGGACCAAAACCTCTCTCCATCAGGACCAAAACCTCTCTCCATCAGGATCAGAACCTCTCTCCATCAGGACCAACACTTACCTCCACCAGGACCAGAACCTCTCTCCATCAGAACCTCTCTCCATCAGGACCAGAACCTCTCTCCATCAGAATCTCTCTCCATCAGGACCAAAACCTCTCTCCATCAGGACCAAAACCTCTCTCCATCAGGACCAGAACCTCTCTCCATCAGGACCAACACCTCTCTCCATCAGGACCAGAACCTCTCTCCATCAGAACCTCTCTCCATCAGGACCAGAACCTCTCTCCACCAGAACCTCTCTCCATCAGGACCTCTGTCCATCAGGATCAGAACCTCTCTCCATCAGGATTAGGACCAGAACCTCTCTCCATCAGGACCAAAACCTCTCTCCATCAGGACCAGAACCTCTCTCCATCAGAACCTCTCTCCATCAGGACCAGAACATCTCTCCATCAGGACCAGAACCTCTCTCCATCAGGACCAACACCTCTCTCCATCAGGACCTCTCTCCATCAGGACCAGAAACTCTCTCCATCAGGACCAACACCTCTCTCCATCAGGACCTCTCTCCATCAGGACCAGAACCTCTCTCCATCAGGACCAACACCTCTCTCCATCAGGACCTCTCTCCATCAGGACCAGAACCTCTCTCCATCAGGACCAGAACCTCTCTCCATCAGAACCTCTCTCCATCAGGACCAGAACCTCTTTTCATCAGGACCAGAACCTCTCGCCACCTGAACAGTTTCTTCCCCTCCGCTACCGGCCTCATCAACAAGGCTCGCCCCCCCCACTGACACTTTACCTCAGCCACAACGCAGACTCTATGCATTACAATAATGCACACAAGATACATTATATCTGTTTTATTTATTTTTTCCCTGTACAAGGCTCATTCCCCATGATCACAAAACGATCCCTAGTCTGAGTGCCAATGACCTCATATTATATCTGTCATTAAAGTTACATCACCCATTATGCAATTGTCTTTCGTTTATTCTCTTGTGTCTTCTCTTGACTGAATTACATAGTCCTGTCTTTAACTAAATGTAAAGTCCTTCTACTACACCCTTTTAATTCCCTACCGATTTTCAATCTTCCCAAACTATAACAAATAAAAATGACACTCCATAGACACTGGACTCGACTTTTGGTGGACACCGTTTGCAGCGTGTCTGTGATCGCATCATACAAACAGTCCTCTGTGTTTCTGAAAGAGAAACAATGTGCAGACCGGGGGTAAGGGGTAATGCTGCGGGAAAGGCAGCGTTACCCCCGACGAGGCATTTGAGTCCTACAGGATTTCCCCGTTAATATCAGTGTCTCGAAAACACATGTTGGCGACTGAAAGACATCCAGTGTTTGGTGTTTTCCGGAAGCATCCTACAGTGTCTCAACTGAAAAAGGACCACAAACACACACAAAATATAATACAATTTTGAGATTTGGGGATATTTATCTCACGTTCTTTCACTTTTTCTGACATTTTCAACACCAAACATGTCGTTAATGTCTCTGTTTAGTGAACTACAGCAATCTGAAAGCCTGTACATTATTTATATCACACTTTATCAGTAGAAAAATGCAGGAAATGATTTTTTTAATGCAGTATTTTCTGATATATCGCCCAACACAAAGATATTTTGCTCTGTGCAAACCTTTGACTCTAATATGCCATCAACATGAAACAAGAATATGAAACTGGCTTTATCCAATGTTCACACAAGAGTTCCACATCCTGACACATCCTTCATCTACACTGTCTCAACTAAAAGAGGACCAGAAACACATTAAAAATATAATAAAATGTGGAGACTTTGGGATATTTATCTCCAATTCTTTTACTTTTCGGGCATTTTACAGACCAGACATGTCGTTGATGTCACTGTTTACCAAACTACCACTTTTTCGGAAAAATGCATAAAATTATGCAATATATTTTAAATACATGGTTTATACATGTGATTACTGGGGTTCCATTTCTTCTGATTACCTAATTTGGGCGAGCACATTTGCCGCGTGCAAGCCTACCTCTTTTGGATTTGGAAAGGTTGGCATGTATGCGTTACATTACTTAGCCTTGTCATTTGTATTAGCCGTAATATGAAGTAAACCAAAATGTTAAACAGTAAGAGTAGTCATGATGGTAAGTATTTTGTGAAACATTTGAAGAGTAGCCTATCACCCCCTCCACCAGGTGCTAAGGGGGCGGGAGGTAGGCTAACGCCACATTAGCATCGGGGATCTTTTCTACTTCATGCTATCTGCACAAATGGTTAACATTGAACATTAAAATATCAGGCAGTTCAGGGAGAGTCGAGGGAAGGCAGGCAGCTTTGCATGACATTCTTCTGTACGTGTTTCATTGTGATGATAGTGAGAGTGAGTCAATCTGTTTGTTGGAAAGACAGTAGTTGAGTGATTACTGACAGCAAATTATTAAAAGAGATAATCATTCAGTGTTGTTACTTTAAAGTGTTGTTACTGACCTTTTTCTCTTTTATTTTCTTTACCTCACCTGTAACTGCTGAGACCCTGAGGAACATGCACACTGGACTGACCTGTTCTGGCAACCTGATTTCCACTGTACGTAATAGTATTTGGTTATGGTATATTATTTATATACATCAAAGGCACAATGCACCCCCCAGAGACACACATGTATTGAGTGTGATATTTTGCATTGGTCATGTGAAATCATCTTTCCATACTAGAAAACTGTAGGAGCGGCAACTTGTTTTGAAATTGAATTTTTAATATCTGATAATAAAGTTGATCTGTTTTCTTTATTCTTCTCTCTTCCCGGCTCCATCCATCACCATTCTCTGTTCCTGCTGGTCCTGCTTGCTAATCAATGCTCATATGTTTTTACAAAATTACAAATAAAGTCAATGTAATGTATGACATGAAGTTGTGCTTCATTCTGAGTCAATAATAAATTCATTCTGCCTTCAACTGCAAACTTATTGTGGACTGCACCGACATCCATGTAGCTGCCCCCCCCCCCCCCCCCCCCAGTAAGATGAACCAAGCAAAGTTGACATACTCAACATACAGATGTGCTCTTAAGTTTACATGTAGAATTTGTGAAATATTGGTAATAACAGGTTTAAATGATTATTTGTAATTCATTATATAATTTTCTCATTGTAGACGAGCAGACAGGGAGCCAGATGAGAAAAGCAGAATATGCAGCTGCCACTTTCCACATGGAAAAGAGAAAGGGCCAAGTGTATTTGAGTGGACAAAAGAGAAATCCCAAATACGAAAAATAAAATTATACAATTTACAGATATGTATACAAATATATATATATCCTATATACACCATCATGTATAATGATGGTGTATGATGTAGAAGGAAGTGTGGTAGATAACAAGTAAATATAGAGTTACATACAGATCCATGTTACAGCAAAAGATGGAATAACTAAGAAGCACGCAGTATAATAATAATTACATGCAACAATTAAATAACTGCTCAGCATCTCCACCACAATCCTAATCTGCTGTGTCCTGTTTTCCTCCCCTCTGCATAACACCCCATCACACATACGAAACACAACGCAGAGTCCGAGGGTGTTAAGAGTATGTTTATTTAAATGTCCTCCTCTCTACTGGCCAACAGAGGGAGCATATGCTGGGTGTAGAATTGTTCCAGGAGGAGGAGATTTCCATGCCATGCAGGGTATTTGGGGATGGGGATGATGATCGCCTCCTTCGTGGTCCACAGTAGCAGAGACTCCGGTCGGTCGGACTCCGGTCAGTAAGTGCAGCTGTTATATAATATACAATACATTTTTGAAAAACATTTGATCAACAAAAAAGGATTTGGTCAGGATCTAGAGTCAGTGTGTAGTTTATTAATTAATCAATTCTCTCTACATTAGGAAAACACATACCAGTGTACCAGAAGGAGTCACACACAGCTGTGCCTAGATAACCAAACAAATTGACAAGATAACCAAAATCCTTGAATCTACACACAGCAAATAAACTCAAATGACACAACGAGATGTAAAAGGAGATCACACATATAGTCAATATAAAACTGTCCGCTTCAATCTGAAGAGCAACTAAAACAAAAGACGGGAGTGTATCTTGTTCTTGTGAACCCTAATGTTATCCACAGCATACACAGAGACCACAAAGTTCTTAAGGAGAAAACGAGTTGCTAAAACAAAACACGTTAGTGTACCTTGTTAGCTAATGTTAGCTAGCTGAGATTAACATTAAACATTGCACTCATATTACTCACTGAAACCTTGTAAAGCCGGTCCCGCATGCTGGGTCTTACAGAACCGACTAACTCCCCTTTCGTGTATGTACAGCTCTCAACATGCCCAGACTTGTAGTGATTTACACCTCGTTTTATACTTTTTTGCCTCATTCTGAAAGAAACAGGTGAAATTTGCTAACGTGACGGCCATCTTTGTGATGGTGACACGTATTGTGCGAGACCAGAGACCTGTAGTTCACTGAGCGGTTTCACATAAAAAAATGTGTAACTTCACAGTTTTATGACACATTTTTTTTTTTTTTACTCGCAAAATGTTCTTTTAATTTGACAAACATCATATGTGTCATTCGTGGCATAATTCAAACGGGGGTCCCATGGGTCGGAAGTAGATGGGCGGGACTTCGCCTCTCTATTCAGGATAGGATCAGCCTGATCCAGATTACGATTTTTCAAGATGACTAAATCCTGGGCCCAGGAGTTCAAAACTTTTAATCTCAATCAGATCCGATCAGATTTTGAAATCACATTTTTTGTGATCCAGGATCAGACAAGTCGGCCAAATTTTGTCCCTGGAGTTCAAAGCAATTCAGGATAGGATCAGCCTGATCCAGATTACGATTTTTCAAGATGACTAGATCTTGAATATCAGTGCTTTAATCCTACCGATCGCCATCTAGTGGACATGAAAAATAATACAAGGAAGACAAGAGACCACATTGCAGAGACATCTATAATGTGTAATTATATTTTTAAATACATAAAGGACATCAAATCACAATTAAATTGTAATTTAAAAAAATACTCCCACTAGGGTAACAACAATAAAACATTAATTCAAAGGCAGCTGGATCATCCAGGCGTGCTTTGAGGAGCTGAATTCTCAGTGAGGTTTCAGTTTGCTGAAGCCGGCACAGCTGTATTTGTTCTTCGGCCAGACGGATCTGCATCTCTGCCCTCTCCGTTTCAAGGCTCAATAGAGTCTCGTAGGCATCATCCCTCTGCTCTGGTTTTCTGGTGCGCTTGCAATTTCTCTTTAGAGGTGGCTATTGCAGTGTGTCATCGGGCCTGGCTGAAGGTCCAGCTTCTGGATCCACATGGGTCAGGAGGACCTCGTCTTGAATGGTGTGTGTCACATCAGGTGCATTGACGACCTGAAATGAAAGTTTATTAATATACTTTAAACCCCTTAATAAGATGATCACAAGCATGCAAGCTCCTGGAAAATTGTAGTACTAGGATGCTATATAAGACATATAGCCATTGTAGTACTATGAAAATAACAATTATACAAAATAATAATTGTAGTTCTATAGGGACACGGATAAAATCACACATACCTGCGACTCACCATCCAGTACAACGTTTGGTATTCCATGTAATGATTGAGACTGCTGACCACCAATGATGTCAAGTACCACATCTGTGTATTGTCCCCTTTTATATGCTTTGTTACCCGTCTGTGGGTTTTTAGCCTGGCTGTGGTCTTTGGTAGCTTGCTGCTTCAAATTCTTCCACCTCAACCTCACTTGGTCCACCGTCCTCTTGTGTCCAGATCCTGTGGCATCACATTGTCTGTAACTTCCATCCATATTCCCCTCTTTACTTTAGTCGCTCCACCCTCTCTGTTAAAGCTACCAACTATGGAGTCATAATTGTTCCTTACACCCTGCAGCAGTGCATGGGTCTCAGCAGATGTAAAATTAGGCCCTTTTTTTTGTCCATCTTTCCAACTCAATGGTTTGGTCAGGTCAGCAATTAGTTTTATAGGTCTGGCCTTGCTATTAATTACATCATTAACCACAGGCCCGAACCAATCTGGATATGCATTCCAGGTGTGTATTTGCAATTACTTGTTGTTCAGAGACTGATGTAGGCCTACTGACTGAAACAACAGTCAGAACACAGTCATGGCAGGGATTGTTCACATCTTCCATGCTGGAAGGAGAGGTTACCGCCAAAGGGTCCACACCGAGCGCCCCAAACCTCTCCAACATTACACAACAGAAGAACTTTACAATCGTTTTCAATTTGTACTTGATGACATCAACTACATTGCTGATCTGGTCAGGCCACAACTGCTGTGCTGAACCTTGCGGAGTCATGCTCTGACTGTAGAGGAACAGGTCCTCATTGCCCTGCGCTTTTACGCATGTGGAACATTCTATGAGGTCATAGCTGACATTATGGGAGTCCACAGGACAACAGTGGGTGAAGTGGTGACAGCTGTGTCTGATGCACTGGCTCGCCTGCTGGATCACTTTGTGACTTTTACCACTGATGGCCAGATTGCCAAAGTGAAGCAGAAGTTTTTTCTTCTGGGAGACATGCCCAACACCATTGGGGTGATCGACTGCACCCATGTACATATTCAAGCACCTTGTCAGAGGGAGTGGGAATATGTCAACAGGAAAAGGAGGCACAGCATCAATGTGCAACTTGTGGGAGATGCTGACCTTGCCATCACCAACTTTGTTGTGAGATGGCCTGGGTCAGTCCATGATGCACGTATCTTCAGAGAGAGCCGGTTGTTCACTGAATTCCAAACCAACAGGACGGATGGAGTTATATTAGCCGACAGTGCCTACCCACTCCTACCATGGGTGATGACACCTTTTCCCACGGCCAACACTCCCTCACAGATGCGCTACAACAACGCCCATGGAAGAACAAGGTGTGCCATTGAGCGCTTGAATGGACTACTGAAGAGGCGTTTTGCATGCCTCAACTATCTGAGAGTGGAACCCCAAGGAGCAGACCAAATAACACTGGCTTGTATTGTGCTACACAATCAATCAATCAATCAATCAATCAATCAATGTTTATTTATATAGCCCCATATCACAAATGTTACATTTGTCTCAGTGGACATCACAGTTTGTACAGAATATCAGTATGACAATACGACACCCTCTGTCCTTAGACCCTCACATCGTACAAGGAAAAAGTTCCGGAGAAAACCCCACAGTTTAAAGGGAAAAATGGGAGAAACCTCAGGGAGAGCAACAGAGGAGGGATCCCTCTCCCAGGACGGACAGACGTACAATAGATGCCGTGTGTAAATTGAAAAGATAATACATTTGCAACATAGGTAGTCCAAATGTTTGGAAATGCATGTGTGTATAATAGGAAGATGAATCCACGAGGATATCCATCCAGGACTTATGATCCAGGACCACAGCCACGACTCAAGATCCAGGACTCGCGATCCATGACACAGGACCGCAGGATCATCCACGAGTCCGGATCCCGGCGTATATAGACACCAAAAAGAAAGACATTTGGGGAAGCTGGGTTAATCGGAACATGAGAGTACACAGGTATAGACAGAGAGAAGGAAGAAGTAAGATGTCCCCCGACAAACTAAGCCCATATCAGCAAAACTAGGGGCTGAATCTAATCAGCCCTAACTATAAGCTTTATCAAAAAGGAAGGTCTTAAGCGGACTCTTAAAAACGGATAGGGTGTCTGCCGTCCGAACACAAACTGGAAGCTGATTCCACAAAAGTGGAGCTTGATAAGAAAAGACTCTGGCTCCCATTGTACTTTTAGAGACTCTAGGAACAACCAACAACCCTGCATTCTTGGAACGCAATGCCCTAGTAGGACAGTAGGGTATAATGAGTTATTTAAGGTAAGATGGCGCCTGCCCATTAAGGGCTTTGTAGGCGAGAAGAAGAATTTTAAATTCTATCCTGTGTTCTATAGGGAGCCAGTGTGAGGCAGCCAGAACAGGAGTAATGTGGTCCCTTTTCCTAACTCTGGTTAGTCCACGAGCTGCAGCATTTTGAATCAGCTGAAGCGACTTGACTGACTTCTTGGTACACCCTGATAATAAGGAGTTACAATAATCCAGCCTTGAAGTAACAAATGCATGGACTAGTTTCTCTGATCGTTTTGAGGCAAGATATGCCTGATTTTTGCAATGTTACGTAGATGGAAGTAGGCGGTCCTTGAAATTGATTTTATGTGGGCGTTAAAGGATAAATCCTGATCAAATATAACACCAAGATTCTTTACAGTCTCACTGGAGGCCAAATGAATGCCATCCATAGTTAGTATATCTTTAGATAATTTGTTTCGTAGATTCTTCGGGCCAAGTACAATAACTTCAGTTTTGGTCGTGTTTAACATAAAAAAATGTAAGGTCATCCACGTTTTTAAGTCCTTGAGGCAGTCTTGAATTTTATTTAGATGATTAATTTCATCAGGCTTGATTGATAAATATAGTTGAGTATCATCCGCATAACAATGAAAGTTTACAGAATGATTCCTTATAATATTGCCTAACGGAAGCATATATAATGTGAACAAAATAGGTCCGAGCACTGAGCCCTGTGGCACTCCATGGCTAACTTTGGTTTGCGTGGAAGATTCATCATTGTAACGTACAAACTGAGAGCGTTCAGATAGATAGGACCTAAACCAGCCTAAAGCAGTTCCCTGTATGCCAACTAAGTGCTCTAGTCTTTGCAATAGGATATCATGGTCGATAGTATCAAATGCAGCACTGAGATCGAGCAAAACAAGAATAGAGACAAGTCCCTTGTCTGAGGCTATTAGAATGTCATTTGTGACTTTAACCAGAGCTGTCTCTGTGCTATGATGTGTTCTAAAGCCAGACTGAAAATCTTCGAATAAATCATAGTTTTTTAAGTAATCACACAGCTGTTTTGCGACTTTTTTCTCAAGAATTTTTGAGAGGAACGGAAGATTAGAAATAGGTCTATAGTTGGCTAAAACCTCTGGATCGAAGTTGTGCTTTTTAAGAAGCGGTTTTATCGCTGCTACTTTGAATGATTGTGGAACATAGCTGGATAATAAAGACATATTCATAATATTTAATAAAGAGGTGCTAATTAATGGAAAAACTTATTTTAACAGCTTAGTTGGAATCGGGTCTAAGATACACGTTGATGGTTTAGAAGATAATTTAATTTAATTATTCAAGGTTTATGGCTGAAAAGCATTCTAGTTTACTATCTAGTGTAATATTAGAACTTACGTTTCCGGGAGCTGTTGATAATACTATACTGGTCAAAGGCAAGAGGTCATTAATTTTGTTAAATTCTATCGTTAAAAAAGCACATAAAATCATTACTACTGAGTGCTATGGGAATAGAAGGCTCAATCGAGCTGTGGCTCTCTGTCAGCCTGGCTACAGTGCTGAAAAGAAATCTTGCATTATTCTTATTCTCATCTATTAATGAAGAGTAGTTGGCTGCTCTCGCTTTACGCAGTGCTTTCTTATATTCATTGAGAGTAATATGCCAAATTAAACGAGATTCTTCAAGTTTAGTGGAACGCCATATCCTTTCAAGTTGTCTCGACTTTTGTTTTATTTTGCGGGTTTCGGCATTATGCCATGGAGCTAATCTATGTTGTTTTATTTTCTTCCTTTTCAAAGGAGCAACAGAGTCTAATTTTATTCGCAGCGCATCTGTAGCACTATCAACAACATGATCAATTTGGGGTGGTGTACATTTTGTATAAGTTTCCTCCCTTACATGCAGACATGCTATCGAGTTAAGTATTGGTGGAATCTCTTCTTTAAATTTGGCTATAGCACTAACAGATAGGTTTCTGCTGCAGGAGCTTTTGACTAATGCTTTGTAGTCTAGTAACAGTACTTCAAAAGTTACTAAGAAATGGTCGGATAAAGCAGGATTATGCAGTTCGACTAAAGTTGCTCAATTTCAATACCATAAGTCAGAACAAGGTTGAGAGTGTGATTATAGCAGTGGGTTGGTTTATTTACACTCTGACAGAAACCAACATAATCTAATATAGAGTTAAATGCAAAATATTAAAGTCACCTACGATAATTACTTTATCTGTTTTAAGTACCAAAGCTGATAAAAACTCAGAGAATTCTGATAAGAATTCTGAATAAGGACCTGGTGCACGGTACACTGTAACAAATAAGATTGGCTGCAAAGTTTTCCAGGTCGGATGCGTAAGACTAAAAACGAGGCTTTCAAAGGAGGTATAATTTAATTTTTGTTTAGTATTGATAAGTAAACTTGAGTCAAAGGTTGCTGCAACTCCACCTCCTCGGCCCGTGCGTCGGGCAATATGAGTATTGATATGGCTGGGTGGAGTGGCATCATTTATGCTGACATATTCTTCATGTCTCAACCAAGTTTCAGTGAGACAGCATATATCAATATTATAATCTGATATTAAATCATTTACCAATATTGCTTTAGATGCTAGAGATCTTATGTTTTAAGAGACCACATTTAATCTTCCTGTTTTGTTGCACTGTAGTAGTTGTTACATTTACTTTTATTAGGTTATTATGTATGACACCTCTATTAGGTTTTACCTTAAATTGTCCTTGGGCAGACACACACACCGTTAATATTGGGTATTTTATTGGGTTCGGGATTCCTATGGATGACTGCCTAGGAGAGAACGCAGAGAATCGTGTTAAGACTGCGACTCTGCCTCCTGGTCTCAACTCCAGTTTGTCATGGATTAAGTCCACAAAGCCCTGAAATGTTTACAGAAATTAGATTTGCACCTTCCAAAGTAGGATGAATGCCGTCTCTCTTAATCAGACCAGGTTTTCCCCAGAAGGCTGTCCAATTATTTACGAAGCCCACATTGTTTGCTGGGCACCACCAAGACAACCAGCGCTGAAATGATGACATGCGGCTATACTAGTCATCCTTGATCAGATTGGTGAGGGGACCGGAGAACATTACGGTGTCCGACATTGTTTTAGCATAACTACACACCGACGCCACATTAAGTTTGGTGCATTCTGATTGGCATAAACGAACATCATTACCACCGACGTGAATAACAATCCTACTGTATTTACGTTTATTTTTAGCCAGCAGTTTAAGATGCGCCTCAACGTCGCCCGCTCTGGCCCCCGGAATGCATGTGATTGTGGAGGCTTCGGTCTCTAAATTCACGTGTCTCAAAATAGAGCTACCAATAACCAGAGTTGGCTTCTCAGCGGGTGTCTCGCTGAGTGGGGAATATCTGTTAGATACATGAACGGGTTGGTGGGGACCTGCAGGTTTCGCGTTATGCCCCTTCTGAACAGTCACCCAATCTCCCTGCTGCTCGGGAGTTGCCGGGGGACGGCTAAGAGGAGCTACCTTTTGCCGGTCCGCACCGGCTAACATGGGCTTTACTGTAGCTGAGTTACTTTCTAAGATGCGGAGCCGGGCTTCTATGGCTATGATTCCCGCCTCCAACCTAACAACTATACTACATTTAACACATGTATCGGTACCAGTAAAGGAGGTAGGGAAGTAACCAAACATGAGACAGTTAGAGCAGGAAATAGCACCCGAAGGTGGGGAAAGAGCCATGGCTAGCTATCAAGCTAAAGTAGCTACCGTTAGCAAACCCGAAAAGAGTGTAGGCAACTGTGGAGTTACAGTCGCTAAGAGAAGGAGAGTTGTGAGTTCTTAAGCTGTGGTAACGTGTGATTAAAACGTCAGGCAGTTGCCGTGATCAAGAGTTTTAAAACGATCGATTAAGTTTAAGATAATAGGCTATCAGCAACAGAACAGGCACACGGGATACCCGGAGATGACAACAACAACAACAACAACAACAACAACAACAACCGGAAGTTACAACATGCTTACCGCAATAGTGGTCCGTGCAGCGGATGCTGTGTGATGCTGTAGCAGCCCGTTGAACTCAACACAATATCGCTGTCCATCGCAGAGTCCCCCTCTCTGACATCGATGATCCCCCAGAGCCCCTCGCACCTGCTGATAATCTAGGCCCACCTATGGATTTCCCTCTAAATGAGAGACTGAGTGGTGGGGCAAGGCGAGATGCTATTGTCCGCAATTACTTTTGAAAGGTGATGACAGATGATGGACTTTTTTTTGTTGAAGATATTTTTTCTTTAATCTAAATCACATTTGTGATTGACAATTCTTTGCTGTGATACTTTTATAAGCATAAACATTTATGTCATCAACATTTAGTTGAAAACAAAATAGGCCACCACAAATGTGAGCAAAAATGGAAAAAATAAAATGTATTTCCCATGAAGGCTAAACATGGTGTATTATTTCAGTTAACAAATGTTGCCATCTTATTTAAATTGAAACATATTTTAAAATAAATTGTACAGTACATGTTGCTCTGGTAATCCACTGGAAATCCACCCCTCTGGTGGGATCAGGATAATCCAGTTTTTTGGGATCAAACTGATCCCAATTCTGTGTTGTCGGTTTTAACTACCAATTTTGAAGATTTGATCCAGATTAAAGCTTGGATTTAATGTCCTGATCTGATCGGATATCAAAGTGATCCTAATCCTGTTATTCGGTTTTAAACTCCCCAAAATCCAAATCTGATTTGATCAGATAGGGATTAAAAGTTTTGAACTCCTGGGCCCTGGGCCAGAGGGGTGGATTTTCAGTGGATTACCAGAGCAACATGTACTGTACAATTTATTTTTAAATATGTTTTAATATAAATAAGATGGCAAAGTTTGTTAACTGAAATAATACACAATTTTTAGCCTTCATGGCAAATCAATTTTATTTTTCATTTTTTGGTCACGTTTGTGGTGGCCTATTTTCAGTGGCGAACCGTCAGGGCCCGCTAGGCCCTCTCAGAGGGCCTAAGATATTCTAAAAAATTATATTTTAAAACATTAAAAAAAGATATATATATTTATTATATTTTATATTTTTCATTAGTTTTATCAAAATAACTTGATTTAATTGTATTTAAAATAACATTTCCAGAGAAATAAATCCTTCGAATCTGCCTGTTCAGTTTCTGTTTGAATGTGAAGGGTTAAATGAAAGAAGCTCCTTGAGCCATCTCTGCAAGTCACTGTGAAGACAGGAGCTGATTGGTGGTCCTGCTGTAAATTCACAGAGGGCCCGCTATAGTAACTCAACGAGAGAGTAATGTCAAATGATAGCACAATTGACCAATCATAAATATTCCCTCTAAATGGGTGGGCTTTATTTTCGCGGACTTTGTGACAAGTTCCGCCCGCTGTGAAGTTTATCAGAGTCTATATATATATAATATAATATCTAATAATAAATAATACAATTCAATAACGTGTTTCAACCACCAGGTGTCCCTTTCTATCAGCTCTGCACCGTTATGGTGTAAATAAAGCCTATCTACCAATTGGATCAAATATAAAAGTCAGCCGAATTAGTGTTGATACTGCAAGGACACGTATTGTGTGAAAAGAAATGTAAGATGTTGTTTAATTGATTATATATTTATGATCCACGTCACATTTTCAGTTTTGGCGGCAGTTCTTCCTGTTTGTCTAGAAGTCTTCTCAGCAGGGCTCTATAAATCGAGAACTACGGCAGATCTGTAATATTTAATGCAGCCGAACCGTGTATTACAATGCCGTTATATGATGACTTTCAAAGAGAAAAGCAAGCATACTCGGAATAAAGTATTATTTTATTTTAAAAAAACGTTTTCAGATTTAACATCACATAAACACCAAATCCCAGCATGCATTGCGGCTAAATCATCCAATCATCGAGCTGAGGATCTTGCCTAGTCAGTTTCCGGTTTCGTTTATCACCGATGTATTTTGTTCTACACACATTCCTTCACATTTACATTTTAATTTGCATTGAAGTATTTTGTGAGGCCTTCTAACATGTTTTTAAATATAACTACGGTTGTAGTTGAAGAGTTTGTAAATTAACATGAACCGAAGCTGTTGCCTGGCAACTCAATCGCACAACGTCACGTCCGTTAATTCCACATCCACACTTATGATCCACACGCATGGATTAACATCGATTTAATACATTAATGTAGCCTTTGTTTCTGCTAAAAGAGGTGTCGACCAGCGGGGGAAACAAGAAAATCGGCGTAATCGAGTGTGAGTATTAAAAAATAAATCATTACGTCGGGGTAGCATTTGCTTGGCATTTCCGGTTATTTCTCCACTGGTTAACATGGGTTAAAAATACCGTGTAACTGTCACATTTGAAGGGACGAAATCGTGACATCTTCACGTCTCCAAGCCATACTTGCCAACCCTACCGATTTTTGCGGGAGACTCCCGATTTCACTGCCCTCTCCCGGTTTCCTCCAGGGGTTATATTTCTCCCCCATTTCTCTTGATTTCTGATAAAATCAGATGTACTCACGAGTCACGACTGTTTCCACTCGGACTTTAATACAGCTACACCATTGTTTGGTTTCCATGGTAGCGCGTCTCTTTAGTAGCGCGCGCAACTGAAAGTCTGAGAGGGTGAGGCAGATAGTCACAGAAAACAGAACAAGAATCGACAACTCTACCCTCTGCTCACTCCTTTCCTGTATAATACAGGTCCAGCCCACACATATGCTTGCTCCATCAAGACAGTGCACTTACAACTACAATAAGCATGTTAATGTTAATCTAATACAGATTCATAATACAGCCCCCCCCCGCTGTGGTTTTGAAATGCTCCCGATTTCTGAGGTCTCAAGGTTGGCAAGTATGCTCCCAGCATGGTAAATCATCACATGTTCACCTCTCGCCGTGATACCGGGTTGGCCAGGCCTGTAAGTGACGCTGTAGCCACAAAAGCAGTGAAGAATACTTCCTGCGCATGGTTGCCATGGTTGCCCTTCAAGCGTTTGCTCCAAGCCCCCAGGAAGTGCGCCGGACTCAGATGAAAATATTCCTGGTGGCCAAACGGCGCTACTACACTTCCGTTTGGTTGCCAGGCCCGGAAACACTTTTTCCCATTGACTAACATGGGGAAAGAGTGGTCTGTAATTTGTTGAATAATTTTTTTTAGATTAAATAAACTACCCAGTATGAACACTTATTAAAAACATTAATTCCTCAAGTTGTAAAAATGTGCTAATAACGTTATTCTGAGAGTTATTTCCCTCTGCATTATGAACGCGCATCTGACCCACGGGACCGCGCCGCCCGGCACGTTCATGTGACATGTTCAGCACTACATGCGTTTATCTTTACCCATGGATGCACAATAACAACGGACCCATATTGCCTTACTGCCATCCCACGGAGCTGTAATAATGGATATATTGCACATGTTTGCTGTAATTCATCATTTTTTAAATATTATACTACAAGGGTTGTATGATGTAAATCTTGTATTAAATAAAGTTAATATTACCGACGTAGATTAACGTCCCTGTAGCTTCTTATTGAACTTGCAATATAGCATTAAAGGAGTTGAACGTTGCTGTTTGCTATTACTATAATACAACACAGGGATAAACCCAGAGTTTACAACCTTTGCATGTGGGCACAACACGTTTTGACCCAGATGAATTAGCTATAGGCCTACCATATGACAGGGGTCGGCAACAGGCGGACCGCGGTCCGGATCCGGACCCAGACGCCGACCTATACGGACCCGAACCTATAATTTTGACGGGACGATTCTATTTTAACCGCCGCCGAAAGGGGGCGAAAGAGACGAGTGAGCGATGCAGGGAGAGAAACACAGAAGAATAGTCGAGAGCGCAGTAGAGAGAAGCGGAGAGGAGAGTGAACAGGCGTGTTAGCGGCAGACAGGTGTTGTGTATTAGTAGAAAGAAATTAATGAAACAAGGGACAGAGGATACGGGTACTCAACTCTTTACTGTTCGTCATGCTTAACTGCCACAGCATCAACTCCCGGGCTTACTCTTCTTCTCTCAACATTGTATGTATACTCTGGTTACACTGCGCCCCCTATTGGCAGGAGTATATTAGAACACAACATTTCCCCCCTTCTTAAAAAGAGTTACTTCTCCCCTTGAACAGCATGCATAACATTAGCATTTTAAACAGACACTTACGTAGTAACCATGAAACCATCTGTAATGATAATAACTTCACATATCACAATATGCAGAACATTTTCAAACATTAATTCAACCACAGTTTAAGTGACATAGTCCTCAATCCAAACAGGCTGCTTTCTGATTCGCTGGTTCCTGCTCTGAGCACCATGCACTGTAGCTGGCTCAGCAGGCCTCACTTCTTCTGATGGAGGAGTGAATGTTTCTGGAAGCACCGACAGGTGTGAAGCATCCCAGGTTTTTCCATTATCAAGTGTGTAACTGTGAGGTCCTTTCTGCTTGGTCACTTTCAGAGGCTCACTGAACTTTGGCTTTCCCTTTTTGACATGCAGCGGGTTTCTCACACGCACCAGGCTTCCCGGATGTATTTTGGGAATCTTGGCATTTCTTTTTGCATCAGAATATGTTTTCATGTGCCACTGTTTCTTTTCCACTCTGTCTCTCAGTTCCTGATCCTGAGTATCCGTAAGCTGTGGCAGGATTGAGAGTTTGGTTCGCATTTTTCTTCCATACATGAGCTGGAACGGAGATGTCCCTGTAGTGGCGTGAGGTGTAGCTCTGTAGACCTGAAGAAACTCAGCAACGTGAGCTTTCCACGGAGCGTTCTCTCTCTGTGCCGTGAGAATGCTTTCCTTCAGCACTCTATTTAGCCTCTCCACCGCTCCATTTCCTTCTGGATGGTAGATTGTAGTCCTGATGTGTTGGATGTCTCTTTCTTCTAGGAAAAAGGCGAGTTCTGAGGATGTGAATTGTGGACCGTTATCTGTCACCACAGACACAGGGTTCCCTTTTTGGCTGAACACTGATCTCATGAAGGTGATCACTGTTGCAGTAGTGCATCTTGGGGCAAAACACACTTCTGGCCATTTTGAATAGTAGTCAGTCATAGTAATAGCAAACTTACAGTCCACCGGACCAGTCTCAAATGGGCCCACGATGTCGAGGGCAAGCTTTTGCCATGGCCCCTGAGGCAGAGGGACTGGTGTCATAGGTGCAGGGTTAGTTTTAGCTGTTTTATCATTCATCTGGCAGGACACACAGGCGGCGATAACCGATTGTACCAGTGCATCCATTTTAGGCCACCAATACAAGTCTCTGAGTCTCTGTTGTGCGTACAATGCCTTGGTGGCTCTCGTGTGCTAAGGATACCATGTGTGAGTGTAGCTTTACTGGAACAACTAACCTGTGACTCCCTCTCAGAATGAGTTGTTCATGTGCAGAAAGTTCATTTCTCACCTGGTAGTACGGCAACATGTTAGCAGGCAGGCCTTTGGATGAAGCTGGCCACCCGTCTGTCATGTAGTTGCGTAGCTGACGTAACTCTGGACAGGAAGTGCAGGCATATGTGAAGTCAGACGAGGGAACAGCAGTCAGCAGGGCAGAGACAGCAGCAACCATCTCTGGTTCCGTGTCTGAGGTATCTGTAGACACTATGGTGGGCCGTGACGGGTCCAAAAGAGCGAGTGATGAACTGTCTGTGATGAGTAGTTTAACCTGCTGAAAACTACTCTGTGCCTCATCAGTCCATGTGAATGTAGCTCTGCGTAGCACATCTCTCATTGGTTCCACCACAGTTGCATAGTTCTGTATGAACTTGGAGTAACACGATGTTAGGCCAAGAAAAGACCTGAGAGTCACTGGATCACTGGGTGATGGAGCATCCCGAATAGCTGCAATGTGGTCATCATTTGGCAGCAGACCTTCCTTGCTTATGCTGTGTCCTAGATACGTTAGTTTGTCCTGGTAGAATTTGCATTTATCTGTGTTGAGACTTAGTCCAGCTTCCTGCAGTCGGTACAGTACTGCTTTCAGGCGGGTTTCATGCTCAGCACGGCATGAGGAGTAAATGATGATATCATCCAGATATGCCTGCACTCCAGGTAAATCTTTCAGCACCATGGACATCATCTTCTGAAATGCTGAGGGTGCTGATGCTAGCCCATAGCAAACTCGCTTGTACCTGAAAAGTCCCTTGTGAGTAATGAAAGCAGTCAGATCTCTGCTGTCCTCATGCAGTGGAAGCTGGTAGTATGCATTAGCCAGGTCGAGGGTTGAGAATATGGTAGCTCCTCTGAGTTCTGAGAAGAGCTCCTCCATGTGTGGAATGGGGTAGCAATCCATTATGACGGCCTTGTTAGGCTCCCTGAGGTCTGTACACATCCTTATTTTAGATGAGTTCTTTCGTTGAGTCACAACGATCGGTGATACCCAGGGAGAGGCATCTATTTTTTCAATGATGTCAGCATCAAGAAGGCGCTTTAACTCTGCAGAAACAGCATCTCTGACTGAGAATGGAAGCCTTCTCAATTTCTGCTGCACAGGCTTCACCTCATCTTTCACTCTTACTTTGTGTACTACGTTCCTAACACAGCCCATAGGTAAAACTGTATTAACAGGTGCAGATGCAGTAGGTGTCGGTGTAGTAGGAGTTGCAGGTGGGGTTGTTATCTCTCTGACTGTGTGCTCTGACTTCAGTACCACTCTGTTTCTCATGATGACCATTTCCAGTGCCTCAAACAGGTCCAGGCCCAGCAGTATTGAACCTGACTTCACAATGAAAAGGGTAGCTGAGGCAGTATTTCCGTCATGGAATGCACGTAAATGCAGTTTCCCTAGTACTGGGATTCTCTGTCTTGAGTATGTGACTAGAGGAACCTTTGTAGGTTTCAGTGGTATGTGACTGAAATAGGTCTCGTACACATGAGCCGGCAGCAGTGACACTGAAGAACCAGTATCTACTATCATCTCAAATGACTGGTTAGCAGGAGAAAGTCCCAAATCTACAGTGCACATTATTTTCTTCTCTTTTGGGGCAGAATTATTCAGCAATAAAACAGTCAGTTCTGGAATAACGACCTCCCTCACTTCACGTTTTTGTTCTGAACGACACACTTTGGCAAAATGCCCAGTTTTTCCACAGGATTTGCATATTTTGTTTGTAGCAGGGCATTGTGTGGAATTGGCCATATGTTTATCTGAATCACATCTGTAACATCTTCGTGCTTGCTCAGACTTTCTCTCACCTTGCCTTTGTTTACTTGCAGCGGGACGTTTTTGTTCCCATTTTGGCGCGCTGATCTCTCTCACAGGCACTTCACTGTTGGAGAACTCGGCCACGTTGCGCGCCGCCATTTCCACCTGATTTGCAATCTGAATGGCTTTATCCAGTGTCAGTTTGTCTTCTAGCAGCAAGCGTTCACGTATGCGTCCACTGTAGGCTTTTTCCACGATCTGATCACGCAGCATATCCTGTTCTGCATTTCCAAATTCACAAAAAACGAGCATTTCACGTAGCGCAGAGACGTACTGTGCAATTGTTTCATCATGTCTCTGGGCTCGTTGGCGGAACCTGTGTCTCTCCGCAATTACGTTTACCTTCGGCACGAAATGCGCCCGTAGTGCAGCCACGGCATGGTTGTATGTAGTTCCCGTTTCAGTCAATGTGTAGAATATCCTCTGTGCTTCGGTTCCGACGCTGTGTAGCAGCGTTGCACGTATACGGGTATACGGCCACTTGGCTCCTTCCACGTCGATCACTAGCAGATAGTTTTCGAACATTTTTAGCCATGTTCCAAATGGCATAGTAGGTTCTCCCGGACACTGAAGAAAGGTGGGAGGTAAAGGAGTAGAAGCCACGGCCATCCTCATCGCCAATTTGTTGTGTATTAGTAGAAAGAAATTAATGAAACAAGGGACAGAGGATACGGGTACTCAACTCTTTACTGTTCGTCATGCTTAACTGCCACAGCATCAACTCCCGGGCTTACTCTTCTTCTCTCAACATTGTATGTATACTCTGGTTACACTGCGCCCCCTATTGGCAGGAGTATATTAGAACACAACAACAGGAAGAGACAAATAATTACACATGGCGCTCTCCAAGAAGAGGAAAGTGGACAGTGAGAACAGAGCTTTTAACCCTGAGTGGACTCATTCATGTTCATGCTGCCCACTGGGAGCACAGAACCAGTGTGTCTCATTTGTTCAGAGACCGTGGCGTTCATTAAAAGTGCCAAAACGTTTGTGTTTGACCAAACATTCCCTCTCAAGTCAGAACTGAGGTCACAAAAAATAAGCAGTCTCAGAGCCCAATATGATCAGTCCACCAGGATCAAAACTAAAACTAAATATCGTTCCAGGGCTGGCTAACCGAGGCTAACCAATGAGCTAACCGAGGCTAACCAATGAGCACCTGCATGTGTGTATGAGAATGGCCCTGACACCATTTCAGCCCAGATTTAAACTCCTGGCAGGACAAGCTCCAGTTCAATTCTTGCACTGAACAAAACAAAGTGAGTGAGGGACTGCAATTTAAGAGGGAAAGAAATCGAAACTTTAAAACTGTTCAATTGTTATGATGTGTAAAGACTGATATTGTTCTATAACCGTCTGAAACAGTTAAGTCATGATGTGAAACGGTTAACAAAGAAAAAGGGAAACTCAAGCTGCTGCTACACTTTATTTTATTTACCTAAAATTAAGCACTTTTAAGATGCACATATCTTCAAAAGCTATTTTATTTATTTTCTCTATTTTATTTTTAAATGCAGCCCAAGAGGAACATTACACATATCCACAGTATTTACTGTATATCTGTATAGTTCAATGTTCATTGACAATAAATATTGTTGTTTATGAATTGTACTTTCTTTATTTGATTGGCAGTCAGCTGAATTTTAATTACATGCAGACGTTGATTAAGCTACAGGCTACTTTAATATATCACACTAATTAATAAAGCAAGTTAGACATTTTGATGTTCCGGACCTTTGCATGGGGAGATTGTCTCTAACTGGACCTCGTTGAATTTTAATTGAATACCCCTGCCATATGACATCGCCCGAGGAAGTCGTCATACTTATACGTACATAAATAATATGATATATGTGTCAAAGCTCTTATCAAATTAACAGTTGTATTAATTATACTTGTGTATATATATATATATATATATATATATATATATATATATATATAGCCTGTGTTGTATATTTATACACACAAATGAACAACCTTGTGTGTGTCAAATAACAAGTTGTATTGTAGTGTTTATTTTAGTGTTGTTTTATGCTCATCCACATTTTGATTTCAGAGCACAGGAGAATGCTGGCCACAACATAAAGCTCAACAGTGAAGCTGGCAATGCTGAACAAAACCATCACTAGATCGTGTTACATCAGCGTAATATAAAAAATACATAACGATTGATGTTACATTAGCATAATTACCAATGGCTCGGACGTTACACTAGCTAGCCGCTAGCTGCTAGCTACTAGCTACTAACTGCCGCCTCGTTATTTGTTAATATCAAATCCACCATAACAATCCAGAACGCGCGGTGCTGTTACGTGTACGCAAATTGACGTGCTTGATGTGAACGAGCCTTTTGGGGGGCGTGGTTAAAATTGCGCATGCTCTATGAGCGCACATACGGGTACTTCTCAGGCATGCTGGGTAATCTGTGACGTTTCACTCTCTCAAAAGTTGGGCCATTTTGTCCATAGATATATATAAACACTAGATGGCTCATGGGAGATTTTCCAGCGTAGCTCACCGGCCGCCATCCTGCTACAGTCAACAGCTACTCTGGTACGCGCTATGGTAGCTGTTGTAAGGTGAGTGATCTGCACAAAAATACTCTTAAATCGCTGAAATCTTGACTGATTTACAAACGGTTTGGTTTATTATAAACATTATTAGCATGGCTATGATACAGGATGCTTGGACATGTTGAAATTGCTGCTTTTCTTTGTGTATGTGCCGTGGTTGTATTTATTAGCTGGCTAATAACAAGAGGCTGTGAGTGAGACAAAGTTGACCCAGCAACTTTACACCAGTGGGAGAGGCATAACTGCTCTTTCTTTTCAACATAACTTAAGTTACACATGATTTCTTCCAAGTGGTTTGGCCTGTTGAAAACATCTTACATTTTAGATACATTATGATACAGGAAATTGCTGGCTTTAGAAGTACCTGACTATGCCGGACTTTTGTGCAGCCTACGGATGCTCTAATCACCGCAGTCTGCAAACAAGAACCCGTGGAATCACCTTTCACGTGTAAGATATGACAATATTATGACTATAATTAGGATAATCGTTAATTACTTAGTGGATGTATGTACATTACAAGTCCTGCTACACAGGATCAGTGGGGCTATGTGAGATAATAGTATTGCAAGATTGATGTTGACCAGCCTCTTTAGAACATGTTGCTACCATTTCTTTACACAATTATTTAATGTTTCTTTTGGAAACCTTTTTTATAACTCTTAGTGTGGTTGTCTTATTCTTAAAGTATACATTACATACAGTACATACATACATACATACATACATACATACATACATACATACATACATACATACATACAATTACCCCAAAAATATGATAATTTCGGTGTGTATTTTTGTCCTTACCCTTAATGTTAAAGGAAAGAAGGGAGGACAATCTTGACAATCATTTATATATCTGGCTACATTTCTCATGTTTTTAAGGTTTCCCAAAACCGGAGAGAGGAGGAGGCAGTGGGAAGTTGCCCTAAGAAGGGACGTTTTTTTTTCCTGTGGCAGGACACTGCTCTGCAGTGAGCACTTCAGGAGTGAGGACTTTGACAGGACGGGGCACACTGTCCGGCTTAAAGATGGTGTTGTGCCAACAGTATTCAATTCCCCAGCTCATCTTCAAAGGGTATGTGTATCATTGGCCAACAAGAATTCAAGGTGTATAAGATTGATATATAAATATGTGATTAAATGTCACACTTTAGTTTTTCTTTCTGCAAGTTTAGGAATAAATAATGTGTTGTGTATTACAGCACATTTTAAACACTCAAGATGTCTTTAATTATGTTTATTTTAGCCGGAATCAACAAGAAGCACAACCACTTCAAGAAGAGCCGAAGATGAACCTCAGCCTAATGTTGTGAGTATTCTGAATGTGGCCAAGACCAGAGAAATGGTCATTGATTTTAGGAGGGTGAGGACGTCTCCTCTACCCCTGTGCATTCTGGGAGAGGGTGTGGCTGTTGTGGAGGACTACAAATACCTGGGAGTGCACTTAGACAACGGGCTGAACTGGAGGATCAACACTGACGCTGTGCACAAGAAGGGGATGAGCAGACTCTATTTTCTGAGGAAGCTGAGATCCTTCCACATGTGCAGCAAGATGCTGGAGATCTTCTAGTCTGTTGTAGCCAGTGCACTCTTCTTTGCTGCGGTCTGCTGGGGGGGGCAGCATAAGAGCCGGTGACACCAGCAGGATCAATAAACTGATCAGGAAAGCTGGGTCTATCATCGGCATCAAGCTGGACCCCTTTGAAGCTGTGGTGGGGAGGTGGACACTGAACAGGCTGTTGTCCATCATGGATAACCCCACCCATCCTCTCCTCCTGCAGCTGGACAGTCAACGGAGCTCCTTCTCCAACAGACTGCTGCAGCTCCGCAGTGCCATAACTCTGTACAACAAATCACCTCTGGCTGGAAGAGAACTCTCTGCTCCATAGTTTCTCTTGAATATAACCACGTTGTACATTTTACAGATATATAATCTGTTCAATATTTAACATTAATATTCCATATGCCTTATATTTATGTATATTATATATATATATATATATATATATATATATATATATATATATATATATATATATATATATATATAATATCCTGCCAAACTCAACATGTATATTTTCCTCTTTCTTTATTTTCTATATTTTTCTTGGTTATTTCTAATTTATTTTAATTTGCTTTGTCCCTTATGCTGCTGTAACTAAAAATGTTTTCTCAAATTGGGATCATTAAAGTACCATCTTATCTTATCTTATTTGCATGTGGAATGTCACTAACAAATGAGAGCATTATATGGCTTGTCATATTAAATCCTTTATCTCGGTGGTACCCAGGAAGGTCTATGATGGTGTTACTAGGAGAGCCCAATATAATTTGAGGTGGTACTCTGTGTAAAAAGTTTGAGAACCACTGGCCATCTCACTTGCTCTATGTCACTCATACACTTGAATAAACATGTGCAAACACTTTCATAACACCCAAGGACACCTTACAGGGCATAGGGGCAATATAGGGAACAATTAAAACAGTGGATCTAGTGAGATATCAGCCGGGGTAAGACAAGACAAACAACAGTAAATGGACTACAAAAGGACACAGGGTACAGTTTATATTATTCTTGGGCTTTTTTCGACTACAAGAACTCAGCGCAACGTGCTGTGAAGTGGTAACGTATTTCAAAGGTTCTGGATTTGTTTACAAATCTAGAAACTAAATACAAAACTAGAATGATATGAAGATCTGATGTCAAAAATAACTTTGATAAATGAGACAGAACTGGCCTGTCTGTGAGCTCATTTTATGTTGGTTTGGTTCTTCTGATAAAGGTGTGAATATCTAAATAATATACCACCATATGCTATTGTCATTAGTTGTGTCCCTGTTCTTCAAGCTAAGGCATTGCTAAATTAACAACTCTTGGCTTAAAGAGTGGTAACATGAGACCGATTTTTATATATAAAATATTTTAATATTTAAATTTTATAATTTATTTTAAATATTAACAATATAATAAAATAAATGGAAATATATACACCGGCAAATATTTAATATAAATACCTTGTGTGTGTGTGTATAGCTATTGCTTTATCTGCTTAATGTTATTTTCATAAGAAAGTCCATGATTATAAGTATGCAGTATCAAACTACATCTGTGATGTTTATAAAAAACCAAACCGCTTGAAAATTGGTTGAAAATTGAGCAAGCTATGGTTATTTAAATAGTAAACCATAATGTTATGAATGAGAGCACTGCCTGTAGCAAGATGGCGGCCATGTGGCAACGTCGGTCTACATTGGCCAGCAGCGCGGGTGAGTCGTCTAGTGTTTATAGAGAGGCGAAGTCCCGCCCATCTACTTCCGACCCATGGGACCCCGGAAGCGGAAAATTATACATTGACGTCAATGGAGAGAGAAAAGTCCTCTTTCGATCCCGTTTGAATTGTGCCACGAATGACACATATGATGTTTGTCAAATTAAAAGAACATTTTGCAAGTCAAAAAAATAAAAATGTGTCGTAAAACTGTGAAATTACACATTTTTTTGTGTGAAACCGCTCAGTGAACTACAGGTCTCTGGTCTCGCACAATACGCGTCACCATCACAAAGATGGCCTTCACGTTAGCAAATTTCACCTGTTTCTTTCAGAATGAGGCGAAAAAGTATAAAACGAGGTGAAAATCACTACAAGTCTGGGCATGTTGAGAGCTGTACATACACGAAAGGGGAGTTAGTCGGTTCTGTAAGACCCAGCATGCGGGACCGGCTTTACAAGGTTTCAGTGAGTAATATGAGTGCAATGTTTAACGTTAATGTCAGCTAGATAACATTAGCTAACAAGGTACACTAACGTGTTTTGTTTTAGCAACTAGTTTTCTCCTTAAGAACTTCGTGGTCTCTGTGTATGCTGTGGATAACATTAGTGTTCACAAAAACAAGATACACTCCCCTGTTTTGTTTGAGTTGCTCTTCAGATTCAAGCGGCCAGTTTTATATCGACTATATGTCTGATCTCCTTTTTACATCTCGTTGTGTCATTTGAGTTTATTTGCTGTGTGTAGATTCAAGGATTTTGGTTATCTTGTCAATTTGTTTGGTTAGCTAGGCACAGCTGTGTGTGACTCCTTCTGGTACACTGGTATGTGTTTTCCTAATGTAGAGAGCATTGATTAATTAATAAACTACTCACTGACTCTAGTCTAGATCCTGACCAAATCCTTTTTTGTTGATCAAATGTTTTTCAAAAATGTATTGTATATTATATAACAGCTGCACATCACCGACCGGAGTCTCTGCTACTGTGGACCACGAAGGAGGCGATCATCATCCCCATCCCCAAAGACCCTGCATGGCATGGAAATCTCCTCCTCCTGGAACAATTCTACACCCAGCATATGCTCCCTGTGTTGGCCAGTAGAGAGGAGGACATTTAAATAAACATACTCTTAACACCCTCGGACTCTGCGTTGTGTTTTGTATGTGTGATGGGGTGTTATGCAGAGGGAAGGAAAACAGGACACAGCAGATTGGGATTGTGGTGGAGATGCTGAGCAGTTATTTAATTGTTGCATGTAATTATTATTATACTGCGTGCTTCTTAGTTATTCCATCTTTTGCTGTAACATGGATATGTATGTAACTCAATATTTACTTGTTATCTACCACACTTCCTTCTACATCATACAGCATCATTATACATGAAGGTGTATATAGGATATATATATTTGTATACATATCTGTAAATTGTATAATTTTATTTTTCGTATTTGGGATTTCTCTTTTGTCCACTCAAATACACTTGGCCCTTTCTCTTTTCCATGTGGAAAATGGCAGCTGCATATTCTGCTTTTCTCATCTGCTCCCTGTCTGCTCATCTACGATGAGACAATTATATAATTAATTACTAATAATCATTTAAACCTGTTATTACCAATATTTCACAAATTCTTCATGTAAACTTAAGAGCACAGCTGTATATTGAGTATGTCAACTTTGCTTGGTTCATCTTACTGGGGGGCAGCTACATGGATGTCGGTGCAGTCCACAATCATTTTGCAGTTGAAGGCAGAATGAATTTATTATTGACTCAGAATGAAGCACAACTTCATGTCATACAATACATTGAATTTATTTGTAATTGTGTAAAAAAATATGAGCATTGATTAGCAAGCAGTACCTGTAGGAACAGAGAATGGTGATGGATGGAGCTGGGAAGAGAGAAGAATAAAGAAAACAGATCAACTTTATTATCGGATATTAAAAATTCAATTTCAAAACAAGTTGCCGCTCCTACAGCTTTCTAGTATGTAAGTATGTTAGAGCGTTGGTCATCAGATCAAGGGGCGTTGGTGAACTCCAGTTCGAATCCCGCCTCGGCCGCCACTGCGTCAGGCCGTTGTGTCCTTGGGCAAGACACTTTACCCGCATTTGCTCCTGTGGGTAATGTCCACAGTAATGACTCTTACATGTCTAATATGTGTAATGTGTAATTGTAAAGCGCTTTGAGCACCTGTAAAAGCGCTCTAATAAATGTTTTTAATGCATTATTATTATTTATTATAAAGATGATTTCACATTACCAATGCAAAATATCACACTCAATACATGTGTCTCTCTGGGGGGTGCATTGTGCCTTTGATGTATATAAATAATATACCATAACCAAATACTATTACGTACAGTGGAAATCAGGTTGCCAGAGCAGGTCAGTCCAGTGTGCATGTTCCTCAGGGTCTCAGCAGTTACAGGTGAGGTAAAGAAAATAAAAGAGAAAAAGGTCAGTAACAACACTTTAAAGTAACAACACTGAATGATTATCTGTTTTAATAATTTGCTCTCAGTAATCACTCAACTACTGTCTTTCCAACAAACAGATTGACTCACTCTCACTATCATCACAATGAAACACGTCCAGAAGAATGTAATGCAAAGCTGCCTGCCTTCCTTCCTTCGACTCTCCCTGAACTGCCTGATATTTTAATGTTCAATGTTAACCATTTGTGCAGATAGCATGAAGTAGAAAAGATCCCCGATGCTAATGTGGCGTTAGCCTACCTCCCGCCCCCTTAGCACCTGGTGGAGGGGGCGATAGGCTACTCTTCAAATGTTTCACAAAATACTTACCATCATGACTACTCTTACTGTTTAACATTTTGGTTTACTTCATGTTAAGGCTAATACAAATGACAAGGCTAAGTAATGTAATGTAATGCTAACTAACGTGCTCGCTACTAGCTAGGTAGCTAACTTGACTATGTTCCATGCAAAACATGTATATTACCTGATATGTTTGGTCCTGGTCCTTTCACCAGACGGGAAGCGATAGAACGAGCAAGTGGTATGATCACTTTTGTGATTGCAACCTGGTCCAAAGCACACAGGCATCTTGTAAAAGTGAATTTATTGGAGCAATCTCTTTAATTGCGAGTCGCAACCACCAGTCTTGGAGCACATCACTTACACGACCCAGAATGCGATTTGGGATTTTGTAGTCTTTCTAGTTGCGTATTTTTTATAGTCTTATATTTCAACAGTTTTATGACAAACTGTGACTTTTTTTACATGGAAATTATTGTTTAAGTTTGACAAACATCTGTGTCATTCGTGGCACAATTCAAACGGGATCAAAAGATAACTTTTCTCTCTCCATTGACTTCAATGTATAATTTTCCGCTTCCGGGGTTCCATGGAGGCTCCCGGAAGGGGAGGGACTTCGCTTCTCTATATATATCTATGATTTTGTCATCCATGCGCCAATGAGCAACTCTCATAGGAATGAATGAGGCCCCGCCTTCCACCCTGTATCCAGTTCTTATTATACATCCATGGTTTGCTCCCACTGCTGCAATTCAATGCACGAAAGAGGGGACCGTGCGGTAGAGTTTCAGTTGATGTCCGTTACAGTTTAAATCTTCCGTACAAAATTAGAAAAGTGCCGGTCAAAGGTCTTCTTTGTTATTTATTGAGCTTTAAAACAAATGAATAACGACTCTATATAATAATATAATAAAACACGGAGGACGGAGATCTATTTTTCTCCCCCTCTTCTGACTTGATCAGAGCACGCTCCCCTCTCCTGCAGGGGGGCGTGGTCAGCTGCAGCTCACAGAATCAGCCCCCTGCAAAAACAGGGCTGGAGAAAAGCAAATAGAGCGAAATGAGGCATGGCTAAAATGCATGATCTGTTTGGTATTTTGAAAACAGAAACGTATAAATATACCTTATATAGGTATGGCCCTACGATATATCATTTAAATATATCTTGATAGGTGTCCTTTAAGAAATAATATCTTCAACAAAAAAAAGTCCATCATCTGTCATCACCTTTCAAAAGTAATTGCGGACAATAGCATCTCTCCTTGCCCCACCACTCAGTCTCTCATTTAGAGGGAAACCCATAGGTGGGCCTAGATTATCAGCAGGTGCGATGGACAGCGATATTGTGTAGCACAGTACAAGCCAGTGTTATTTGGAATGCTCGTTGGGGTTCCACTCTGATAGTTGAGGCATGCAAAACACCTCTTCAGTACTTAATTCAAGCGCTCAATGGCACACCTTGTTCTTCCATGGGCGTTGTTGTAGCGCATCTGTGAGGGAGTGTTGGCCGTGGGAAAAGGTGTCATCACCCATGGTAGGAGTGGGTAGGCACTGTCGCCTAATATAACTCCATCCGGCCTGTTGGTTTGGAATTCAGTGAACAACCAGCTCTCTCTTAAGATATGTGCATCATGGACTGACCCAGGCCATCTCACAACACAGTTGGTGATGGCAAGGTCAGCATCTCCCACAAGTTGCACATTGATGCTGTGCCTCCTTTTCCTGTTGACATATTCCCACTCCATCTGGTGCAGTCGATCACCCCAATGGTGTTGGGCATGTCTCCCAAAAGAAAAAAAATTCTGCCTCACTTTGGCAATTTGGCCATCAGTGGGAAAAGTCACAAAGTGATCCAGCAGGCAAGCCAGTGCATCAGACACAGCTGTCACCACTTCACCCACTGTTGTCTTGTGGACTCCAATGCCGTCAGCTATGACCTCATAGAATGTTCCACATGCGTACAAGCGCAGGGCAATGAGGACCTGTTCCTCTACAGTCAGAGCATGACTCCGCAAGGTTCTGCACAGCAGTTGTGGCCTGACCAGATCAGCAATGTAGTTGATGTCATCAAGTACAAATCGAAAACGATTGTACAGTTCTTCTGTTGTGTACTGTTGGAGAGGTTCGGGGCGCTCGGTGTAGACCCTTTGGCGGTAACCTCTCCTTCCATCATGGAAGATGTGAACAATCCCTGCCATGACTGTGTTCTGACTGTTGTTTCAGTCAGTAGGCCTACATCAGTCTCTGAATAACAAGTAATTGCAAATACACACCTGGAATGCATGTCCAGATTGGTTCGGGCCTGTGGTTAATGATGTAATTAATAGCAAGGCCAGACCTATAAAACTAATTGCTGACCTGACCAAACCATTGAGTTGGAAAGATGGACAAAAAGGGGCCTAATTTTACATCTGCTGAGACCCATGCACTGCTGCAGGGTGTAAGGAACAATTATGACTCCATAGTTGGTAGCTTTAACAGAGAGGGTGGAGCGACTAAAGTAATGAGCGGAATATGGATGGAAGTTACAGACAATGTGATGCCACAGGATCTGGACACAAGAGGACGGTGGACCAAGTGAGGTTGAGGTGGAAGAATTTGAAGCAGCAAGCTACCAAAGACCACAGCCAGGCTAAAAACCCACAGACGGGTAACAAAGCATATAAATGGGGACAATACACAGATGTGGTACTTGACATCATTGGTGGTCAGCAGTCTCAATCTTTACAAGGAATACCAAACGTTGTACTGGGTGGTGAGTCACAGGCATGTGTGATTTGATCCTTGTCCCTATAGAACTACAATTATTATTTTGTATAATTGCTATTTTCATAGTACTACAATGGCTATATTTCTTATATAGCATCCTTGTTAGTACTACAATTTTCCAGGAGCTTGCATGCTTTTGATCATCTTATTAAGGGGTATAATAAAGTATATAGATTAATTTTCATTTCAGGTCGTCAATGAACCTGATAACACCATTCAAGACGAGGTTTTCCTGACCCATGTGGATCCACAAGCTGGACCTTCAGCCAGGCCTGATGACACTCTGCAAGAGCCACCTCGAAAGAGAAACTGCAAGCGCACCAGAAAACCAGAGCAAAGGGATGATGCCTACGAGACTCTGCTGAGCCGTGAAACGGAGAGGGCAGAGATGCAGATCCGTCTGGCCGAAGAACAAATACAGCTGTGCCGGCTTCAGCAAACTGAAACCTCACTGAGAATTCAGCTCCTCAAAGTACGCCTGGATGATCCAGCTGCAGGGTGACCTGCCAATGTATAGCGTACTAGGACAGTAAACCAAAAATATTGTTTAAAGTTGGAGAGATTTAAAAATATGCTTAAATAAATGTTAACTGGTCAAATAAGATATGAATGAACAACAAAAATAAAATAAGTTACATTTATTTGTTATTGGCTATGGTAGGTTATTGAAAATGTTCACATACTTATTTGATTAATAAAATGCAAACCGATCTTTTTAATATGGGTGTTTTGAGTTGTACCCCCTAGATCAGTCTCTAGTAATTGGGCGCTCAAAGTGCACCAAATTGAAGCATTTTACTTTAAAATGTTAAAAAAATCCCGAACCCCCCTAAAGGATTTGAAGTCCAGCCCCCAATTAAAACATATTATAATACTAAATACGTTTGAAGCCTTTTTATATAAGCTGTCCACCATGTCAATATGTTTCTCTTTTCATAGTGTATTGGTCTTTTGTAGAGGTTTTTCATTGCCAGCTAAAATCTTGCCTATAGGGCAGCACATTGGTCAGAAGCAGCCCTGGTGTCATCCCCACAGCACCCCCCATTTGAAATATGTTCCCACGGCTATGTCCAGCTGCCTTTGAATGAATGTTTTTTTGTTGTTACCCTAGTGGGAGTTTTTTTTAAATAACAATTCCATTATGATTTCATGTCCTTTATGTATCTAAAAATATAATTAAACATTATAGATGTCTCTGCAATGTGGTCTCTTGTCTTCCTTGTATTATTTTTCATGTCCACTAGATGGCGATCGGTAGGATTAAAGCACTGATATTCAGGATCTAGTCATCTTGAAAAGTCTGAATCTGAATCAGGGTGATCCTATCCTGAATTGCTTTGAACTCCAGGGAAAAAATCTGTCCGAGTTGTCTGATCCTGGAACACAAACAATGGGATTTCAAAATCTGATCGGATCTGATTGAGATTAAAAGTGTTGAACTACTGGGCAGGATAGTATGCTTAATATTTGGAATGTATTCATATTTGCACAACTATATTTTCGTAAAGTTGGTACTGAACATTTGACACTTTTCAAAGTATGGCACGATTACACACTGTTAGTCTAGTCAAAAACACAACCACCCTAACACCTATTGTGTAAGTACATACAAGCAGGTCACACAGTATGATCACAAATATATAAACTCTGTTAAAAAGTACAGGCTGCATATGTGTTACTAAACGGCAGATAAACTGTGCTTACACTAATTTCGCCACATAAGCGCATAACAGTGCGCAGCATTTGCACTTCAGATGAGGAGGTGAGGCCACCTCATAACTGCATGAACCCGTATGGCACAATACAACTCAGACTGGCTTACCTGTGCGTCAATCAAGTGGCAAATGCCATAGTAAGGATGGATGATAGGCTAACTTTAAAAAAATAAAACAATAGATATATATATTTTCTTTTTATTATTTCTTTTTCAATGCCATGCGATCTGCCCACACTACCTTTGCGATCGACCAGTCGATCGACGTATTGGGCACCCCTGGTCTATAGGCTTATAAAATATGTTTATCTACAATTATTAGTGTGTGTGTGCTCCCTGTAGTCTTAAAATATCTACAGGATATGACTATAACTGTGGTTATCTGTTCTAAAGGGGGCTTTTCACCATTAAATACACAAAAGAAGCTTCTTCTTTTTAATTGTTTATTAAAAATCTGAAAAACAACAAAGGCAAGACAAATTATGAAAGTGGACTAGACAAGCGAAAACTTTGCTGTCAACTAAAACACACAAAATCAAATATGACAAAAACTTCCAGAGAAGTGACAACTCAATTCCTTCTTTCCTCAAGTACTGTCCCACAAAAGATGAAATACAAATGATTAGAACAAGCTCTCAGCACAGTGTGCTCTCAGCACAGTGTGCGCTCCTCACAGAGTGGGGGGGGCTGCGTCTCAGTCCGTGGTGGTGCGGCGGTACCAAAAGCGGGCCCTGAAGTCGTCGCTGCAGGTCATGAAGCCAGGGTTGGTGGGCGAGTGCACGATGCACCGCACGATGTTGTTGTGTCCCAGAGACAGCAGGTTCTTCCTCTCGGCTGTGCGCGAGTCCCAGCAGCACAGGCTGATGGTGCGCTCGTCTGGCAGCAGCACGTAGTCCTCCGTGTGGTTGAACACGCCCTGTGTCCGGTGCATCTGCCGCCCACTCAGCCCCGCACCTGCAACACACAGTGCATATCGAATCAGAGCTCCATCAGCTCATTTTAATATCAACCCTGCAAAGACGTGCTAACATTGGTATATTTTCAAACCCACCATACTGAGCAAAGCATACTACTGCAGTTGCTTTCCCCGAGTGAACACTCGAGGCTCCCAGTGAGTGTCAACCCCTGTTCATCTGTCCCACTTTACAGCAGAAATACACCCTTTACAGCCTGCTGCGAAAACTATTTCGGTCTGTAGCTAATTTCTCTGTTAATGCACGGGGGGATTTTTAACCTTAAAAACTGTAAAATTATGTTAATGCCTAAAGTTTTGCGTAATTGAGTGTGCAGCCTTTGAGTGACAGGTTGTTGCTGTCTAACGCGAGCTGTCAACGTGGTGTCACTTAGGTCCTCCCCTGATCCTACACTTGACCCCTTGTGAAATGCGACTGGAGGAGGCGAGGGAGAGGCTTGAGGAAAGGGGGCTTGGGGAAACAAGCATTTATTGAAATGAGAAATTCTTTCCTTGGAGATGTCATTTCAATGTGACGTAAATTAATTAGAATGCCATTGTCTTGTTAAACTGTGTATTTTATCATCTCTGTCAAACAGGTAACAGTGTTTTTGACAACTTAGGGTTATACAACCAAAACATACCTTATCTGTAAATAGCTGCTAAAACCCCCAGCTAAATCCATATATTTTATGTTAATGGTTTAAATGATCTCATGGTGAACGTAGTGTGGGACATTTCAAAACTGTATTTTTTTTTTCGGATGAAAGTTGTTGCATTTAATGGAAATTAAGCATGCTAATGTTTTTCTCTTATGAATCGGTATAAAATGAATTAGAGAAAGCTCTACCTCTAGATGTAGGGATGTAATTCTAGGGGAAGTACACTGGCATTGTGCTGTGTCTATTGAAGGGCGTATGACTTTAAATATGTTGCTCTTCCTTCTCCTCCTCCTTCTTCTTTGCCACCTCAACATGTCTAGAGCTGGACTCAAATCTGAGCAGCAGCTATCATTTGTGATTGTTCTCGACTCAACACACTTTGTAGTACCACTAAACATATGAAACCTCTTACAAGACCTGTTACAAGAGCAAAAGTGTTGAAAACACAATATTTAGATGGCTGACACGGGCTAAAAGTTATGCAGATTGAATGTAAGGGATCAAGTGACTGTACAGGGTATATGCAGGAATCCTGAAGTCAAATTTAAGACCCTTTCCATACATCTTAAGACCTCAGCGCAACTTCGAGTTCTAACCGGTTACATTGGCAACACACTTTACCTCACATTTACTATATTGATTGTAAGATAGCAAAACTAAACAGAGTGCAGACAGACTACTGAAGCCTCCTTTCCACATGAACTTCAACCTCTCTGTGAAGGTCAGGTTTAATGCAGTATGCTGCTTTGTTGCTTCTGTATACTCTGTGCTCTTTCATTCCAGTAAAACTCCTCAGAAACCATTAGAAACCAGTATTTGACCAATAAACAAAACAATTGACAAAACTTTGAACTATGAAATATCTTAAACTTTGGTGAGCTTCAGCGGGGTAATGCCATATAGGAGCTCCCTCACAAATACCCAGGGGTTAAATTGGGCTGGGGCTGTCCGGGGCTAAGCCCTGGCACATAAGACGATGCTCTGACGTCATCACCCTCACACATTTGTCATATGTTTACAAAAAACGATATATGTTAAGACTTTTCTCGTTCTTAATATAGACTATATTTAGGGTCGATATGTGTTGACTTTACTTTAAAATAGCAGATCTCTGTGACCGGACATAGTTTGGCTTAGTGAACATGTGTCTCTTCCTTGGAGGAGCAGCAACGCCCGGACTCCGCTGTTCCTTCGCGGCTCCTCCGTGCAGAGAGTCTGCACTGCAGCGGTGTGTGTCAGCGACGTGCAGTCAGGGGAGGCACGGATTGGCCAATCGGGAGAGTCGGGACTTAAATGCCGTGGCTTTCTGGCTAGCACTTAGCATGTGGGACCGGACAGCTTTGATCCCCATCGACAGACTGTCCACCCCCCCCCCACAGAGCGGAGCAAGGCAACAAAACTTAAAATAAGAAGCACCATTTTTACGGCGCGCTATGCATGGGGCCGCCTTGAGGGGGTTTCCCGACATGTCGTTTCAGTCAATTAAAGGGTGTTTCATGTTTTTGTTGCTGTGGACCTTCTTAATACCTTGGAAAATGCCGTTTAATACTTTTTTAATAGCCTTAATTTTCACTAAATTGATTTATCAACTTTTAACACTTTTTAAGACCCCACGGACACCCTGCTGTAAAAATAATCCTTGCATCTGCTTGTTGTAGGTCGTTTGATACTTAACATTTTTAACCGAATGTTAGGGAGTTACAGAGTACAGAAACAAATGCTATATAGACTGCACTCACGAGCCATTAGCACCAAACTAGAACGGAACAGATTTGGTGGAAAAGGGGTATGCGAGTCCATCTCCTCGCCGCAAGGAGGACGTTCTGGAGGTGCAAGTGGTTTTCTAATTTCTGTCATTTTCGATTTAGTCTAATAAACAATCTATTAAAAGTGTACATGGAGCGTACAGCCCGTAGTCAGTGACACAAACTCACACATTAAGTTAACTATAGGCGGAATGGACAGTAAATATGTCAACAATATTTTTGTTTCTACTGATAAAGTGTCTAAACTCTTAATTTAAAATGTGCAAACGATTTAAGGTAAATGGAATATGAGCAAAGACAAGGCAGACTATTGAGAGTATATCTGAGCCTTACCTGTGTATTTAACCAGCGTTCGGCCTGTGGAGATCTCCCACAGTTTCACCACGGAGTCTTTGCCACTGGACATGATGTACTTGGAGTTCTTGGAGAAGATGGCGGAGCAGACCTCGGCTCCATCGTGGGCCTTCTCGAAAGTGGTGACGCAGCGGTTGGAGACGCCATCCCAAAGCTTGATGCTGCCGTCCTTGCTGCAGGAGACGTAGGTGTTGGCGCTGGGGTTGTAGCTGACGCCACTGATGGTGTCTGTGTGCTGGTCCAGCGGGTTGCAGGAGACAAAGCACTGGAAGGTGTTGACGTCGTAAAGGCGGAGTGTGGGGTGCTGCGTTCCAACCAGCAGGAAGTCACCAGATGGATGGAAGGAGATTGAACGCAGCATTTCTGCTTCCTGTTGCAAAAAAGATGGAGAGATGATCGGATTACAACTGATTTATAGCAGTCGGCGTGAATTGAACTGTTGCAAATTCCTAGCCTTGTTGACATCAGCTTCGTCATTACTATGCAACTTTGCATCTCCACTTTCATTTCAGAATCAGGTTTATCACCAGGTAGGTTTACACGTGCGAGGAATTTGACTTGGTGTCATGGTGCATACATAAAAGTAAAACAAGAATTAAAAACACAGCTCGAGAACTAGAAAATTATTAAAAATAATACAAAATATAGCAAAATATAACAGTATTTACATGGCAATGGAATAAAATAAATAAAAATAAAAATTGGCAGTAATACAAAAAAAGAAAAAGAAAACATTGTTGCAAACAAAGTCTGCGTTGTGGCTGAGGAAAAGTGTCAGTGGGGGGGGCCGGGCCTTCTTTATGAGGCTGGTAGCGGAGGGGAAGAAACTCTTCAGGTGGCGAGAGGTTTTGGTCCTGATTTACCAAAACAAAGACAAGTGGTTCATTACATTTGAAACCCAAATAGTTGAACCAACCAAATCTGACCTGTATGTATTTAAATGCTCTTTTTGCGGAGGGCTTGGAGTAGTCAAACAGTTTGAGGGTGTAATCTCTTGATCCAGAAGCCAAAATCTGTTCAGTCGGATGGAAGGCGAGGCAGGTTACTTCATCCACGTGGTCATACAGTGTTCGTATCACAGGGTGATTCTCCATATTTTGCTGCGCCGTCTCATTCATCATCACCTGACACACAGACATTAAGACACACAGAAACAGTTAACATAAGCAGATGGATAAAAACCCTGCAGTGTACTCTCATGTCAGGTCTGCCTCACCTCAATAGGCATAGCACTCTTGGCCAGCATGCGTTCAGTATCCAGGATCTTGATGGAAGCATCAGCAGAGCCAGTGGCAATCAGCTGGCCATCGCGGCTGTATGAAGCCACGCGACAGGGACCTTTATGCGATGTTACGTAGCAGGTCTCATACTCTGATGCTTCTGGAGACATGGTCTGGACATCAGCATCAAATTCCAGATCAATCCCCACACCAGGCGCCACTGTATCTGAGCGCCCAATAGCATACTGGACTGCACTGTCATCATTCTCCATCCCTGAAAAAGGTTGGATAATGAACAATCAGGGGCTCTTGATGTTGACCATTACACCAGTCAGACACCAAGGAGACAATGTTACCTGTTTTAGCCAGCTGCATCAGCTGCTCAGAGGGCGACACCACGTTCTGAGGCTTCACCTCATTGACCAGATTGTTGGCGATGCTCGTGTATCCGTCATAGAGCAGCTGGCTGATGATCAGCTTGTACAAGTGCTGTCGGTCCTTCAGAGTGGGTTTGGGACGGAACATGATGGGTCAGGTTGAGCAGAGGGGGCTGAAACAAAAGAAGCAGAGTGAGCACTAATCACGTGAGAGCCGCTGCTATGCTACGCACTGGTGCCCAAGGCAGACCTGTGTCTGCAGACCTGTGTCTGCCTTAAGTTTCAACACAGCGTTAGCTTGGACAATAACGCTGGAGCTAGCTACCGCCAATGAATGGAACGTAAGTAGTGCTGCTAACACCGTTAGCTTGTTGCTACGGTGACGGCTAAACAGAGCATTACAACTGCAGTAACGCTATATGTATAAGCGCGAATTAAACAACGGAACTGGCCGGAAGTGTGCAGCCACAGCAGCATTTGCAGTCTGAAGACATGAACTAAATATCAAATATAAAACATAAACATGTCCAACCCTTTGAAAACTTTCAATGGCGCTCCTGGACCCAAACGTGTTACGTATTTGCGTCATACGTCAAGTCCTACGTCACAAGCGTACAGATTGAGGTTGCGTTCATTGTAAACCGAATTTGCGGATAATGTAAATATTCCACATAGAATAGAACAAGAACAACGGAATCAGGTGCAAATGAGACATTCACGAGGCCAAAAGAGTGGCTGGGGAATGAAGAAAAACACCGACAACAGATCTGTCCTCTCATATCCAGCACAAAGTATCTGTTTCTGGAACAAAATAGAAGCAAATGTAAAATTATTTCTTCCTGTCCATTCCCCTTAACTTTAAGGTGTTAATATGCTTTTTTTTTTTACTGTACTCCATAAAAAACGAAAGAAAGAAGGGAAAGCTACCTGGCTTTGCCAAGGATTGAGCACATCTTTGTTGTTTTAAATGCACTCTAAAAATAATTCCAGGGCGAACAGAGACAGGTTTATCACTGAAAGTATCGGTGGGGCATGATGAGTCTGCTGCAGTGTTGTGTATCCAGTGAAAAGGCATCATTGAACATGTAAGTGCATTTAGGCCTCCAGCAATCCAGCAGCCGCCGACACAATCTCTGAGTGGTCACGCCCTACAATGTGTCACAATCACTTACATTTCTATGGGCCTAGATTTGTCTCATAATTATTAGTTTGAACATAAAAATAATTTGTGCATAAATATGATTTGTAAATGTAAAACACCATCCACAAATGCATTTAAAAGATTTGCAAACCCACAAATAAATTTGCAAATGTAAAACGGATCTGCAAATACGCTAAATATTTTTTACAAATAAAAAAAAGATCTGTGAATATCTTTTAAATAACATTTACAACTTTCGATCAGGCATTTGTGAATCAATTGTGTATGTGTCAACCAAAAATGTGCTTGCGGGTCTCAAATCTCTGCCTTTGGATCGTCTTTTTACACACACTGTGGCCGTTTCTCAATCTCCAGGAAACTGGCTTCCAAGCCAATATTTCAAGGATGCTACGTCATTGAGTTTCGCCGAAGGACTGTTCCAATCTCCAGCATACTTGGAATTCCACCGAGGCCGCGTCCTTGGTTTGGGGGTAATTTCGAGGCTGCACATGGGTAGACTTTGCGTCCTTAAAATCCCCACAATGCTTTGCGCACGGACCAATTTCCCCAAATCTGTGGAGGAAAATGTAAGGGGCCTCTCATATGACGCACACCTGCACACTTGCTAGCCTGTTCCACTCTTCGTTTTCCGAATGCCAGGAAGGATTATTGCCTAGCTTCTGAAGCAAGTGACTCGGAAGAAATGTGCTACCAACAAGGGCGCCGTAAGGGGGTGAAAAGTTAGGACGATTCTAAGGGCCCATGACTGACAGGGGCCTCAAACATTTTCAGAACATTAAGAAAAAATGTTTTAGTAACCTTTCATCAATCATCAATAATTAACATTAATATAACATTATATTGATAATATACTCAATAAACTAACGATTAATTTCTCTTTTTTTCTTCCAAAAGTTAATTATCCAAAGCCTCTGTACACCCCTCTCTATTTACATGTAATGTTTTGGTCCTGCCTCCAAACGCTGTGGCAACGCATTTTCTGGCAGAGAGTAAGAGCATGCCAGTAGGGGTGGGCGATACCACAAAATCTGGATTCGATCCGATACCAAGTATTTCAGGGCCAGTATCGCCGATACCGATATCGATACCGATACTTTTTTAAATGAAAAGCGTCTTATGTAGGGGAGAGCTGCATGACATGATTTTTGAGCTGAAATCATCATAAATAGACTAAATCTGAATTCATGTTCATGAATAAAGACAGGACAGTTTTTATAGACAAATAAACGTTTTAATTTTGCAAATTTAAAGTGCAAACATGAAAAATAACAATACAAAGTGGCCAGAGTAGCGAACTGTCTTCTTGCACACATCACAGTTCGCTAAGTTTGAATTGCCAGTTGTGAAATTGCTCCACACAATGCTGCTCTTTCTCTTGCGCCATCATGCGCGTGTGTGTGTTGCACTCGCGAGTCGCTGGCTGCTGCTGTCCTGCCGGCTGTTGCTGTCCTGCCGGCTGCTGTCATTCAGTTTGATAATCGGCGTTCAGGCAGGGAGCGCGCTGCGCGTGCGCGAGCCTCGAGGAGAGGATGACAGCAGTGGAGAGAGAAGAAAAGAGCATATACTTGTGTTCATCTGCACATAGTTTTTTGAAGAAATTGACGAGTACAGGAGACGGGAAAAAAAGTATAAAAGTATCGATCCTATTGGCTCTAGTATCGATATTTTGAAACGTAACGTAATATCGGAAGTATCGATATTTTGGGATCGATCCGCCCACCCCTAGATGCGAGGAGTGATGCTAGTACTTACGTGTGTACGATGTCTCAACGACTAACAAAGTCAGGCTTTCAAGAAAGAAAATAAATGAGAGAAAGACAAGAGAGAGGGACTAAAGGGCGACAGTATAGAGAACCGCCGTTACGCGTCGTAAAACCCGGAAGTAAACTTCTTCCGGTTCCTTCTTGAAAAACCAATGCAAATTCTCCATAGGATTTTGGAAAATAGCTCGAAATAAGGTCTGTGGTTGACACACATTTAAGAGAGGGATCATGTTTTTTTCAGCCGGATAATCTCCACATGTCAACCCTACTTTTATCATTTTTGAATCTAGTCGCCAAAAGCGAAATGCTAACGTTATGCTATAAACGAACTACAAGCCAGTACAGCAGCAGGGTCGCACGACTTCAACGTCACGCCAACTTAAGATCGTTTCAACTGACTTGCACTGAAACTGCACTTTGAACACTTTAAATATATTAACATTTTAAACTGTATACCCCGGTTATCTAGGCCCTTTTTGTTCTGTTTAATGTATACCACGTTTATCTAGGCCCTTTTTGTTTTGTTTAATGTATACCACGTTTATCTAGGCCCTTTCTGTTTTGTTTTATGTATACATGTCACACTGTGGGAAACGATATTTCGATATTTCTGGATGTATAACACATGTCAAATTTTTGACAATAAAGCTGAATTTGACTTTCGCGTGCTTGCATATTTTAACAAAGCTTTTAATTTTAGCCACACTGAATTTAACTAGAAGTCATGGCTGTGTCAATTACCAGTCTGATATCGTTTTACAAAGATGACAAGAAGATTGTAGATAGGAGAGAACCACTACAAGTCAGGACACGTAACAGTGCAGCCTAGATGAAGGTGTGCTTACCGGTGTTGTCAGGGCTAGCATGAGGGACAAGGTTTATAGTGTCGGTGAGTAGTGATAGCAAGAGTACCGTTAACCTAGAGTTAATTTATTCACATTAATTCCCATCAACAAATCAATTGTATGTGTCACATGAAATCTTTATTAGGCAAGGCAAGGCAAGTTTATTTATATAGCACTTTTCAACACAAGGCAATTCAAAGTGCTTTACAAAAAATGAAAGACATTAAGAAAATGGCATTTAAAATCAGTCATTAAAAAGAAAAGCTAATAAAATAAACATTAAAAGAAAAAATACTTGGATAAAAGTTACAGTGCAGTCTAAGATATGAATAGTTCAATTAAAAGCAGCAACAAAAAGAAAAGTCTTCAGCCTGGATTTAAAAGTAGTAAGAGTTGCAGCGGACCTGCAGGTTTCTGGGAGTTTGTTCCAGATATTTGGAGCATAATAACTGAACGCTGCTTTACCATGTTTAGTTCTGACTCTGGGGACAGAAAGCTGACCAGTCCCTGAAGACCTGAGAGATCTGGATGGTTCATCATTTAGCAGGAGGTCAGAAATGCATTTTGGTCCGAAACCATTCAGTGCTTTATAAGCAACAGCAGTATTTTGAAATCTATTCTTTGACACACAGGAAGCCAGTGTAAAGACTTCAGAACAGGAGCGATGTGATCCACTTTCTTAGTGTTAGTGAGGACTCGAGCAGCGGCGTTCTGAATCAGCTGCAGCTTTCTAATATATTTTTTAGTGAGACCTGTGAAGACACCATTGCAGTAGTCCAGTCTACTGAAGATAAAAGCATTGACATATTTTTCCAAATCCTGCTGTGACATTAGTCTTTTAATCCTAGATATGTTCTTTAGGTGATAGTAAGCTGATTTAGTAACTGTTTTAATGTGACTGTTGAAACCAATAACTAATTTAACCCGCTGACAAGAGAGTTCACCTCCGAAGATCGTGACTGGCTGAGGGACAGACTCGGGGGCAGGTTTTCAGTTATTTCGTGGCTTCTCTCCCCCGAGCCAGAAGAGGAACACTACAGCTTGGAAACACTTACTGTTCCTGAAATTATCAAATCTGTTGGGCACCAGGGACCTGAGGAAATTGTGGCAAGCATGGCATTGTCTGAAGAGCAACAGAGGGCAATTCAAGTGGCTACCACTGGTCAGCGAACCAACCCAAACTGGCATTTGTTCAGGAAAGGAAGGTTGATTGCCAGCCACTTTGGAGCTGTCCTGAGGTCAAAGCGTGTGACTGCTTCCCTTATTGCCAGGGTGCTAGGGCAACAACAGGCCCTTGATGGTGTTTTGTCTGTACAGTGGGGGACTATGAATGAATGTGAGGGCGTCAGGGCATTCACCACTGCAACCCAGATGCAGGTCCATGAGTCAGATTTGTGGCTCTCCCTATCAGGAATGTTGGGGACATCTCCAGATGTTGTTGGGGCAGAATCTCTGCTCCGCGCCGTTCCTATATGATCGGGTTCTCAAAAGAAGGAAAAATTCAAAGCAGCCAGGATAAGGGTTAAACAATAATCTGCTTTAATGGCAAAAACATACAAATACTTCACCTAATCACGAAGCACTCTGCAGAGTACTCCGGGCTCAGGTTCTACCACCGTGTGAGACACGTCTCAGGAACGGCAAGTCAAAAACAAGAGCACCGATCTTCAAAATGATCACAACATTTATACACAGAGTTCACTTCTGAGCGAGCTAGACAGTGAGTTGGCAGTATTCCATTGGTCGGTTTCCCTTCTGGGCGGGATCCCAAGTAGTAAGTCTGCAGTTGTTGATTCCATGTTGCTTCTGTGCGCGTGTGTGTGTGTGTGTTTCTGTCCCTCTGCCCTTAGGCAGATCCCCCAATCAATGATTTGGAGTCATGACAGAGGACTCTTTGACAGGACACATACTCATTCCCCCTAAAAATCTTCAACACACACAAACATCGTATCATGTATTTTATCACACAACAGTAACTTGTTTTTCTTTATGAAAGCCATATTTGTAAATATCCAAACGCTATCGTCCCATGACAGTCCCCGCATCAGTCAACCAACATAAGTTAATTGTTCTTGTGGCTTAATGGCTTCCCTGAACTTCCATTAACCCCAAAGTCAGCTTACTAGGAATGAATACATTTTATTGATAAGCTCAAAAGGACGTTTATCTTGTTTACTGCTGGGTGACCCAAGTCTCAAGACCTGCAGGATGTGTAGGAGATAAACATTAATTCTACAAGACTTTAACTGCCTTATATCTGAAAATGTATCCGGGAATTCCCCTGTTGACTGAAAGGACTATTGATAATTAACAGAGAGACCCTAGGGGCCTCTTCTTGGTATCTGCTAGGCAGAAGTCACTCAATGCAGAAATCACAAGTTTAACACACATTAAGGTGACATTGAAATGAATATACCAGATTTAACTTTCCTGCCATAACTAGTTACTTTAATACTTCAAATAATTCAAATAATACTTCAAATCCCCCTTTTGGTCTCGCCCCACGAGACCAACTCACATAAGACATTTGAAACACAACTACTGTCATTCTTTGCTACTGTGTCTGTCCCCCAACCTTAAACCTTTGGGAACAAAACACAACTTTCAATGTCAGTGAGGGAACTATCAGACTGCCGAACCTGAGTACCAGACAGCAGTGTCCTTGCGTGTTGTTGAATCCTCAGGGCCCCCCACCCCCCTCAGCGGAATACGCCAACAAGGGCAGCTGATAGGGAGGGGGAGATGCGGCCTTTCCTTCAAAGGTGGAACTGATTAATCTGATCAGAGAGAAGTAGACTCCTCTGCTGCCTCGAGAAGTCCCCGAGCCCGCTGACGCCAGCTTCCGAGTCGTCTGCTGTAGGGATGTCCGCGAGGTCCTTCTCCTCCAGTCCGCTGATGACAGCTTCCGAGTCGTCTGCTGTAGGGATGTCCTCGTTGACGATAGCCAGGTCCGTCCTGATGTCCTCCATGGTCCTAGCCGGTGATTTCCTCGCCGCACACTGGCTCCAGTAGTACCAGATGTCCCCCTTTGCTCCTCGGCGGACGGCATGAGATGTCCTCTGGGTCACTCTGTAGAGGCCGGATAACCTGGGGTTGAGCCACCTAGACCTGACGACCTTCAGCCAGACGAACTCCGCTGTGTCGGCCTCCTGCTCCTCGGGTCCCCCTTTTGGCGTCAGGAACCTGTGTGGAGAAATCTGATACCCACCCCTCAAGTCTACGCTCAGGGCTTCTGGACCCTCAGGTGTTTGACCCACAGCTGGTAGGCCGCTTGGAGCCTGTTGGTGGGGTGTCTTAAAACAACAGCTGTCTGTGAACAGGTTTTCTAAATTAGTTGCAGACCTCCTGTCTGCCAGTGCAGCTTCAGAATTGTAATACTTGGCCTGTGTCAACAAAATAAACCCCAACATTTTCAGGTGAACTAAATAACATATTTCAATAGCTCTGAATTTCTGACAAGCATCTGTGTTATTATAAATGAAATCCTTGAGATCCTATTTAAAATCTAAATATAATATGAACTGCTAATTTTTCTGGTAAAGAAACACACTAATGTTATGGATTAAAAAACAACTAAAATCATGATACTGACAAAGTGAATAATTTCCTGGTGGTACTGCTTCTACCTGTCACTGCTTAGATATTATCAAGCTGAAAAAATGAATACAGAAATCCAACATACTGTCATCAAATGTCTTTCTATTATGAATTTGAATTAAATATACATCCCCATAATGATCTAAACAGTCTAATGCTTTTACTTCTTTACCAGGCTAGTTACAAGATGTTTTCTAAATTAAATTCTATCTCAATACATTCCTATGTTTTAACTTAGCTGTAATATGTTCTTTCTACATTTCAAACCTCAGTTACTTTAATACCTGTTGAAATATTACAAAATTGCTTTCATTATCACAGTTCACCTTCTCATTCTCATTCTGGAATTACCTCTCTCAGTAGCCCCTTAGCCACTGATTCTGCATCTGTGTTACCTGTTATAACTCAATCAATATTAGAAACATGTCAAAATCTTTTAGGAAACCTCTCGTTTCCCTTGGAGCTCCAGAATAAATTGTTAGTCTAAAAACATGCTTGGTTAGTCATTGTTTTAGAATCATGTAGTAGCACTGATCACATGCAGACATTTCATTCACACTCACTCTGTCAGTCAGGGTCAAAGGTCATTTGGTCTCAGTCTTTTTGGCCATGTCGTGCTCTGCAGAGACTTTAATATTCTACTAGCTGGAGTTGTACTAGTGACATCATTGTGTTGATGTCAACCAATGCAACAAAGTTTTTCTCGTGTTCGCAGCACCATTTTCTTCAGATGTTTAACAAACAAATTATCAATACACTTTATTAATATACCGCCCCTAGGAAACACAATACCTGACAAATGTTCATGCAAGGCATTCTTAAGTGAACCTGCAGAAAACGGCCTTTTGAATTAATATTCCAAATTAATCAATAATAATAACAATAATCAATTCTATCAATTTGTTTACCCTTAGAAGTGAACATACCTCATGATGTTACATCAGGATGTTAAACTAAGCTTTGGCCAAATCAATCATTATTACTGTTTCAGATCTAACTGGAGGTTGAACAAACAAAACCTTTTTTTGTTTACATCATGCAAACCACTAACATATTTTCCAATTTCAGCATCAGCCTTGTTACTCTAAAATTACGTCTTAAATAGGAATATTAGAAATGAAACAAATATTTAATCTTCAGAAATGTTCTTAACAAATGGAGAGTAATGCCATCTCTCTATCTAGTGAATAGCCAACATAATTAAAAAATTTCAGATATACAAAAATAAGGCTAAATACTCTTTTACTATCAAAGTCTAAAGCTAGACCCAAGCTGAACCGTTTTGGTAATGGACAATTTAATCCAAAAACAAAACAAAACTGGACTTGTGTTTTTGTGTTCTTGTGTTCTTCAAAATACATTAGTAAATACCTTGTAAAGTATTCACAATATAACTAATCCTCTCTAGGATATGAAATCCATTCATCTTTAACCAGATACTATTTCCCTATTTATTTTTAGTTCATGATAATAATGGTATAACGTTGACACGTTTACCCATAGCTAGTCACTATGTCAAGATTATCATGAGTGACAAAATAATCAGATGTCTTGTTTGCCAAACAAGGATATTAAACTTTAATCTTTTCAGTATTCCAGACCATCATTAAACAATCAGCCTCCTTTCCTAAACACTAAGCATATCGTTCTACACCACCTTCTGGTAAACTCTTGCACAGTTATGCTGTAAAATCATTGCATGATTTCTTCAGAGTCTGAACAGACTGAGACCAGCCTGTCTCTTGATCTTGTCATATTGAGAACAGTCAATGATTCATTGTCCTCTTCAGCTGTAGTCAGTGGCAGGGCCCCCCAAAAACGCTAGAACCGGCCCTGGTCAGTGGGCTCCAAGGAAACTCTCTCTGGCATTGGGATGTCCTGAGGGGGAAGGGACCTCTGGATCAATGTGATACAATCAGCAGACACACGTTGTCCTCTGTACAGCAGAAATCCCCCAAAACTGCAGTACCTCTTCACACCACTGTTGCCTTGACAACGAGGCACAAGCAAACTGTCAAAACCTCCTCAGAGATGCGTTCTTTGCACAGTTCTTCTGTTTGCAATGAGCAACATTTCACCAACACACTGATTCAGAGTACAACCCAAAGGTGGCGCACAACTATCCAATGCTGCTGTAATCACAGCAAATCAGCTACTGAGAAAAACTCAATGTAAATCTCACCCCCAGCGGGTGACAAAATAAAACAGCTGAGTGTCTATATGGTCAGGAATGCTGAAACATTTGAATGTTAAACTCATTAATGGTAACAGTCTTCCTATTCTTCATTACTTCAGTTCTAAGTTAATAGGCAAAACAAAGACACCCTTCTTAACCACTATAGATTCATCTTTTATCTACTTGCTTATTTTATTGTTTTTCAAATTGTTTATCTAAGTTGTGTGTTACAAGCATAGTTAGATTTGCAACAGAATACAAAACTAACTGTATTCAGCGCTATATATTTAAAACAAGTAATCTGACTACAGTTAATGAATATATTTTTGGAACACTTAAAGGAATTATTACAAAATGTAATCGTCATTATTACTAAAGCTGAAACCTAAATAAATCATCACGGAACATTGTTCTGTCCTTATTACTTAATTGTTTCAATAAAAACTAAAAAGCATTGTGAAAACTCCCTGTTACGGCTGCTGCCTTCCTGGTCGTCTGAGTATTTTCAGCTGTGTGTGTTCTATGTAAATGAGCTGTGCGGTTGCCCTCCCGGCCTTGGCTGCCATCTCCTGGTCCGCCCCTGAAGATTGCGATTGGAGCACGCCGGGCCCGACGCACTCCAATCGCAGCGCACAGCCGGCGCACACCTGCTGGAGATGACTACAAAGCTTGGGGACAATCATCATTCTGGAGGCTCTGTATGTGGACAGATGCCTCTCGCTACTTGCTCTTTGTTCTGGGGTTAAAACTTGTGTGATTAGTAGTGTCTAGAGTAGGTTAGTTAGAGTGCAGAGTAGCTTAGTTAGTGTTTAGTGTTTAGAGCAGGGGTCGGCAACCTTTTTGATATGAAGTGCCATTTAAAAAAAAAATTGTTATCAGCGTGCCAACTATCGAGAATTATCAACGGGGGGGGGGGGGTTGAGGTGCTTAACGCTCGTCAACTATCAGCAGGAGGGCGGGGGAGCCTTGCTGCGGGGAAGCAGTGTCGCAACATACACGATGCCGAATTTGACAAACAAATTTAAGTAATTGGTTTAAACGGCATAATAATAAGGACGATCGTCCGTTCTGTGATTCTCCAGAGCACACATGTTATGATATTAGGGTCGCGTCGGGTCATGCAGAGTGAGATGAGATCGTTGTCCCTTTAAGAGAGAGATAGAGAGAGAGGGGTGTGGCTTGTGCATGTGTTTTGTGGATGGTAGAGCGACAGTGAGCGAGCGTGTTTCTGGAAGTGAAACGGGAAAGCAGAAAAACAGAGGTCTGTGATGTATTTTGTGAAACAGAAGAACAGCTAAATAAATGCAACGGCCTCCCAAGAAGAGCTCACCTCTCTCCAGTCATTTAAGCTAAAGTGGGTTCAGGGCCGGCCCTAGACTTTTGGGGGCCCTAAGCAAGATTTTGTTTGGGGGCCCCCCTCACTCTAGCGCGTTCTCACTACACACAACACGGAACCAACTTTTGTCTTATGATGTTAGTATGAGCACACATATTGTACAAATAAGCATGTAAACACTAAAGTGGGACCTGAGAAGAGCAGCACAGTCTTTAAATTGACTACAAATAACTACCTAGGCTATAACTAATGACTATATAAACTCAGTGAACAGAAATATAGAAACTCCTCAGTCCTCAGTGACATATGTTTTGTTGTTGTGGCTCTGAGTCTGTACTCCAGCACATTAGATTTGAAATGAAACAAGGACTATGAGGTTAAAGTGCATACTGTGACCAAGTATTAAATATGACTACTTTGTTGAAGTGTATGTTAATTTGTCCAATATTACATTTGATCCCCCATTTTAGGGGATCAAAAGTACTCTGACAAATGAACATAAACTTGAATAAAGTAGTCATATCAGATAGCACTGATGAACTGACAGTACAGAATAAAAAGACTGACAAAGTGACCATCACTGTTCAAAGATAGATATTTTTAATAAAAAACACTCAACACTAAATAGAATATATAAATAGATCCAAAAATACCTTTAAAGGATTAAATAATATGTGCAAAACAAACTGCTTAACAATGAAATGAAATGTAAAAAAACAAATGCAAATACAAATGTTCCTCTCGTACGTACAGTCAGAATTGTTCTCTTCTTGCTTTCCTGGAGGCAAAGTCATTGATGACCTGATCATAGGAGATCTGGCTGCCAATCTGGTGGTTTATGCTGATTATTGCCATTCCACTCAGGCGATCCTGGGCCATGGAGGACCTCAAGTATGTTTTTATCAGTTTGAGCTTCGAGAAGCATCTCTCTGCGGACGCCACTGTCACTGGAAGGGTACAGGCTATTCTCAGCGCTATCCAAAGATTTGGATAGATCTCACACAGCTCGTTTTCATTTAAGAAGGTGAGCATCTCCAATGTGGTCATATCTTCTTTGGGAAGCTCTGGAAGGCTTTGCATCTCCATGGCTAGCTCTCTCCAGTCAACGTCTGCCTCTTCGCCACAGGTCAATGTTTTTCCCAGCAGGGCACATTGGTCTGTAAGTGACTCATCATCCAGATTATGGAAGTTGTGAAGCACTCCAAACTTGTCTCTTACTTCCCCCAGGGACTTGAATCTGTCCTCCAAAGACTGGATGCCACAGTCCACCACAACATTAAAGAATCCTGTTTCCAGTCTCATCATGGCATCAGCCACTGCCTCGTCAGCTGCCTCGTAGGCAAAATGCCTCTTTTTGCTCCGCAGCCTCTTTTCTTTCAGCACTGCCTCAACATTCATATTTCCACAGAGCTCTTTTGCTGTGGCCTGAGCATCTGTGAACCCAGTGGCCCTGTAGGTTACCAGCTATGCTTTGGTTTTGTCTAAGAGACTGACCGCAACATCCAGCTGCATGTTGACAGACTGAAGGAGCTTGCTAACTGTATTGATCTTTGACAGAATATCATACCAGACAACAGTGCAGATTTGGAATCTAAATGATCCAATTTCTTCTGCCAGGGATTGGGCCTCAATTCTGACCATGAGATCATTTGCGTTTTCCCTCACCTCTAGCAAAGCCTCCCTGACCTTATCCGTTTGGTAGCGCAACGGCTCGATGCTATTCACTCTGCTCTCCCACCGCGTCTCACTCCAGGACTTGAGAGTGATGTCCACATGTTTTTTCAGGATGGTCCACCTCTGGGGAGAACCTGAAAACAAGGTGTACAGCTTCTGAACATTACCAAAGAAGCAAGTAGCATCTATTGATCCTTTGGCTGAATCCGCCACCATCAAATTCAGTGTGTGGGCTGCACAAGGAACATACAGAGCTCGAGGATTCTTCTCCAACAGCCTGGCCTGCACCCCTTTATTTCTGCCCTTCATGTTTGCACCATTGTCATAGGATTGTCCTCTGCAGTCCTCAAAGGGGATCTTCAGCTCCTCCAGCCTGTTCAAAATGAGTGTAGACAAACCAAGCCCTGTGGATGCAGGGGCTATGATGAACCCCAGAAAGTGCTCCCTGATCTCAGTCCTTTTCTTCACACTCACTGTTCGAATCACAACAGTCATCTGCTCCTGGTGGCTGACGTCTGGGGTGCAATCCAAAATGATGGCAAAATACTTGGACTCTTTGATTTCAGCCACCATTGCTGCAAGTATTGTGTCACTGATACAGGACATGAGTTCATTTTGGATTGTTTTACCCAAGTATGTAGTGTAATTTCCTCCACTGTCAATGCGTCTGATGTGTTCTTTCAGAACAGGGTCAAACTTGGCAATTAGCTCAACTTCTTTGAGGAAATTCCCGTTGTTGTGGTTATGCAGGGTGTCAACAGTCCCTCTAAGTCCCAGGTTCCTCTCTGCTAGAGATTGGATGATGGAAACCAACCGAATGAGCACCTCTCTCCACCTCTTCTTCTCTGCCTCCAGGAGGTACAACTCTGTTTTGTCTATTGTCTTCCCTTTTCTAAGACGGAGCTCTAGTTCCTTCCAAGTCAACACACTTTTCACATGATCTGGGCTGTTGTCGTGTAGCTTCAGTAATGCGCCAATATTCACCCAGTCCTGTTGTCCCTCTGTTATGAGCTTTAATGATTTCTTGGAAAACAACTTGCAGCAAAAGCAGTAGACTGAATCATTGTTCTTGGAGTATATTAACCAGCTTCGCTTAACTTTCTCACCATTTACAAGTGTTCTAAACATGTAATGATAATGAAAGCTTCTGTTGTTTGGTGTTTTCGGGAATACAAAATCTCTGTCCACCTGTACTGGCCCCCTAATCACCAGATCTGTACGTACGTGATCGTTAAGTACTGATGGCCACCCAGTTGGATCCATTGGTGAACCAGAGAGAAAAGGAGTAGAAGTTACAGAGGTAGGTGTAGTAGGCGTAATGGTACTGCTCTCAACTTCAATGGGTACAGAAATACCTATAGGGAAATTAATTTTAAAAAATAAGTTTTTGTTACTTGACATGTTTACAAGTTGATGTTCCTGGCAATGAACAACACAGTTGAATGATTGAACACAATAGTAATAATAATATTCATAATAATAATAATAATAATAATAATAATAATAATAATAATACCATGATTGATTGGACATATAGTGCTTTGCTTTTCTTGACAAACAAAGTTAAGGTCTCTTTGATGTAGGCCTAAACTTACCAGCATTGTCAGAGGTGGTTTCTTCAGTGATGGAAGTTGATGGAAATGCTATGGAATAAAGAAGTATATCATTGTTTAATATATGACTATAGGACTGTCTCTAGATCAGCTGTCTTTTCACCACTATGGCGCTGCTTTTGAGATAGCTCCAAAGTGCTGATCCAGAATCAGTCCTTAAAAACAGGTATCATCAAACTCCTGCCCCATGCATGACAGATATTTATTATAAGCAATGAACAGCGAGCTTGCTCAATAGAACTTCGACAAATGGCAATTGTAGCTAGCTCTATGGGCTTAATCTATACACTTAACACATCATTTACCAGCATTGTCTGAGGCGGTTTCTTGGATGACATCGGAGTCACTGGTGCCAACAGCTGACCTTGTGGTTTCACATTCACCAACAGCAGCGGTGGAGGTTGATTGAACTGCTATGGAATAAAGAAATATATGATTCGTAATGTAATGACTTAATATTCCAAATTCAGAAAGCTCTCACTTTGGGCCCATTTGAACTCACCAACAGTGTCCTCAGTGGACGTTGTGGTGTGTGCTGGCACCTGCTGTGGGCTTCCAAAGTACTTCAGAAGTGCTCCTGAGGAGAGTATGTTACAGAGTTAAGCTTTATGGAAACAGACTTGAAATGGAACATCAAATGGAACATACTAGCTTTATATAGCTAATTCAATATTCAGCCAATGAATACTTGCATTTACATGAACTTAGAACCCACACAATGATGTTTGGATAGTTCGATAGATAGATAGATAGATAGATAGATAGATAGATAGATAGTACTTTATTAATCCCAGGGGAAATTGGTTTACTTGGTCAAAATATGAAACAAGCACATATACCTAGCTAACATTAGCTACGAGTGTGACTTGCTGCCTGAGCTAAACTTTTCTAAAGTAAATTAATCAGTAACGTTAATAGCATCGCATTATTCTACAGAAAGGCTGAGATAATAATGATAACTTGGCTAGTTAGCTAGCTGTAACGTTAGCTAGAAAGTAAGTAGTAGTAGTAAGTAAGTTAGAATACTCCCAAATCCAAGTTATCCAACTATTGTTAGTGGGACACAGGACAGGAGACAGAGCCATAATATGAAGTTACATACCTTTATTGTCTTGCCTTTTTTCTTCATTAAGTTTTCTATTTTTTTCGTTTTTGATCACCAGAGGCGTATGTCCTTTTTTTGCCAGACATCATGCAAACTGAAGGCACCACAGTTGAGCGCTCAGCTTTGCCTGCCTGCTCGCTCAAGTTGTCACAGCGTTGCCTGCCTGCTCGCTCAAGTTGTCACAGCGTTACAAATGTGCCACAAAACCAACCAATCGGAGAACTCGAGAAGGTCAATTCTGATTGGCTGGTCGTCTCCAATCATATCTTCTATCTGAGATAGATGAGAGTAACACCTACGCCACGACGATTGTTTTTGTACTCCAAATATTAAGCAAAATATGTCACATTATATAATGACTGTTACAGAGTCATCATTTTGAGAAAAAGGCCTTCAAAGTTTCCTCTTCTCTGGATCGATCTGATTGATTATTAGCGGAGCAAATTATCAAAATAGTACGGAGGGAAGATATTTTCGTTTGGATTACTGGTCTGGGGGAAGCCCGTGAGTGTGTGTGTGTGTGTGTGTGTGTGTGTGTGTGTGTGTGTGTGTGTGTGTGTGTGTGTGTGTGTGTGTGTGTGTGTGTGTGTGTGTGTGTGTGTGTGTGTGTGTGTGTGTGTGTGTGTGTGTGTGTGTGTGTGTGTGTGTGTGTGTGTGTATTTTTGCATTTGTGTGTATTGTGGGAAAACACTCGAGAAACACCGGCTGTTGTTATGCCTGCTGTGACGTCAAGTTACTCCGTTCTCCGCTTTTAATTATGCCGTTACAAGCTTCAAAGTTGTATTTATCATCTGAATTTGCCGAAACAAGTTTAATATTCTGAAAGCCAATACTTTGTTTATTTGAAATCAGATGAAAACAAACTGTAACGGACCCTGCCGTGTTATCTATGATTACTATACACCTTACATTCATCATTTCAGCGGAGGGAGGGGAAGCGGCGCTGCGGAACAGCAGAGTGGCGAGTGAGAGCTGTCATCCTCCCTTTACAAGCTTCAAATGCCTGTAGCTAATGAGATTGAATCAGTGTTCGAATTACCCATTTGCTTTCGGGGGAGCCCTATTTATTTATTTTATTGCTAATCATATAGGCAGACCTGAAAGATCTATATGTTTCCTGCATTAGGTCAACATTGATCGCCAATAGCTTGTTTGGTAGGACATCTTTTTTTCTCCTCTCCGAAATCTCGATCGCTTTTTCGTTTGCCTGGCCCTTATGGTGATTATAAATCTTTTTCCGCAGGTTATTCTTTTAATCACTGCTGACTTTTCCCTGAATCCTTTCTTGTGAAAGGTGCACTCCGGTGGATTTTTCTGCGAGCGGCAGAGAGATCAATATACTTTTTGCCTCTTTGCAAATCTCATATCCACATTCATCAGAAAAGATGGAGTGAGTGGAATGAAAAGCCATGGATAGCTTTCATTCCACTCACTCCATCTTTTCTGTGTCCAGTTAAAAGGCAGGTCATGGGCATCGTCAGGTTTGCTAGTGCAGGTGGCGCCGGCGGCTGTGGCCGTTGTTGAAGCCTCTTCAGGCTCCGCATCGGCAAGCCTCTCCCTCGGTGTGGAGCTGTCAAACGCGACCCTAACGCCGCTTACAGCCGGCTAGCTAAAAGTTGTTCCGTTCACGTTGTCATTTTTAGAATCCTTCGCTTCTTTGCTTGTGAATCCAAAAGCTGCGAGGCTTGGCTGATTTCGTTTCGCCATATTTTTTATGAACATTTCAAATACGCCGCCGGCATCGCCGCCGTAACTATAGCAACGTAAGTAGCGTAAAGAATGCAGCGCCGCCACGTACAGATGGCAACACCCAGAAATATTCACAAATATAAAACAAATATTCAGAAACTGTAATGAACAATGACTATTATTTATTTCAAGAACTTTTATTTACAGAAACTCAACATTTCTAATCTGTGTGACACAAATATGCAGCTCCCCCTATTTATCTCAAAGTCGGCCTTCAGGGGAGCTCCCTCCCTCTTCGGGGGAGCCAAGCTCCCCCTTGGCTCCCCCCCCATTTCGAACACTGGATTGAATATAACAATCAAAAATAACAAAATATACACAGCTAGATCAGATCGCGTTTTAGATGCGACTTTAGAGTAGAGCAACGGTGTACTGAGATAAAAAAAAAAGGGGGGCCCCTCAGTGGCTGCGGGGCCCTAAGCGGCCGCTTATGTCGCTTAATGGGTTGGGCCGGCCCTGGTTGTCGTAGTTTGCATTGTTGCTGTTGAGTTGTTGTTGGCATTGCATTTGAATTGGATCATTATAGAGCAAACCAGGAAGAAAAATAGGTCGTTCTGGCTCACACTTTGAAATGTGGAGAAGTTGTGAACAAAAAGACAATGAATAATATAAAAACACTTTAATGGTTGAAGGAATTGATAGCCCAGTGGATAGAGCCGGCGGCCAGGATGCGGCGATATCCTCCGCGCAGCTGGTTCGAAGCTCTGAATAGTTACACTTTTAATCATGCTTTTCAACTTTAATACTTTAATAACTGATAAAAGGCCCTCTCCGCCCAAAAAAATGTCAAGCACTCTCTAGTCTCTTCTCAATAACCCAATACACACTATTATCAATCTTTAATTGCAAATAGAACATGATATTCAGTCTTAGTGTGTGTGTGTGTATCGAATATTTTTCAAGGCAAAGATACGTTAAACCCACTGCAGCCTTGCACTTCGCCAGGAGAGGTCGCTGTAACTGAAGCTTCGAGAAATTAACCTATTTCCGACACAATTGTCCAAGTGGTTCGACGCTTCATTCAAAGCTTCATTTTGCCATCACTAGTCACTAGTGATGGCAGTTTGACACTGAAGCTTCGAACGGAGCTTCAACCCTGGACTTCCTATTCCATAGAAGCAGTGCTTCGAAGCTTGCTTCAAATCACGTGATATGTGACGTCCGAAGCAGCAACTGCTTCAAATCACGTGACATGTGACGTCCGAACCAGCAACTGCTTCATTTCCTGAATGAATCAACTCACTGGTTCGCTGTCCAATCAGGTGATTCAATGCACTGCCTCGTCTCGATTCTGACAGGTGACAGGTTGAAACAGTTTCAAATTTGAGCGCCTCAACACTTTATAACCGCTCTAAACAATGCGCAATGTGTGGGTTGTTGTCGTAGTTTGCATTGTTGCTGTTGAGTTGTTGTTGGCATTGTATTTTAATTGGATCATTATAGAGCAAGCCAGGAAGATAAATAGGTCGTTCTGGCTCGTGAAACACTTCGAAATGTGGAGAAGTTGTGAACAAAAAGACAATGAGTAATATAAAAACACTTTGATGGTCTAAGGAATTGATAGCCCAGTGGATAGAGCCGGCGGCTAGGATGCGGCGATATCCTCCGCGCAGCTAGTTCAAAGCTCGGAATAGTTAAACTTTTAATCATTGCTTTTCAACTTTAATACTTTAATAACTGATAAAAGGCCCTCTCCGCCCAAAAAAATGTCAAGCACTCTCTAGTCTCTTCTCAATAACCCAATACACACTATTATCAATCTTTAATTGCAAATAGAACATGATATTCAGTCTTAGTGTCTGTGTGTATCGAATATTTTTCAAGGCAAAGATGCGTTAAAACCACTGCAGCCTTGCACTTCGGCAGGAGAGGTCGCTGTAACTGAAGCTTCGAGAAATTAACCTATTTCCGACACAATTTTCCAAGTGGTTCGACGCTTCATTCAAAGCTTCATTTTGCCATCACTACTAGTCACTACTGTTACTTAGACCTTCCCCATTTTATTATTGATTGATGTTTGAAATTTCATTTTGACAACTTGTCTTGCATTTTTGTCAGAATTTTCTCATTAGACATGTTACGGTTCCTGAAGGAAGCAGGACCCAAATGCAGATATAAACTGAAAAAACTCCTTTATTTCAAGGCTATATGATATAAACAAAGACAAAACAGAACACTCACAGAAGAACTAGTCATGACACAAGACGAACCGACAAAGACAGACAGAAAACCCAGAACTTAAATACCCAAAAGACTAATCACACAACAAGACACAGGTGAGGAGGGAGGAGGAAACACAGGGGCCACAGGTGAACATAATCAGACAATCAGGGAGGGAAAGCAGACAGACAGCAACAGGCAAGACAGGAGGTGACACTTTACAAAATAAAACAGGAAACAAAAGACAGAAAAAGACAAGACAAAACACAACACCGACAGATCGTGACAAGACATTAATCCTTCTTTGTTTTCATTTCTCTTTTGCAGTGAATGGTGCTGCAAGTTCGACAGAATGTTGCTGTAAGGCCTGCCCCTCCGTTTTACCAAGTAGGTCCCAAATGTTAAAACATTATCGAGTGAAACATAGATATTATGGGAATAATAATCGTTTTTCTTGTTCCTGCACAGGAATTTGGGCCTAGAGTTAAAAGAAAAATACCGTGATAACGTCACAAATTAAAATGACTGCAAGTTTTGTGTAGCACAAGTTCTAATTAAACCTCCTTGACAACAGAAACACACAGCACATACTGCTGTTGTTATGTCCCTACTGGTTTTCAGACTAACGCAGCAGTTGTGGTCACCAGATTCGTCACACATTCACAAACATATTATCGGCGATTTTCAGGTCCACATCTTGTATCTACTGTGGCGAATATGATTGTATAAGTTAGCACTACATCAAAGCCGCCTAAAAAAAAAGTTGGTCGAAAATATATCGTTTGCAAGATCGCGTCGAGCTGGATTAGATCTCGGTAGAGCAAAATGTTTCCAGCATTCACACCCAATATTCCATAGCAGAAATCAAATGCTGAGCAAACATGCATAGTGCCTACAGTTATGTGATTGGCAGGTGGACATTTAATGAAACAAATGTGTCTGTCAGTGGGCCGTGTTGTTAAAAAATTGTTTCATTTTGTTTCAGGTTAACGCAGAGTTCAAGCGGATTACAACTATGCCTCTACAGTCAAGGTTCCTGTCACAGCTTGACCTACACTCCGCAAGTCTGCTGAGGGTGTTCTCGAAACAATCGGGGCAGCAGGGCAAGAAGTTAAAAGACATGGCTTCCATGATGACAGTAAGAACTTTTTAACTGTGTGTGTGTATAACATTTCCTTTTCGACATTAGGTCAGTCTAAAATCAATTACAATGGTAAATTATCCCAAAATGTGACTACTCCATACATGTAGGTTCAATTTGACTTAAAATGTCCCTATATTCTTTGTTTTAATCCTTAAGGAAGACATCTATGCTGGCAGGGAGTGCCTCATTAAAGGACTCTGCATCTACCTCAACGAGGATCCTGAGGATCTGGTGAAGGAGTACATGGTGAGTGTGTGCTAAAGTAGTAGACCACATTAAAACGAAGTTAGTTTGAACATGTTTTTAAGAAAAAAATATCCTCAGTTAAAAGAACCTAATTGACCAGATATACAAGACCATATTACCAGACCTTTTACATAGCTGTTTTCCTGAAATTGATATTGACTCTATAATTGGTTTTGTTAGAATTAACATGGTCTATCAAGACTGAAAATTGTGATTTGTGTTTTTCTGATTGCAGAGACACATTCAAATACTAATGCAATAGTCTTAAGCACAGCTCTATCTTCCTCAGGCTGCAGTATCTTCCACCTGTCGGGCTTATATTACATTACATTACAGGGTGTATTATGAATCAGGAGTAGGACCTAATGCTTTGCTCATTAGTCTCTAGCATTTGGTGTCATTGCATTTCACCTGTTTATTCTCTCCAACCTTCTCCTCTTTTGAAAAGTCTGTGATATATATATATATATATATATATATATATATATATATATATATTACCAATAATAATTACCATTCACCTGTGTTTATTCACTCAATTTAATCTACAATCTGTTAGCCAGGCTGGTGAAACCCACAGGTGAAAACAAACCAGGTCTTCTTCTTCGCAAGCAACTTTCTGGGTGGATTGTGCTAATTAGTGTAATGCTACAGTGGAGTGTACCAGTATTGTCAAATAAGCAAATTGTGTCTTAATGAGGTCTGAGTAAAAAAAAATCTTATCCTTAAAGAAATGATTTGTCTTCCACCAGGACATGACTGAGGCCAATACACTACGTGAGGTAGAAGGAACAACAGTGGGGATCTATGTTGCCAGAGAGACTCCCAGCAATGACTATTCTGATGTCGGAGTAATCCTCGAGGGTGTGGTGGTGCTTCACGATCTGGAGAATGTGACTCTTGCAGCGGCAATGCTGTTTGGACTCATGTATGCCCTAAACATGAATTACCCGTCCGCTACACCTTTGAAGTTATTCAGAAGGTTATAATGGAGTTGGATGCATCTGACCTTTCAAGAAAGGCCCAAAACTTGAAAAGGAAAATGCACGAGTGAAGAGAGCTCACTTTCCATGTTCACGGCTCACTGTTCCTACACTGTTCCTGTAGTTGAGGTAGATGCAGACTCTACATTCCTGGACTGAGTGGTGTGGCTGGTTCTCCTACCACCATTCCAGTTATTGATGCCTTGTAAAAAGCAGGGGATGCTTTATGTATATATATATATTTGTTTTGTTTACCTTGTTACTGTTGTAACAAAATTGCTAAACAATATGTAAGGTCCTTTTTAATATTTGTACTTCTCAAATTGGAGATTGGATGTTTTTAAAAAAACTTGAGTGATTCTTTAATCTCCAGGTTCTGGAAAAAAGGTTTTGTAACAAAATGTTCTAATCATTTTCAATGGAAAAAAAAGTGGGTTATGTGATCAAGAAACAGTTCATTGAAAAGTATTAGACAACAAGAACACATTTATTGCTGACATTTTAATAGTTTATTGTACTTTTATTTAAAAATCTGTTTATAAATATAATTTAATATAAATATCGAATATAATGTATTACATATAAAACAAATTACAATTCTGAAAACAGGTAATTGACATGGGAATATTAAAATAACAAATATTGCTAGAGTTATGTGATCAAATAGTGTTGGAATAAAAGGGATTGAATCGTGTTTGAATGAAGTGATCAAATTGGGTTGGAGTAAAATTATGAAAGTGTTTAATTTACTTTATTGAAACACATTTCAATAACTTTGAATCAACACAAAGTACTTGCGTTGATTGAACATAAATCGTTTGTGTTGATTGAAAACAATTCTATAGGTTGCTGCCAAAGCAAACTATTTGTGTGCAACCAATGTCCACAATTGAATTGAGTAAATCCAATGTGTTCTTTTTTTCAGTGCAGAAAGCAGCAAGCTTTGCACCTTCAACACGCCATTTGGGAGATACTGTTTTTTGAGGTTGCCATTTGGTATCATCTCAGCGCCAGAAATCTTCCACAGCGCGATGGAGTCCATAATAGAGGGTCTGGAAGGCACAAGAGAGTATGACTTGGTTGTCTGGGGAAAAACACGTCAAGAACATGACAAAAGACTAAAAGATCTCCTACAGAGATTCCAAGTGAATGGGCTGAAATTGAACATAAATAAATGTCAGTTTGGGGTCACAGAAATGAGCTTCTTGGGAGACAAGATCTCAGGAGAGGGAGTGGAGCCTGATCTGGCAAAAGTGCAAGCAATACTGGACATGCCTCCTCCCACTGACAAGAAAGGAGTCCTGCGAGTTATGGGAATGATAAACTTTCTGGGTGAATTCATACCTAACCTCTCCTCCAAGACAACATGCCTCAGAGAGCTGCTTCAACACAACAAGGTTTTTGTGTGGAATGCTTCAAATGAAAAAGAATTGAAAAAACTAAAGGAAACTCTAACTGAGCCAGTTCTTACATTCTTTGATACATCAAAAGCCAGAGGTGGGGACTCGAGTCACATGACTTGACTCGTAGTCAGACTCGAGTCGCATATTTTTTGACTTGAGAATTGCTTGACTAACATTGATAAAAGACTTGACTTTTGACCAAGAAGATGTCTTATTTATAACTAATAAGAACATTACAGGGTATTCCCCCTAAAAAACGTTTTAAGTCCTGAGAATGTCAAATTGGTGTGTAAAACTACACTGCCCAGCCAAAAAAAAAGCAACCACTTTGAGTTAAGTAGGCCAGTAGGTAAGGGCATTCCACTGAATAATAATACCCCTGCATTATAGCAACAACAACAACAATAATAATAATTAAAACTGCTGTCACAGACGTGCACGCAGTTGTGGGCGGGCCTTCGCGTCTATGCGCCTGTCGGGGAAGGTCGCCGGTCGTCCCGGTGTAAAGCAGACACGCGCGAGACCTCCAAAATTAGCCGTTTGTCATTTCTCAAATGTGCACGTCCTCGAGTCCTCGGTCCTCCGGCAGCGACCCGGAAACGGATGTCGGCGCGCCGCCTTGAAGGAAAACAAATTTCTCTAAAGGCTCGTTGAGGATCGATTATCGAGGATACACTGATTTAGAGGAGAGAGGAGTCTCTCTGGAGGAGCTATAACCGACAGTACACTGATGTAGAGGAGAGGGGAGAGAGAGGAGAGAGAGGAGAGAGAGGAGGCTCTCTGGAGGAGTTATAACCAAGGGTACACTGATGTATCCTCCGGAGACGATTTCAGGCCATGCAGAACGGGTGTAAATGAAGTGAAACTTTATTGACAACAGGCTATAGTTGCGAGATAGTAGGATGTAAACAGGTATAAGTCTAAACGTAATTAAAATACATTAAACTGTAAAGATAAGCATTAACAGTTAATAGACACATATCAACAGTAGAAAATATAATATCTGAAAAGAGTAAAGACTAATGGAAAGAGGTGCAGTACAAAAATAAATAGCATCAAAAGTAATCAGTGTACCAAAAACGAATATTGTCATCTCACTCCAAGCTGAACTCTAAAGGTGGCAGCCCTGGACTATATGTATGTGTGGTCTATAACAGAAATAGAATGAGAATCAGTGACTTCAATATATTATACAGCAAACAATAAGCATAACTTTCTCTTCAATGGAACATATTCTCCAAGGCTAATTAACGGTTCAACAGGCAGGTTGTAATATAACAACAAATATAAACATGTAATATACTGCACAGATAGCTCCTTTAGCTTAGAATATAACATCTGAATGTTATATGTCATCTGAACATTACATTGCGAACATTGGCAAAACAAAGCTGGACTTATTTGCACGCAGCTAATGTCAAGGAAGCACAGCTCTGCAAACTGTTCCCGTTGCGATTATAAGTTATTTAAGATGATCAAATGTGCATCAGACTTTCTGCCCTTTACCGTTTGTTTACTCAATAAACGCATCTCCTCTGGATATTAGGCTATGTATGTTTTTAATACAACTGCTTTAATTGTGAGCCGACATTTACAGTGAGAACAGCTGCTGAGGCCAGTGCCCCCTATAGTCCAAATGAAAATGACAGTGTGCCTATTCCCCAACACAGACTGAACGTATCCACCAAAATCTGTGGTGAATGGCTACATTGTTGACGAGGTATGAGCATTTATTTCTAAGCCACACCTTTTTGCTAATACGTTTTGATTATTGGCGGCTATATTTATTAAGTGAACATGCTCATTTCCTACTGTAATGTGTCTGACCCTCCACCGATGCTGTATACTAAGATTGGTGTTGATAAACAAGAAATTGAAATTTAGGATAATATTTCACTGTTTTTAACATTATGCCAATTTAAGTAGGCGGAGCTTAGGGGTTCAAGAGGGCTTTATGTAGAGCAGGTCCACCCGGATAAGTGCATGGGAGCCTGGCTGCAGACCTCCAGTGTCAGGACAGTTCCGGTGCAGACCTCCAGTCTCAGGACACCTCCAGTGTCAGTACAGGAAGTGACGATTCTGACAAACACGTTTTTTTCCCGCCCACCGAAGGACTCGTCTGATGGAAGTTTTCAAATCACGATGGAGACTCATCACGGAGGTGATGAGTATAAAAATAATATATTTGTATAAATATATAATAGAAATATATATATATATATATATAGGACACCTCCACTCTCAGGACAGGAAGTGCACGCTAAGAATTTCAAAATAAAATCAGTACAGTGCCACTTTCAGAACAGGAAATGCACGCAAATACAAAATAAAATCGTACTGACACTTATTATATACATAATGTATATATAGATATATATAAAGATAGGGACACCTTGTATTGTTTACTCTCAGTACAGCACCACTTTCCGAACAGGAAATCGCACTGACACTTATTATCGAGAGAAACAACCGTGTTTGCTCCGTGATGAGTCTCCATAGTGATTTGAAAACTTCCATGAGACGAGTCCTTCGGTGGGCGGAAAAAAAAAACGTGTTCGTCAGAATCGTCACTTCCTGTACTGACACTGGAGGTGTCCTGAGACTGGAGTTCTGCACCGGAACTGTCCTGACACTGGAGGTCTGCAGCCAGACCCCTCTCGATAAGTGTGCAAAATGTCAGGTCCATCGGACTTAATGTTTTACATATAGGTGGCGCTAGCGAGCATGTTGACCATTTTGAACCCATCGACTCCAGAATGTCGACATTTTCCCCGGTCCTGCCGTCCGTGCAAAATTTCGTTGCATGAATGGCGTCGTCAGGCTCTCAAAAATAGGTTTTACAGCACACAGGAATAATAACATGAATTCTACAAATAACAATAGGTCTTCGCACACTTCGTGCTCAGGCCCAAATAATAATAATAGCAATAATAATTGGGAGGGGGGGGCATGGCTGTTCTTATGTTCTCTTAGGGGAGGCTCACCTTCCCACACTTTAAAAAACCCTGTGCTAGACAACGCTGGACGACAGCACAGAGCACAGCTACAGGATGCACTGTACATACTGTAACGTCCACCCGGACGTGTCGGAATGACGAGTGAAGCGTTCTCAAGTTAAACAGGTTTATTAACAACCAACGGCTCTCATCCGTCCTTTCTCACTCTCTCTCCTCTCGCGCCAACCTCTCACTCACCTCCACGCGCCCACACAGACACACACACACCAAACCCTCTGCTCCCCAACCCCGCCCCTACCTGCTCTCCTCACAGAAGCCTGACACAAACAGTTAACAGAACACTTGAACAATAAATGCAGATCGCTACATTGCCCCCCCCTTACTAAGTCCCTCGCCCCGAGGGAATGCATAAAAAGTCTCTGAGGTGGCCCGGGGCTCTTCTTGGTCTCTGAGGCCGCCTTGGAGTGAACACAGGCGGCTGCGCTTGCCGGCTTGGAACATCCTGTCCCGGAACAGGGGGTGAGTTTGGGGGTGGGGGTGAATGTTGGGGGTCAGCAGGGGACACAGTCAGTGAATCGGGGGAAGTGACTGTCTGGTTTCTCCTAGACGATGCTGGGGGTCTAGGCCGCGGATGTGCATCGCCTCTGTATGGGGCCAGCCGGTCCCTGTGGAGGGCCACCCGTCTCCCTCTAGGCGGCAGCTGGACCCTATAGACCACCTCTCCCAGCTTTTCCAGCACCTCACAAGGGCCCACCCAGTGACAGTCCAACTTAGGGCACCGGCCCTTCTTTCTTCTTGGACTATACACCCACACCAGGTCCCCGGCCTTGAAGTCCCCCCCTCTAGCCCTCGTGTCATAGTTTCTTTTCTGTCTCATGCCCGCCTTCTGCAGCTGATCGCGGGCAAAGGCATGTGCTGACTCCATTCTATCCTGGAGCCTCCTGGCATATTCCGGTCCCGGAGGAACCGCTGGTGTGTCGGGGGGTCGGCCAAAAGCCATTTCTGCTGGTTACCGCAGCTCTCGCCCCAGCATGAGCAGGGCCGGTGTGCATGAGGTGGACTCCTGCACAGCCGATCTGTAGGCCCAAAGAACAAGAGGGAGGTGCATGTCCCAATCACGCTGATGCTCCGCGGTGAGGATAGCGAGTTGTTTTCCCAGAGTCCTATTGAACCGTTCGACCAGTCCGTCACTCTGCGGGTGCAGAGGAGTAGTCCGCGTCTTTTGCATGCCCAGCCGGTCACACATAGCGGCGAACACCCTCGACTCAAAGTTTCTTCCTTGGTCGCTGTGAATGACCTCGGCCGCTCCAAATCTGGCAAACATGCCCTCCACCAGGGCACCTGCAACGGTCACCGCCTCCTGGTCTGGTATAGCATACGCCTCTGGCCATTTTGTAAAATAGTCCATGGCGGCCAGGACGTAACGGTTCCCCTTCTCTGTGCACGGGAATGGGCCCATTATGTCCACCGCCACCCTCTCCATCGGGGCCCCCACCGCTAGCTGCTGAAGCTGGGCACGTGACTGATCAGTGGGACCTTTGTACGCCGTACAAAGGTCGCAGCGGCGGCAGAAGTCCTCAACATCTCTCCTGAGCTGGCCCCAGTAACAGCTTTGGCGGAGTCGACGCAAGGTTTTGGAGACCCCAAAGTGTCCTGCCCCAGTAGTTCCATGGGAGGCCTTAAGCACTTCTTCCCTCAGCGCCCTGGGGACCACCACCTGCCACCTCTCCTCCCCCGTTGCAGGCTCTTTCCAGGCTCTCTGCAGCACTCCATCCTTCGTCCGGAGAGCCTCAAACTTTGCAACCAGTCCTTTGGTGGCAAGCGAGCACCCAGCAACTTCATTCCACAGTGGCTTTTGTCCTGACTCCACCCACCTCAGCACTGGCTGTAGGTCAGCATCCTCTTCCTGCCGCGCTCTCCATTCGGGTGAGTCGATGATCCGTGCACCTCTGCAGACCGGCTCGGCTGGTTTATGCCTGTGGTCTCGCTCCTCCTCTGCACAGAGCTCCTTTTCTTGGTCCTCTCTCTTTTCACAGTACCGACAGCCGCTGGGAGCACAGGGGCGCCGGGACAGGGCGTCAGCGTTGGTATGGCGAACCCCCCCCTGTGCTCGACTGTGAAGACGTACGGCGCCAGTCCTTCTAGCCAGCGTGCAATCTGTCCCTCGGGCTCCTTGAAGGACATCAGCCACTGGAGGGCTGCGTGGTCAGTCCTCACTGTGAAGGACAGGCCACACAGGTAGCACCTGAAATGGCTGATTGCTCTCACAATTGCCAGCAACTCTCTGCGTGTCACACAATAGCGCCGTTCAGCTTTGTTGAAGGTTTTGCTGAAATACGCCACCACTTTTCCCCCCCCAGGCCCCACCTGGCTCAACACCGCCCCCATCCCGACGTCACTGGCGTCCGTATCCAGGACGAACGGTAGGCTGAGGTCTGGGGGAGTGAGGATGGGAGACTCCGTCAAGGCCTTCTTTAAAGAGCTGAAGGCCAGCTCACACTCTGGAGTCCAAGCAAAATCACAGTCTTTCTGTTGCAGGCGGAACAGGGGTGCAGCTATGCAAGAGAAGCCACGCACGAACCGCCTGTAGTACGACGCTAACCCAATGAAGCTCTTCAGCTCCCGCAGATTGATGGGGGCTGGCCAGTCCTTTACTGCCCGCACCTTCTCCTCCAGCGTGCTGATGCCCTCTCCTCCGACTCGGTGCCCCAGGAACTCCAACTCTCTCCTCAAGAAACAGCACTTGTCGGGGTGGAGCTTCAACCCCGCTGCTGCTATCCTCTGTAGAACCCGCCGCAGGGCTCCTAAAGCCGCCTGGAAGGAGCTACCATGGACCAGGATATCGTCCAGTTAGACCAGGCACTCCTGTCGGGGAACGTCAGCGAGCACCCTTTCCATCAGCCGCTCAAACGTGGCCGGAGCGTTGCACAGGCCGAAGGAGAGGACTCGAAACTGCCACAGCCCCCTCCCAGTGCAAAAAGCTGTCTTTGGTCTGGCTTCTGGGCTGAGGGGAACTTGCCAATACCCGCTGCGCAGGTCTAAAGAGGAGAACCAGGATGAGCCAGACACCAAGTCCAAACACTCATCTATGCGGGGCAGCGGGTATGAGTCTTTCTTGGTCACACTGTTCAGCGGTCTGTAGTCCACACAAAACCTCATCTTTGAACTCTTCTTCTTATTGACCATCACAACCCCCGAGGCCCAGGGGCTGTCAGAGGGCTCAATAATGCCAGCTGACAGCATCTCATCAATAGCGCTGTCTGCTGCTGTCTGATGGGCCAGGGGAAGGCGGCGGGGGCGTGTCTTGACGGGCCGTGCGTCGCCCGTGTCGATATCGTGCTGCACCAGGTGTGTCAGGCCCACTTCCTCTTCTGTCAGAACAAAAATGTCCTTAAACTCCCACAGCACTTGCCACAGTTCCTCCCGCTGCTCGGGTTTTAAGTCATCACAGCTGCGTTTCCACACCTCCTTCACTGCCGCCCGTCTGTCCCCCTTTAGAGCTGCAGGTTGTTGTTCCGGGGCCGGGGGCCGTACATCAACTGGAGTACGGGGTGTGGGGTTGGGGCTGGGGTTAGCATTGATGACAGGGGGCATGGCTGCAGGGGGGGGGGTTTGGGGTGGGGGAAGTGTTTCAGTCACTCTTGATGTAGGTGGGTGTGGTGTCGTGGCAAGTGTGGGGTGCACCATTTCAACTGTGGGACCCCCTGGAAAGGCCAGCGTGTTCCTCCCCAGGTCTAGCACACAGCGTGCAACCCGCAGAAAGTCAAGTCCTAATATGCAGGAGTCCTGTACTGCCGCAACCCACACCTTAACAGACACTGACAGCCCCCCCACCTGTATAACCACCACCCCTCTCCCAAGCATAGGGGCTAGCTCACCGGTTACTGTTCGCAGTTTCACCAGAGTGGGTGTCAACCGTGTCCCCGCTGGGACCACGTCCGGTCTCATCAGTGTCGCTGTGGAGCCGGTGTCAACAAGGGCCGTCCATGGGGCCCCTGCCAGGGTGACGGGGACATGGCAGAAATCCCCCGCGTGAGTCCAGCCCACCACCCTCACAGACTCTGCGAGGTCGTTTGCTTCTGGGGGAAGCGGAGCCCCGCTCCCCCCTCCGTGCAGCTGGGCTCTGTCCACTGGAGACCAGGCAGGATGGGACCCAACGGCGGGGGTCTGTGACGTCCCATTTACACAGACCCGGGGGCGTTTCCCTGAATATCAGCATTCATGGGGCACCTTGTGCTAATATGGCCGACCTGGCCGCACCCCCAACACACCAGAGGACCCCGACGAGGACGGTTGCTGCCCTGCGGCGATTGCAGTGCCATAGCACGGATTAGCTCAGTCAACTCAGCCGCCCATGCTGGTTTCTCTTGTCCTGGCTCCTCCTGTCTCACCGTTCTCACAACCGGGCCGCCTCCCGTGTGCGTGCTCTCTGCCGCCCCTCCTACAACCTCTCTCTCCAACGCCAGCTCCAGTGCTTCCTGCAGAGAGCGGGGATGTGCCAGTTGTGTCTGGACGCGCATCTCCCTGGGGGTTATGGCCCGGATAAACTGGTCCCTAGCCAGCTCGCTCTGCACCTCAGGGGACATGTGGCTGTATGCCCTTCTCGCCAGGGTTTCAATGTCATTAGCCAATATGCGGAGCGGCTCACCCGGCTGTCTCTGTCTGCTTGACAGCTCCGAACGCAGCACCCCAGGCTGGCTGCATTGTCCAAACCGCCGCTTCAGAGCCCCAACCAAGGCCCCATAGTCAGTTCTTTCAGCCGGGCTGAGCAGTAGCAAACAGGATAAAGCTTCATCTGTAATACACAGGGCCAGCTGGAGCGCCTTATTGTCCTCAGACCAGCCCACAGCCCGTGATAACAGTTCAAATTGGGCATGGAAGGCTTCCCAGTCGGCTTTACCGTTGTATTTCGGTGTTTTAACTTGGAGCCGGGCGCCGCCATCATTGTTTACAACCGGCGCCGCGCCACTCCCGGGGGAGGTCCCTGCGCCGACGTGCCGCTTCCCGCCGGCCGAGTCGAAACCGGCAGCAGCATTTAATTCACGCCATAAATTGTCTTCTGAGTCACGCCATAAGCCATCCATCTCCTCCTTGACTTTCGGACGAGCTCCGGTCCGGTTCATCTGTGCTTCCATTATTTACCGGCCGATGAAGCAGAGCTAACGTTAGCCGAGTCAGTGCTAGCTGCGGCTACCGGCGATTAGCGGATAAAACTCTGTTTTTTTTTCTTGTTTTTTTTTACTTCTGACACCAATGTAACGTCCACCCGGACGTGTCGGAATGACGAGTGAAGCGTTCTCAAGTTAAACAGGTTTATTAACAACCAACGGCTCTCATCCGTCCTTTCTCACTCTCTCTCCTCTCGCGCCAACCTCTCACTCACCTCCACGCGCCCACACAGACACACACACACCAAACCCTCTGCTCCCCAACCCCGCCCCTACCTGCTCTCCTCACAGAAGCCTGACACAAACAGTTAACAGAACACTTGAACAATAAATGCAGATCGCTACAATACCTTCATACCCACATGACATCTTCTCGGTGGCAAGAGCGGCAAATGGAGGAGCGACAATCACCTTCAAGAAAGGAGAAAGCCACAAGGACAGTATAGGTTTGACATCCACGAGAGTAGACATTTACTGTATATTACTTGCCAACTGTTATAGAAAATATAATGGGTGTCATGATATGCAAACTTGGCCTGAGATTTTGGGTCATTGCAACTATGAAGATGTACAGAAATTGCAAAGTGTAGTGACAGCAGTGGCGGCGCCAGAGATTTTCTCTAGGGGGTGCTGTGGGGTAGCTTGACGTTTCATAGAGGGTGCTCAAACATTAAGGGTTTCCCATTAATGTACCGGGCGCTACAGTTGAATTTTCTACTGAAACACTCCCCACGCACACACAGTGTACCCGCGACTGTTACAATGAAGGCTCTGTAATCAGCTCACGGCATATAGGTGTAATCAGGGGTAAAGTGCTATTTTTACAAGTGGGGAGTGGACCTCACCTCCTCTAGGATTTTTTTTTAAATATTGAAGTTAAAAGCATCAATCTGGTGCACTTTGAGAGCAAAATGAAGAGATCTATGGATACATCTCTCAACATACATATGAAAAAGAACTGTAAACAGATTTTCAATTTCTTTATAGATATTTTACAAATCACTCCCCTTTTAAATCAAACCGTTTGAGACCCACTGAGATAACTAGACTAACGTTAACTATCTAAACACTGAGAGTCCTTTACTTCGCCTGAGCTGAGGTTATTTGAGACTCTCAGTCTGACAGGAGGAGAGAGTTCTCCCTCCACCTTGTTGTTGAAAAAGCTCCTTATATCCGTTAGCTTGGCTAGCTAGCACCAGATGCTAACCACACCGATCTCCGATCTCTCTCTCGCTCGCTTGCACACGCACACAAAATGGCTCGTGCCACACACACACACACACACACACACACACAGAGCAGAGCTTGAATGAAACACAGAGACCCAAGTAAGCTACTTGTACTCACGAGGCCTATTATGTGCAGAATCCCTCTCGCTTTCAGTTGGTTTTGATTGAGTGTCCACACGTGGACGTTTAAGGACTAAAAACGATCCATTTGTCACTTTGCTGTTAGCAAATAATGTGGGGCTCCAGCTAACAGGAAGTCACTCAAGTGTCACAAAGTAATTTAGCCCATGGGTAGGTAAAAAATCTAATGGGTGCTGGCCATTGGCCTAATCATATCACCTGTGTTGGCTTTATGCTTTTGGTCAAACATTTGTTTGTTTCACATTTGCATTGATGTAATCAATAATCGCTCTGATTTAATTTAATAAAAATAATAATAATAATTTTCGAAAAGAATAAAATAAACATATTTCTAGGGGGTGCTTAGGGGGTGCTTTGGCAATCCTGGGGGTGCTTCAGCACCCCCTAGCTTCCCCCTGGCGCCTCCCCTGAGTGACAGGCATGGAGATGAGAGGAACAGCGGTTAAGATATAGGGAGCCAGACAAAACTATGACTATTCAGGCACTGTGATGGTTTTATAAAGTCAAAAAGTGATACAGTGCAAGCCACAGAAAGGTTCTTGGCAGACATAGCACCTTATGGAGAAGTGAAGTGTATTCGTTCAGACAACGGCACTGAGTTTACAAGTCGAGACTTTCAGGCACTCTTAACTAAAAATAGGATTAGACATGAAACGTCTGCACCCTATTCAACTCACCAAAATGGTACAGCAGAAAGAAGACTGCACATACTTTATTGCTTAACACAGGGGTCTGTAACCTTTTTGACCAAAAGAGCCATTTTGCTCCTTTTTCCCAAACATTTTTTTGTCTGGAGCTGCAAAACATATTTCATAGCTTGATAGCTAATAAAGTTTTATTTATTGTTATATCAGACAAAAACATTTTTTTTTTGCATTTATTAGGCTATTTATTACATTATATAAAACGGTTAACCTCTAATAAGAAACAAAGAACTCCTATAAGGAGTATTAGAAATAATACACAGGCCTATTTTAAAATAAATTAAACACAGCACTTGAGGAGTCATCTGCACATTGGAAGGAAAACAAATATTATTAAAATGGGCCCACTTTGAAATAAATAAAACATATAGCTGCACCCTAAAAAGAGTTAAAGGTAGGGTAGGTAAGAAACCAGCTCGAGTGCGCTAGAATTTGAAAATACACAACCGGAACAAGGAGTCCCTCCTCCAACACACACAAACGCGCACATGACCAATGAGGGCACGAGATAAGTTTGTGCACAGATGGAAGGCTGACAGGCAGGTAGGCCATCCAATCATTTTAGCCCGGCCGGCTAAACTGATTGGTCGTGCTTTTTACAGCGCTACGGCTTCCACAGATTAATTTGTTTATGTATTTATTGTCAAAGCATTTAATATATTCATTGCTATCGGGACGTTAAGAGCATTCCATGGAATATAACAAAAACTGTTTTCTGAAATAAATTACATACCCCATTGAATTATGACTGAAGATCGTCAGCTGTCTTCCTCTCCCCTGTTGTTCCTCGACACGTAAAGGCTGCAGCACCTTTGACAACTTCTCTCCACATATCAAACATACCGGTAAACCAGCATCGTTTGCTGTGAAAGCATATAACTCTGTCCGCATAGAATTAAATCCTGTGTTCCTCCGGTACTTTTCTTTGATTTATCGATAGTTCGCTCATCGAGCCGGGGGTCAGGTTATTCGCCTCCTAAAAAAGGCGCTCGCGCGGGACCGTAGCAGGATGTGATGCATATTTTAGTTGACCTAATTAAAACCTTTTTGTTTTTTATTTATGTGTCACAGTATCACCTCAAAATACAAGATACGAAACATTTTCAACCATGCAACAAAATATAAATAGTCCTAAATATACTTTTATTCTATTTCCTTCTTATTTTTGTCTAAACTGAAGGGAGCCAGAGCAGAGGGCTTAAAGGGCCGCATGCGGCCCGAGGGTCGCGGGTTGCCGACCCCTGGCTTAACAGGTCTCTATGATATGAGCAAATGCTTATTAATAGACAGTGGGTTACCAGAAAAGCTATGGAACCACGCAGTGGCGGCCGGCCCATAGGGGCGCTAGGAGCGCCTTCCCCCCTCTTCCCACATGTTTGATTTACATTCAAAATAAAAAATAAATAAAAATATATATTTCCAAAAATATATATTTTTTATTTTTATTTTTAAAGAACAAGGCAAATATTATATAGTTGGTATCAGTAAAATGTATAATCTACAATAAAATCTCGTTTAAAATTGTTTTACGATGTCTAAAGTTACTGATAAGTCAGTTGTTTCCTGCCTGGCCGCAGCGTGTATCATTACCCTCTCTCGTCCGGGCGGTAGAAAGGATCCCTCAGCCAGAGCAGCAGCAGCCAACAAGCTGACTGTTGCTATCTGTATACTATGCCGCCGAAACATAATTTCAGCCAATCAGCGTCGTAAGATCTTATGCTCAAAGGGCGCCCTTTCAGTGCCCTGGCCTGTGTGTCTGTGAGTTGTTTGGACTCGTATCCAAGGTGACGCTACAGTAGTTGTCGAGGATGGCTGTAGATTAACATTTACATGCTTATTGTAGTTGTAAGGGCAATGCCTGTGGCACCATGGAGCAATGGAGCATATGTGTGGGCTGGACCTGTATTTTACAGGAAAGGAGTGATCAGAGGGTCGAGTTGTCGATTCTTGTTCAGTTTTCATCTTCCTCACCCTCTCAGACTTTGAGTTGCGCGTGCTGCTAAAGAGACGCGCTACCATGGAAACCAAACAATGGTGTAGCTGTATTAAAGTCAGAGTGGAAACAGACGTGAGTAAATCTGATTTTGTCAGAAATCGGGAGAAATGTGGGAGCCTCCCGCGAAAATCGGGAGGGTTGGCAAGTATGACACACACACACACACACACACACACACACACACACACACACAATGTTCGTATTTAGTCTCCTGATTTTAAATGCCCTAGTATGGTTTTGTCACCATTTCCATAGCCCCACCAAAAATATTTTTTCACCCGCCGCCACTGGAACCACGCTATGCAGACTGCAGCTTTTGTAAGAAACAGGTGCTACAGCAGGCGCACAAAGAAAACACCATACGAGTTGTTCACAGGCAAGAACCAAATGTATCCAAACTGCAAAAATGTGGTCCAACGTGTTTTGCTTACAAACAAGAAAAAGGGAAGCTAGCCTCTAGATGTGAGCAAGGGGTTTTCATTGGCTATGATAAAAACAGCCTAGCTTATTTGGTGTATTACCCAGATGTGGGGACTCGAGTCAACTCGAGTCAGACTCGAGTTGCATATTTTTTGACTTGAGACTTGCTTGACTAACATTGATAAAAGACTTGACTTGACTTGGTATTCATGACTTGAGACTTGACTTAAGCTTGACTTGAAAGGACTTGACTTTTTAAAATTAAATATTTGCGTTTGTTTTTGTCGTGACATATTACGTTTAGTTTTTTCGAAAAATGTGATTGGGTGATTATAGCGCCATGCACGCAAACCTGGCAACCCACTAGAAGGCAGGAGTGTCAGTTAACATGGCAGCGGCTAGCTTTACTCCAAAAATAGTGAAGTTTGGATTCAAGGATTATTTTGTCGATGACGCTAATAAGAAGAGAACAGCGGTATGCAGGGTCTGCAGCATAAAGATCAGTGACACGACCACCACAACATCCAACTTCATTCTTCACTAGAAAAAAAAAACCCACAGAGAAAGGTAGGCTATGTGCTTGTGTTAGGTAGAAAGCTAACGTTAAGTTTAAGCTACGTTAGACTTGGTTTCAAATCGATGAAGCATTGCAAAGAGAAGACAAAACGGTAAATGGACGCTAGAACCGCCAAGGGATTCATTTTTGACTAACCCTGATACTGACGGGCAGTCTCAGGAGAGAGAGAGAGAGAGAGAGAGAGAGAGAGAGAGAGAGAGAGAGAGAGAGAGAGAGAGAGAGATTGAGGCTAGCTGCCCCCTCTCAGAGCCACTCCGACCAGTCTCTCAACAACACTGCTCTCCAAACACCAATCACAGTCAAACGCATTATAACACAATGTAAAGACAACTATTTACAACATTGGGAAGAAGAAACTAAAAGCCAAAGTAGATTAGAATGTTACCTGGCTCTAAACAGAGAGTATGAGCTGGCAGAGTATCTCTCTACTGTCAGAGATAGAAAGCAGAGACAGATCCTAACCAAGTACAGGCTCAGTGACCACAAACTGGCAATCGAAACAGGAAGACTCAAAAGATCCTGGCAACCAAATGAGAACAGAATATGTGGTCACTGTACGACACGTGAGACTGAGACAGAGATGCACTTCCTCCTGAAGTGCCAAACATTCAACGAAATAAGGAGCATTTACTGGAACAAGCTGAACTCTGTAATCCCAGGTTTCAAGGAAGTTGATGACCTCTCAAGACTGAGAGTACTCCTAGGAGAAGGAGACAAGGCACACCTTGCTGCCCAATATGTATACACATGCCACAACCTGAGGGACAGTGAATGAGACACACACACACACACACACACACACACACACACACACACACACACACACACACACACACACACACACACACACACACACACACACACACACACACACACACACACACACACACATACACACACACACACACACACACATGTTGAAATGTAATTGTATCACTGTATATAAAGGACTGTCTCAGAAAATTAGAATATTGTGATAAAGTTCTTTATTTTCTGTAATGCAATTAAAAAAACTAAAATGTCATACATTCTGGATTCATTACAAATCAACTGAAATATTGCAAGCCTTTTATTATTTTAATATTGCTGATTATGGCATACAGCTTAAGAAAACTCAAAAATCCTATCTCAAAAAATTAGAATAGTTCCTCAGACCAAGTAAAAAAAAAAGATTTATAACAGCAAAATACAATCAAACATTTGAAAATGTCCATTAATGCACTCAGTACTTGGTTGGGAATCCTTTTGCACGGATTACTGCATCAATGCGGCGTGGCATGGAGGCAATCAGCCTGTGGCATTGCTGAGGTGTTATGGATGCCCAGGATGCTTCAATAGCGGCCTTTAGCTCATTAGCATTGTTGGGTCTGGTGTCTTTCAGCTTCTTCTTCACAATACCCCACATATTCTCTATGGGGTTCAGGTCAGGGGAATTTGCAGGCCAATCGAGGACAGTAATGCCATGGTCAGTACACCAGTTACTGGTGGTTTTGGCACTGTGGGCAGGTGCCAGATCATGCTGGAAAATGAATTCCTCATCTCCATAGAGCTTTTCAGCAGACGGAAGCATGTAGTGCTCTAAAATCTCTTGGTACACAGCTGCATTTACTCTGGGCTTGATGAAACACAGTGGACCAACACCAGCAGCTGACATGGCTCCCTAAACCATCGCTGACTGTGGGAACTTCACACTGGATTTCAAGCAACTTGGATTTTGCTCCTCTCCAGCCTTTCTCCAGACTCTGGCGCCTTGACTTCCAAATGAAATACAAAACTTGCTTTCGTCTGAAAAGAGGACTTTGGACCACTGTGCAACTGTCCAGTGCTTCTTTTCCTTAGCCCAAGTCAGACGCCTCTTCCATTGTCTTGAGTTCAGAAGTGGCTTGACCATGGGAATACGGCTATTGTAGCCCATTTCCCGGACACGTCTGTGAACAGTGACTTTTGATACCTGGACTCCAGCTTCAGTCCACTGTCTTTGAAGCTCCCCCAAATTCTGGAAGCGACTCTTCTTCACAATGCTGTTAAGGCTGCGGTCATCTCTCTTGGTTGTGCAGCGTTTCCTGCCACATTTCCCCCTTCCAACAGACTTTTTGTGGATGTGCTTTGAAACTGCACTCTGTGAACAGCTTGCTCTTTGAGAAATTTCTTTCTGTGTCTTACCCTCCTGATGGAGGGTGTCAATGACGGTCCTCTGGACAGCAGTCAGATCAGCAGTCTTCCCCATACTTGTGATTTAGTTTACTGAACCAAGCTGAGTGTTTTTCAAGGCTCAGGAAACCCTTGCAGGTGTTTCGAGTTAATTAGACGATTCAAGTGATTCGTTGAACATCCTACTAGTATACTTTTTCATGATATTCTAATATTTAGAGATAGGATATTTGAGTTTTCTTAAGCTGTATGCCATAATCAGCAATATTAAAATAATAAAAGGCTTGCAATATTTCAGTTGATTTGTAATGAATCCAGAATGTATGACATTTTTGTTTTTTTAATTGCATTACAGAAAATAAAGAACTTTATCACAATATTCTAATTTTCTGAGACAGTCCTGTATATATCATCAATAATATGTAAACATTTGAAATGTATGTTAATGTTGTTAATTATTTTGTATTGTGATGCTTTGGCAACATTGTTTAATTTAACTTTCATGCCAATAAAGCCCCTTTGAATTGAATTGAATTGAATTGAGAGGGAGAGAGAGAGAGAGAGATGCCTCGTTTATTTCCCCTGTGTTATTATCAGAAGTTACTGTAAACTTTTGAATAATGTAGTTCATCTACTTTTAGTAGTTTGTTTAAATGTTTTAATGATGTTGTTTTTGTTTGTAGAAGTGCATCATTCCTTGATTTACTGTAAAATGAATCTGAACTTTTTGATCTGTTATGATTGTCGCCCAGTTATTCCCTTGTTTAATCAGGGAAGGCCCCTGAGTTCGTTAACTCAATAAATCTAATTTACAATGAAGAATACATCAGGTAATGTTGTCTTATTTCTCTTAAATGTTCCTGTTTATATTTTACCAATGTTCCCTTTGTGTTATCTTGAGTCCCTTTAAGCACCTTTAAGTACTTTAACTTTGCTAGTATTAGATTATGTCTACTCTACTTTAACATATACACACTGAACAATTTAGCTGAGTGACATATAATAGAAATGTATATTTAAATGTGTTGAGCACAATGACACTTACCTTAAACACATTAGTTTTAATACCTCTGTTGATATAAATCACAAAATATCACACTGTAATCAGTTTTAGAAATAGAGATCTCAATTATTTACTGTATACTTGTGAACAAACAGGAAATACACAGTCAGAATGTACCTTCAATAATGTCTGATTAATAATCCCTTTAACTGGAAATTATTAATCATATCAAAATATTATAAGGTCACCTTTGAATACAATTTCACACTTAACTCAGTGGGCCCACGCTCACTCAGCACCATAGACTGTATATATAAATGGACGTAGGATCCGTGACGTCACCCATAGGATTCTGCAGAGTTGCGGAGAAGCCCTTAGTAGGCGGAGTCGGCCACTATCGGCTCGACAGTGACGTCAGAGTTCAACTCCTGTCTTCTCCAGCCTGCTCCAAATAATCGCAAAGAGGCGGAGCCGAGGCGGGACCTGCTGCCACCGAGCTGGAAGTTCCGAGAGGGGTCTGGCTGCAGACCTCCAGTGTCAGGAAAGTTACGGTGCAGACCTCCAGTCTCAGGACACCTCCAGTGTCAGTACAGGAAGTGACGATTCTGACGAACACGTTTTTTTTTCCGCCCACCGAAGGACTCGTCTGATGGAAGTTTTCCAATCACAATGGAGACTCATCACGGAGCAAACACGGTTGTTTCTCTCGATAATAAGTGTCAGTGGTGATTTCCTGTTCGGAAAGTGGTGCTGTACTGAGAGTAAACAATACAAGGTGTCCCTATTTTTATATATATCTATATATACATTATGTATATAATAAGTGTCAGTACGATTTTATTTTGTATTTGCGTGCATTTCCTGTTCTGAAAGTGGCACTGTACTGATAGTGGCGATTTCATTTTGAAATTCTTAGCGTGCACTTCCTGTACTGAGAGTGGAGGTGTCCTATATATATATATATTTATATTATATATTTATATTATATATTTATATATAAAATATTATTTATATACTCATCACCTCCGTGATGATTCTCCATAGAGAGCCGCAGTGACGCGTCCTTAAACCCGGAAGTAAACTTCTTCCGGTTCCTTCGTCTAAAACGCAATCCAATTTCTCCATAGGATTTTGGAAAATAGCTCGAAATAAGGTCTGTGGTTGACACATATTTAAGAGATGGATCACGTTTTGTTCAGCCGGATAATATCCACATGTCAACCCTACTTTTATATTTTTTGAATAATAAATCTAGTCGGCAGAAGCAAAATGCTAACGTTATGCTATAAACGAACTACAAGCCAGTACAACAGCAGGGTCGCACGACTTCAACGTCACGCCGACTTAAGATCGTTTCAACTGACTTTCGCGCACTTGCATATTTTAACAAAGCTTTTCATTTGAGCCACACTGAATTTCACTAGAAGTCATGGCTGTGTCAATTACCAGTCTGATATCATTTTACAAAGATGACAAGAAGAGTGTAGATAGAGGAGAGAACCACTACAAGTCAGGACACGTACAACAGTGCAGCCTAGATGAAGGTGTGCTTACTGGTGTTGTCAGAGCTAGCATGAGGGACAAGGTTTATAGAGTGTCGGTGAGTAGTGATAGCGAGAGTACCATTAAGCTAGAGTTAATTTATTCACATTAATTCCCATCAACAAATCCATTTTAAGTGTCACATGAAATCTTTATTACAAATATTACACACCAGAAAACACAGAAATATCCATGAAATAAACATACAGTAGGCTATAAACAATTAAAGGGATAATTGGCAAGGCATTACAAATGTAAATATATTTTAAATAATAAAACAATCCCACCACCACAGGTATCTACAGGAGAAGAGGGAATTCTCTCCACAAAATGTGAATGCCCACGTGGAGAATGGAAATGCAGTCATGCGGCTGCATTATCCATCTTTGCCATCCACAATTTCAGCTGCACTGACACCCCCTGTCAGTGGAAGAAACCAAAGGCAGCTAAACGTACACATTCAGTGGAGGAGCTATTTCCTCCAACCAATAACTCATTCAACCCGCTGACAAGAGAGCCCACCTCCGAAGATCGTGACTGGCTGAGGGACAGACTCGGGGGCAGGTTCTCAGGAATTTCTTGGCTTTTCTCCCCCGAGCCAGAAGAGGAACACTACAGCTTGGAAAAACTTACTGTTCCTGAAATTCTCAAATCTGTTGGGCATCAAGGACCTGAGGCAATTGTGGCAAGCATGGCATTGTCTGAAGAGCAACAGAGGGCAATTCAGGTGGCTACCACTGGTCAGTGAACCAACCCAAACTGGCATTTGTTCAGGAAAGGAAGGTTGACTGCCAGCAACTTTGGAGCTGTCCTGAGGTCAAAGCGTGTGACTGCTTCCCTTATTGCCAGGGTGCTAGGGCAACAACAGGCCCTTGATTGTGTTTTGTCTGTACAGTGGGGGACTATGAATGAATGTGAGGGCGTCAGGGCATTCACCACTGCAACCCAGATGCAGGTCCATGAGTCAGGTTTGTGGCTCTCCCAATCAGGAGCGTTGGGGGCATCTCCAGATGGTCTGGTAGGGTCTTCCGCTGTGCTGGAGGTAAAGTGTCCCTACGGAGCCAGGGAAATGACAATTAGTGAAGCATTGCAAGTCAAGGGCTTCTGTGTCAGTAAGGAAGGAGAAACATTCAGCCTGCGTGAGGAACATCCTTACTGGCACCAAGTGCAAGGTCAGCTTCACCTCACTGCAAGGAAGAAGAAATAATAAAATTGTGAATTGTTTTTAATTTACATTTACTCGCCTTTGCAATGTTGTGGTTGTTAGAGTGTTAGGTTTCCTGTCAGCTCGTCTGTTGGGAAGATATAAAATATAGTTTCATGGAAGTCACACCGTCACATATACTGTAAGAGCATTAAGACATACAGTACATAGGCTAAAACAAAACATCTAAACATATAACCTTACGCTTTGATAAGTCTTGTGAACATTTTCACTATTTTGACATTTTTATAGATGAAAATTGAACTAAAGAAATAAATGGTAGAATAATCCATATTGAAAATAGGTGTCAGCTGCTACACTAATTATAATAGTTATATTTCTTAATTAATTAAGATAAGATATTACTGTATTGATCCCAATTTGGGAAAAGTTTGTGTTGCAGCAGCATAACAAGAAAAACTAAATATAAGTTATTATATATACAAAAGTATGTGAGGGATAGAATATTAAATTGAATATAAATGTAAAATGTACATGTGATTTTACGTCCAAGAGAAGCTATGGAGCAGAGAGTTCTCTGCCAGCCAGAGGTGATTTGTTATTAGTTCAATATGTCAGTGATTTCCCTGACTACAATCTTTAGTTACATGGTGAAACGTTATGCTGCTTGTACTAATAAGACTTATCATATAAGCCACACAGGTTTTAATAGGATGTATTCATGATCTTTACTTGTGTTGCGGTCTTTTCAGCAGCGCCATCTCTATAACGGCGATACAGTCACTACCCATTATTTACATTTCACCGTGACATGGACAAAAATGTAACGTCAGCTTACCTCATGGCACGAATCCAGACTCTCCTTTGGAAAACATTGGCCGGGAAACGATAGAACAAGCACGTTTCATGCGAAGACCTGTGGCTGCAACCCGGAGCAAAGCAACAAACCATTGCGTAGCTAACTAGTAGCGCTAGCTTTAGCTAACGTTAGCCAACGAAACGAACTGCCGAGTAAAATTGGAAAACACTGGTAATTAATTATTCTATAATTTGTAAAACTACGGTGTTAAAAACGACAATTTCAAAAATACAGATTCTAATGGTCAGATATAGATATACAGATACTAAAGATAGGCAGGTATATGCTTTTAAGCAGAACACAGGGGAAAACAAACTTAGCGGGAGTGTTTACGTGTTCGGCGTAATGACGTACAACGGCCTCGACAATTTCTGTAGTCCCATTCAGCCATTCGGTAACAACCATCGTTTTTCAGACACGTAAACTCTTCAAAAATCCCCAGTGGGGTCACTGCTGATGTATTTAATGTCGTAGAACAAAACGTCAATTACCTCTTAAATTTGTGTCAACCACAGACCTTATTTCGAGCTATTTTCCAAAACCCTATGGACAAAATGCATTGCTTTTTGAGGAAGGAACCGGAAGTGCCAAAAATGCTAACTTACTTCCGGGTTTTACGACGCGTCACTGCGGTTCTCTATTGTGATTTGAAAACTTCCATCAGACGAGTCCTTCAGTGGGCGGGAAAAAAAACGTGTTCGTCAGAATCGTCACTTCCTGTACTGACAGTGGAGGTGTCCTGAGACTGGAGGTCTGCACCGGAACTGTCCTGACACTGGAGGTCTGCAGCCAGGCTCCCATGGAAGTTCCAGAGCTAGCTGAAGCTACCAAGCTAAGCTCACATGCTCCCCATCTGCACACTGCCGTGGCATTTTACGTCTCTAAGGTAAGCGGACATGGAACTACTCAGCAAAACTATAAATAATAATCTAAGTTATTTAGTTTTTAGCATAATACTTCAGAATTTTAAAATCCCTTAACGTTTGTATGCAATTGTGCTAGATTCAACACTGGAATCAAGCAAATATTAATATGTTTGCATGACATTAGTTATTTATATTTTGATATCACTTAATTATACGTTTAATACATTTAAGTCAAGCTAAGGTACATGTGATGGTAGCTAGTTAGTGCCCTTACCTGTGAGGCCTCCTCCAAACAGCATAATAACCAGACTGTATCATTAAAACTAAGTACCAGTTCTAGATCCTTGACTTTAGACAAACAATTCAAAAGACAACATGTATTTAAAGACCAATCTTTATTTGAATGTGCCTCTTAACCTGATATATTAGTTATACAGTAATAGTATTGACAATCTAAAAAAATTGAGCAACTCAACAGTCAACTTTATGTTTCTTATTGTCTAAAGCATTTGTTATTTTCATTTTCCCCCTCTCATATTCAGTGTGGACGGATTGAGACAGCGTGGTGTCCAGAAAACTGCAGAGACTTCAGGGAGAAACCTCCGTGTGATGGACGTCCTGTCTGTTGGTTTGGAGAGGACTGAGGATCTTTCCTCTGCTACGAGAACCAGGCCTGATGGAGGAGCCCATGCTGGGCAAAGCTGATACCAACTGCACAGGCCTAGTCTGTCACTTTAGTTGACTACATGTGTTGACTTGTACATTTAATAGTTTTATACCTTCTGTCCATATGTGCTTTTTATTTAAAACATGTTTGATTAAGTTTTGGTTCACATTTCAATACATTTTATTTGTATTTGCACTCCTTTTGTCCATTATTCTTACTGAAAATGTTAGATTACACATTCACATCTGACTGAAGATTGGCCCCATTTATTTGTGACGTTGCAAACTCTGCAGTACAAGGCACACGTGATGTGAAGCTCATAAAGCGAGGCAAATAGAAATAATCAGCTGATGGAGTGTAGATGTGGAAATAGGTGCATTCGATCAGCTGACTGTTTTTACAATAAAAGTAGTTTCTCAGTGTACTGGTCTTAAAATCTCATAGCATCAGCTTTTAATTTTCCTCTTGGATTTTCTTCTTGACCCTCAGAGAAGGAGAAAATGTCGTGTCTTTCAGGCATGTCCTTTCCTAACAAATATTACAGGAAACATAAAACATATTATTGCAGAACAAGTGTGTTATTTATGAAAGCAGTGTGTTTGTGTGTTTAGGGGCTGTAGATATAATTATTTTGTAATTGTAATGTTTTTTTTTTATTTCAACAGTGAGCTACAAAGACAATCAGATTATGAATGAACAGTATGAAGTCCATCAACATTGAAATATATGTTATTATCAAAATAATATTTAACTGTTATCAAAACGTAGTGCAACTGTAGAAGCTTGCTCTGTTGTCTCACTGAAAGAATAACTTTTACCACGTATTTTGAACAATATTCAGAGATAAATAGTAGCAGTTCTCACTATGTGTTAAATATCTTTGCCTTTAATACATTAAATTAGAAAGCTGGCAAAATCATATTGCTTGTTAACATCTAAATGTAACTTTTTGCACAGAAAAAACCCTCAACTTCACTGGTGTGTAGGTGATCTACTATTGTTTAATGGAATGTATATCAGTGTATTAAAGTCAATACTTCATTCATTTAAACCAATATCTTTCTTGATTCTTTGTACAGTATGAAAAAAAGAGTCTTTGTACCTGAGCACTCACTGCTGTGAGGAGTCCAGTTCTGTCTCTCACTCTCTGGTCCAGCCTGTCTGCATCACCTGGACACCTTAAACAAACAGATAGATGTAAAGTACCATGTGTACAAACAATATAACTGATTCTCTTCTGTTGAACATGTTGGATTGTGTATTGTCCGAGTCAGGGTCCTTTTTATTTTACTGTAACTTTGGAAGTTGTGTTACCAATGCTTACTTTTTATTTGATACCCATTTGGTAATGCAATTAATAAAAACAACAAGGTTTGGGTTCGTTCTTCAGATGACTGTGACGTTAACGTGTAAGCTCAATAATGAACTCCAGCTCAACCAAACATATTGTAATATCTAAGTAATCATCTTGAAATATGACATTAATAATTGTAATATATACACACATCTTATTGTGAGGTTGATTTCACATACACTACTACTTCGACATTAGCTTGTCTACATACTTGAGCATAGCCAATTTAAATTAACCTTAGTGCTGCATACAGTTCCTACCTACATAATAAAATATCTCTCTTAAGTCACAAGGATGACCTTATTTTATCAACCTCAAACAGAAGCTGTTTGTTCAACAGTATTATCCCACTTTACACTTAACACTTCTCTATTTCATTTTAACCTTTATATATACAGTCTATGATTTGAACTTGGAGGCTACGATTAGCATCGCTAGCACCAATGTAGCTATCACTCGCTTACACGCTAACCCAAGCCTTAACATTCATTACGTTGATTAAAATCATTAACACATAAATAAAGCACTCGAATTTCACTTACCGCAAAACCGCATTCATGCACCTTCTGTTTTAACCGCAGAGCGAGTCACAATAGCCCAATATATAAGCATGAAGAACAAACAACCACGGCCGGCTTCAAGTTGTGTTCCCTGGATGAACTGAACAGGCAGAGTGCCTGTAGCTTAGAGAGACAAGAAGCTAGCAGTAGCAGTCACTTGACAGAGCGGTCACTCAATGTGACCACGCTCTAATTTATGCAAAAACTTTAAGACCTAATATAAATAAAAGGGTTATGTTAGAAAACAATTAACTCACAGATCCATAATCATGGAGGTGGAATCTAACTATATCGATAATAAAATGTTTGGAGCCATGGGCATACTTGCCAACCTTGAGACCTGAGAAATCGGGAGCATTTCAAAATGCAAAATGGGGGGGGGGGGGGTGCTAGTGGATCGCCAGAGCTGTTAGATTAACATTAACATGCTTATATTGTAGTTCTAAGTGCAATGCCTTGCGGCCTGTAGCACCATCCTTGATGGAGCATATGTGTGGGCAGGAAAGGAGTGAGCAGAGAGTAGAGTAGTTGTCGATTTTTGTTCTGTTTTCTGTGACTATCTGCCTCACCCTCTCAGACTTTCAGTTGCGCGTGCTACTAAAGAGACGTGATACCATGGAAACCAAACAATGGTGTAGCTGTATTAAAGTCAGAGTGGAAACAGTCCTTAGTAAATCTGACTTTGTCAGAAATCGGGAGAAATGCGGGAGAAATATGACCCCGGGAGGAAACCGGGAGAGGGCAATAAAATCGGGAGTCTCCCGCGAAAATCGGGAGGGTTGACAAGTATGGCCAGGGGTAGAAACATGTTTTTTTCTGCTGTAAAATTGGGCATTTTAACATGGGGGTCTATGGAAATTGCTCCTTTCTGCAGTCATCGCCTATCGGCCAATATATGAACTGCAGTATGTAGCACTTCCGTATTGGCATCCCGGCTCTTCCCCAGAGTTTGCCGCTTGCTCAGCACACACACACACACACAAGCCGGCAAATAAAATGAAATAAAACCCCTCACGTTGCAGGCCTGATGTGATGCTTGAGAGTGTTGAAAGTCAAAACTATTTGTCTTCTTCACTCAAATGAGCAATAAAACCAGAGCGATACCTTACATCTTCAACCCCAAACTGCAGCTGTAACGATCCCTCAGTCTCAGATGGCGATCAACGGTGGCGGGAAGGTGTCCAGCGACGGCGTGCTTTCTGGTATTGTCCAAAACTCCTCACTGTCACCAACTTGCAGCAAAACTGATAAAGGTAACTGACATATTCTAAGGAAAGGTTTTAAGACAGTACAAAGAATGCAGTCCGGGTGATGTTTTTTATGTGGGGTGCAGATGAGAGAGCTGTCCAGAATGACACCAAGATGTTGTGTTTGTGCTCTTAATAAGCCATTAAAACAGTAAAATACGTGTCTCCTGTTCACCAAAACATACCCATCTGTTATGGGGAAAGAAAGTATTCCAAAAGTATTCTAAAAGTAATCTGCCACCGGTACCGGCGGGGATTGTTGTTAACTTCTGATGCGCAGAAGAAAAATCTGGCCCACCCTATTTTTTACAGGCCCACCCTAAAGTACATTTCTGCCTACGCTACTGGCTGACAGACATCTCATGTTTACTTTTCGATTTCTTCGCCATAAGTGTTGTTCTCATAGAGTTGTCTTCATAGGATAGGGACGCAATGACCCGCCCTAAGCTGCCTCTGATTGGTTTGTATACGTGGTGCCTTTCGTTGGGGACTGATGATTGGTTATCACATATTTCGGTCAGCCAATCGGGGGCAGAATAGGGCGGGCTCACCCTGTCCCTGACTCGAACTACGGCAAGCCTCAAGCAACAAGTTATGGAAATATATCATTAAATAAAAAAATAATTATAAAGTAGTGAGAGGGGGAAAAAAGCGTGTGAAATGGCAAGTGTGGCTTGAGGCGTATGAAGAGGTTAAATTGCGTGACTCTCACTCTCAAAGGGTGAGACTTGGCAGCTATGCAAACTGAGTGTTTGCATTCATTCTATTTATTCTTCATTCTAAGGCAACAAGATTTGACTGGGGTTTCACACATCTTCCAACAAACAATGAACAATGAACAGGATAACAGATAACACACACAGCATCATCCTCTGTGAAGGATTAAACTGTTCTCTGAGAGGTGCTTCTACCTTAATTATGTAGACCTACCTCCTTTGAGCTGAGACCATAATATAAATCAGCTGCCTCCATCAGATAGTCTCTCAAAAGCATCTCCTGCTCTGTTGAGAACACCTTCTTTGGTGTCCAGTAGCCTACTCTTGGGGGTGTTTGTGATCCCTGACTCTCCAACCTCAGCCTCTTTGTATGGAACCGGTACAGGGTGACATGGCATATATCCAGGGACTTTGCCACTTACCTGAATGATTTGCCCTTCTCAACTACATTTGAGGCCCTCTGCAGCAGAGCAAGTGGCACTCCCCTGTCTGTCTTCCTCTTTCGGACATTTGGCATACTTTAAACACACACACACACAAACACACTTTAAGCCTACTGTACAGTATTTTATTCGGTTTATTTTTGCACACCAATCAAGAATACAACTGTATGCTTGAATGAACAATTGATCATTCAAGCAAATGAGCCATCATTGTAAATGTGCCATCTTACAACCGTCCCGTTACAACCGTCCCAGGACAACCAGTCTTGCTTCCACCCCCTGTGAACCTGCCTGATTGCTAGCTTGACCCATATTTAGCTAGTTATATTTGTAGCTTACAAAACAGTGATTCTAATAATACTAGTTTGGATTCCTAGACATTTGAACTCAAGACAGTATCCAAAAAATATATCATATAATTTTAGTTAATATTTTACCTCAGAAACACAATTTTGCTGATATCTTACGCGAGAAATTCAAACGTGGCTCCTTTTTTTCTCAGCGATCTTACCATCTAACTGTGCATGTGCAGAGTGAGTTTCATCACTCTAGCCCAGTGGTTCTCAAAGTGTGGTGTGCGGGGGGGGGCAGAGGCATGACATAAATAATATGATAAAGTATGTTGTGTATTAGTAGAAAGAAATTAATGAAACAAGGGACAGAGGATACGGGTACTCAACTCTTTACTGTTCGTCATGCTTAACTGCCACAGCATCAACTCCCGGGCTTACTCTTCTTCTCTCAACATTGTATGTATACTCTGGTTACACTGCGCCCCCTATTGGCAGGAGTATATTAGAACACAACATTTCCCCCCTTCTTAAAAAGAGTTACTTCTCCCCTTGAACAGCATGCATAACATTAGCATTTTAAACAGACACTTACGTAGTAACCATGAAACCATCTGTAATGATAATAACTTCACATATCACAATATGCAGAACATTTTCAAACATTAATTCAACCACAGTTTAAGTGACATAGTCCTCAATCCAAACAGGCTGCTTTCTGATTCGCTGGTTCCTGCTCTGAGCACCATGCACTGTAGCTGGCTCAGCAGGCCTCACTTCTTCTGATGGAGGAGTGAATGTTTCTGGAAGCACCGACAGGTGTGAAGCATCCCAGGTTTTCCCATTATCAAGTGTGTAACTGTGAGGTCCTTTCTGCTTGGTCACTTTCAGAGGCTCACTGAACTTTGGCTTTCCCTTTTTGACATGCAGCGGGTTTCTCACACGCACCAGGCTTCCCGGATGTATTTTGGGAATCTTGGCATTTCTTTTTGCATCAGAATATGTTTTCATGTGCCACTGTTTCTTTTCCACTCTGTCTCTCAGTTCCTGATCCTGAGTATCCGTAAGCTGTGGCAGGATTGAGAGTTTGGTTCGCATTTTTCTTCCATACATGAGCTGGAACGGAGATGTCCCTGTAGTGGCGTGAGGTGTAGCTCTGTAGACCTGAAGAAACTCAGCAACGTGAGCTTTCCACGGAGCGTTCTCTCTCTGTGCCGTGAGAATGCTTTCCTTCAGCACTCTATTTAGCCTCTCCACCGCTCCATTTCCTTCTGGATGCTAGATTGTAGTCCTGATGTGTTGGATGTCTCTTTCTTCTAGGAAAAAGGCGAGTTCTGAGGATGTGAATTGTGGACCGTTATCTGTCACCACAGACACAGGGTTCCCTTTTTGGCTGAACACTGATCTCATGAAGGTGATCACTGTTGCAGTAGTGCATCTTGGGGCAAAATACACTTCTGGCCATTTTGAATAGTAGTCAGTCATAGTAATAGCAAACTTACAGTCCACCGGACCAGTCTCAAATGGGCCCACGATGTCGAGGGCAAGCTTTTGCCATGGCCCCTGAGGCAGAGGGACTGGTGTCATAGGTGCAGGGTTAGTTTTAGCTGTTTTATCATTCATCTGGCAGGACACACAGGCGGCGATAACCGATTGTACCAGTGCATCCATTTTAGGCCACCAATACAAGTCTCTGAGTCTCTTTTTTGTGCGTACAATGCCTTGGTGGCTCTCGTGTGCTAAGGATACCATGTGTGAGTGTAGCTTTACTGGAACAACTAACCTGTGACTCCCTCTCAGAATGAGTTGTTCATGTGCAGAAAGTTCATTTCTCACCTGGTAGTACGGCAACATGTTAGCAGGCAGGCCTTTGGATGAAGCTGGCCACCCGTCTGTCATGTAGTTGCGTAGCTGACGTAACTCTGGACAGGAAGTGCAGGCATCTGTGAAGTCAGACGAGGGAACAGCAGTCAGCAGGGCAGAGACAGCAGCAACCATCTCTGGTTCCGTGTCTGAGGTGCAGTCCTGTCCGTGTGGCAGTGGCAGGCGGGAAAGGCAATCTGCTGCATGGTTCTGAGCACCGGGTCTGTAGACAATATCATAGTTGAAGCAGAGTAGCCTGGCCGACCAGCGTGCTACTCTCATACCAGCTCTCCCCATGCCTTTTGTAGCCAAGAGTGTGGTCAAAGCTTGGTGATCAGTCCTTAAGGTGAACTTTGTTCCCCACAAGTAGGTTCTCCAACGCTCTGCAGCCCACACACAGGCCAAAGCTTCTTTTTCTACCACAGAGTACTTTCTCTCTGCAGCACTAAGAGAGCGCGAAGCAAATGCCACTGTTCTTTCAGTGTTGTCACGATGTATCTGTGTCAGCACCCCACCTATGCCATAGTCTGAGGCATCTGTAGACACTATGGTGGGCCGTGACGGGTCAAAAAGAGCGAGTGATGAACTGTCTGTGATGAGTAGTTTAACCTGCTGAAAACTACTCTGTGCCTCATCAGTCCATGTGAATGTAGCTCTGCGTAGCACATCTCTCATTGGTTCCACCACAGTTGCATAGTTCTGTATGAACTTGGAGTACCACGATGTTAGGCCAAGAAAAGACCTGAGAGTCACTGGATCACTGGGTGATGGAGCATCCCGAATAGCTGCAATGTGGTCATCATTTGGCAGCAGACCTTCCTTGCTTATGCTGTGTCCTAGATACGTTAGTTTGTCCTGGTAGAATTTGCATTTATCTGTGTTGAGACTTAGTCCAGCTTCCTGCAGTCGGTACAGTACTGCTTTCAGGCGGGTTTCATGCTCAGCACGGCATGAGGAGTAAATGATGATATCATCCAGATATGCCTGCACTCCAGGTAAATCTTTCAGCACCATGGACATCATCTTCTGAAATGCTGAGGGTGCTGATGCTAGCCCATAGCAAACTCGCTTGTACCTGAAAAGTCCCTCGTGAGTAATGAAAGCAGTCAGATCTCTGCTGTCCTCATGCAGTGGAAGCTGGTAGTATGCATTAGCCAGGTCAAGGGTTGAGAATATGGTAGCTCCTCTGAGTTCTGAGAAGAGCTCCTCCATGTGTGGAATGGGGTAGCAATCCATTATGACGGCCTTGTTAGGCTCCCTGAGGTCTGTACACATCCTTATTTTAGATGAGTTCTTTCGTTGAGTCACAACGATCGGTGATACCCAGGGAGAGGCATCTGTTTTTTCAGTGATGTCAGCATCAAGAAGGCGCTTTAACTCTGCAGAAACAGCATCTCTGACTGAGAATGGAAGCCTTCTCAATTTCTGCTGCACAGGCTTCACCTCATCTTTCACTCTTACTTTGTGTACTACGTTCCTAACACAGCCCATAGGTAAAACTGTATTAACAGGTGCAGATGCAGTAGGTGTCGGTGTAGTAGGAGTTGCAGGTGGGGTTGTTATCTCTCTGACTGTGTGCTCTGACTTCAGTACCACTCTGTTTCTCATGATGACCATTTCCAGTGCCTCAAACAGGTCCAGGCCCAGCAGTATTGAACCTGACTTCACAATGAAAAGGGTAGCTGAGGCAGTATTTCCGTCATGGAATGCACGTAAATGCAGTTTCCCTAGTACTGGGATTCTCTGTCTTGAGTATGTGACTAGAGGAACCTTTGTAGGTTTCAGTGGTATGTGACTGAAATAGGTCTCGTACACATGAGCCGGCAGCAGTGACACTGAAGAACCAGTATCTACTATCATCTCAAATGACTGGTTAGCAGGAGAAAGTCCCAAATCTACAGTGCACATTATTTTCTTCTCTTTTGGGGCAGAATTATTCAGCAATAAAACAGTCAGTTCTGGAATAACGACCTCCCTCACTTCAAGTTTTTGTTCTGAACGACACACTTTGGCAAAATGCCCAGTTTTTCCACAGGATTTGCATATTTTGTTTGTAGCAGGGCATTGTGTGGAATTGGCCATATGTTTATCTGAATCACATCTGTAACATCTTCGTGCTTGCTCAGACTTTCTCTCACCTTGCCTTTGTTTACTTGCAGCGGGACGTTTTTGTTCCCATTTTGGCGCGCTGATCTCTCTCACAGGCACTTCACTGTTGGAGAACTCGGCCACGTTGCGCGCCGCCATTTCCACCTGATTTGCAATCTGAATGGCTTTATCCAGTGTCAGTTTGTCTTCTAGCAGCAAGCGTTCAGGTATGCGTCCACTGTAGGCTTTTTCCACGATCTGATCACGCAGCATATCCTGTTCTGCATTTCCAAATTCACAAAAAACGAGCATTTCACGTAGCGCAGAGACGTATTGTGCAATTGTTTCATCATGTCTCTGGGCTCGTTGGCGGAACCTGTGTCTCTCCGCAATTACGTTTACCTTCGGCACGAAATGCGCCCGTAGTGCAGCCACGGCATGGTTGTATGTAGTTCCCGTTTCAGTCAATGTGTAGAATATCCTCTGTGCTTCGGTTCCGACGCTGTGTAGCAGCGTTGCACGTATACGGGTATCCGGCCACTTGGCTCCTTCCATGTCGATCACTAGCAGATAGTTTTCGAACATTTTTAGCCATGTTCCAAATGGCATAGTAGGTTCTCCCGGAAACTGAAGAAAGGTGGGAGGTAAAGGAGTAGAAGCCACGGCCATCCTCGTCGCCAATTTGTTGTGTATTAGTAGAAAGAAATTAATGAAACAAGGGACAGAGGATACGGGTACTCAACTCTTTACTGTTCGTCATGCTTAACTGCCACAGCATCAACTCCCGGGCTTACTCTTCTTCTCTCAACATTGTATGTATACTCTGGTTACACTGCGCCCCCTATTGGCAGGAGTATATTAGAACACAACAAAGTACTATTACGTCTGGGTCTCTGTGTTTCATTAAAGCTCGGCTCTGTGTGTGTGTGTGGAACGAGCCATTTTGTGTGCGTGCGCGAGCGAGAGAGAGCGAGAGAGAGCGCACCGGTACCGGAGATCGTTGATGTTAGCTTCTGGTACTAGGGAGCTACGCTAACGGATATAAGGAGTTTTTTCAACAACAAAGTGGAGGAGAGTCCTCTCCTGTCAGACTGAGAGACTCAGTGAACTAAAGGACTCTCTCAGTGTTATCTCAGTGTGTCTCAAACGTTTTGGTCACCATTAATGTAAACAATTATGTCCGAGGCACACGTTTATATGATCATTATAGTTATACAAAAATAAGAGAATAAATTAAAAACAGTTATGAAATACTATATGACATTAAAAAATGAATACAGTTTAAAAGGGGAGTGATTTGTAAAATATCCATAAAGAAATAATAAATCTGTTTACAGTTCTGTGTTGAGAGATGTATCCATAGATCTCTTAATTTTGCTCTCAAAGTGCACCAGATTGATGCTTTTAACTTCAATATTTAAAAATCTTCCCGGAGGAGCTTGCCCCCGGACCCCCCTATGTGAGGTCCACACACCATCTATAAAAATAGCACTTTAACCCTGCTTACACCTATATGCCGTGAGCTGATTATTGAGCCTTCATTCTAACAGTCGCGGGTACGTTGTGTAATTGCGTGGGGAATGTTGCAGTAGAAAATTCCACTGTAGCGACCGGTACATAAATGGGAAACCCTAAATGTTTGAGCACCCTCTATGAAACGTCAAGCTACCCCACAGCATCCCCAAAATAAATCTCTGGCGCCGCCACTGAGCCTGACTATTTGTGTTGGGGGGGCCCGACTTTTATTTTTTTTCCAAAGGGGGGGCCTGACAGAAAAAGTTTGAGAACCACTGCTCTAGCTTGTTTGTGATTGGAGATATTGAAGGTGTTACAACCGCCCCGTGTTACAACTGTCCCTGGTCTCCCCTACTATTAACGAATGCAAACACTCAGTTGCTAACAAGCTAATACACACACTTGGATTACTCTGGGACAAACTTGGAGTAGAAAGGTAATCAGTTCCTTGCAGACAGCGTGTAGAAAATAATCCATATGAAGACTGTCGAGTCGATAATCTTGAGACACTAACTACATACTAATTTGCTATAAACTGTCAACTTTTATTTACTCTCTGTGCCACGACTTTGTCAGTCAAGCCACCACTCTCACGCACACTCCCTCTCCCCCCTTCACTTCCTGCCAACTTCAACCCTTGACTTTCAAAATAAAACACAATATTTATAATTATACATTTTAGTCTTTTAAACATATGTATTACACTTTCCCTTTTTAAACCGTTGTGAAATATCTTTTAATCGCTATCTTTGCATGACCTAGATATTTTAACAACACTTATAACTAAATGACATATTTATTATCTTGTTTTAATTTCACTGTAAGGGTTATTTTCAACCTGGTTACATGATGATAAACTGAAGCAATTTCTAAATTAACCCAATTAAGTGAGTTTTAAATCGTCCCGTTTAGTTTATAAGGAAATAATGAAGAGGAACAAATGAAATGATTTGAAAATGATATCTATGTAGTTGCTGACGCTGTTGGCGGTTCTAGTGTTAACAGACATTTAAATTAAATATGTGTAATGGCAAATGCCATATATGATTTTCTTACCTGGAATTCTGCCTTTTTGAACAGACTTTTTGAGTCCTAGCTATATTGTCTGCAGTTCTAGGGTTAATATGAATCTAATATGATTATCATCGGTCTAAATTAGATTTCAAATGATTAGCTGTGTATGTAATGAAGATCATAGTGTGGGTTGAATCCATTTTCATAAACCACTGTCTTTAAACTGATTTAAATGCAGAAACTGGGCTTATTCAGATATACAGAATTTCGTATGACTTGACTTGACTTGCTTGACCTGAGCAATGACTTGACTTGACTTGCTTGACTCTCACCACAGTGACTTGGGACTTGCTTGATACTTTTAGGTCAAGACTTGGGACTTGCTCATGACTTGCACATGTAGGACTTACTCCCACCTCTGATGTTAGTCAAGCAAGTCTCAAGTCAAAAAATATGCGACTCGAGTCTGACTCGAGTCAAGTCATGTGACTCGAGTCCCCACCTCTGCAATCACCTTCCCTGAATTTGACTCAGGTGTAACTAAAGTCTGCTTAAAGGGTTGTTTATATTTCACATCATTAATCAGAATCTGCAAAGTAACTAAAATAAATGTAGTGGAGTAAAAATACTAGGATAACCTTAAAGAAAGCCCTCAGGATTATAAAAGACCCCATCACCCCAGCCACAAGCCATTCTGTCTGCTGCCGTCTGGCACAACAGCCGCATTCTAGGAGAGGATGTGGCTGTTGTGGAGGACTACAAGTACCTGGGAGTGCACTTAGACAATGGGTGGGGGGGGGCAGCATAAGAGCCGGTGACACCAGCAGGATCAATAAACTGATCAGGAAAGCTGGGTCTGTCATCGGCATCAAGCTGGACCCCTTTGAAGCTGTGGTGGAGAGGAGGACACTGAACAAGCTGTTGTCCATGATGGATAACCCCACCCATCCTCTCCACCTGCAGCTGGATAGTCAACGGAGCTCCTTCTCCAACAGACTGCTGACAAGGACCGATACAGGAACACATTCCTGCCCACTGCAATAACTCTGTACAATAAATCACCTCTGGCTGGAAGAGAACTCTCTGCTCCATAGTTTCTTTTGGAATAATTTTACATTTTACATTTACACTAGGGATGTGCATCTCCATCACTGAGGCCGATGCGATGCGCATCTCGATACGTTGCCACGATACGATACATTAACGATACATTTGAAACACCAGGCGATGCGATACGATACGATTCACCCCTGCTGCGATACAGTTCGATACGATTTGATTCAACATTATGCGATTCGGGGCGATACGATGCGATTCAACACAGTGCAAAAATAATGATACTTCAATATGGTACAACAGAGGATTTTTGTTTTATTCCTTATATGCAGCAAATCATACATTAACAAAGAAGTGCTTTCCATATTTGGTACTGCACATCCCATCATGCCGTTTATTTTTTTACCTTTAGAAGCTCTCCAGAGTACAGTACAATTGTATAACACCTCACAGTTAAACAATGTAAGGATGCATCGCTCATGATTAACAATGTGCAAATAACAGCTACCATAGAGCAATGCCCATACAGCTGCCAGCCAGATGTGCTTAACACTCATTCATCGGTTAACTCACCAGTGAGCAGAAAGCAGTGGGTTCTATATGAACAATAAAGAATACAAAAAAACTTTCACAAACAGGTATTTCATAACTGCTTACATTAAGGAAGACATTTAAATTATTATTGGCCGTCACAGGCTGCTGTAAACTAAACACCTCTCTCTGACAGAACACCTCACTGAGTGATTTAACTCATATGTCTAACTTTCAGGTTTCTCTTTTCAGCCGCAGACCCCATGTCGCCTCTTTATGTGCATCGCTAAGTTCCTCGAACTACTTGTGTACTTTAAAGCGGCTCGGCATCGTTAACAATTTGCGAGCGATTTTTCAAGTTGACCGTCTGTAATATATAGTGCCGCGCACATATACCATCAGGACGTTACTGATGGGGTGCAGCTGCGGAGTGATACTGTGTGTATGCAAGTCCGCATCTAGGACGGATCTATGTATCATGGCTGTAGACCTGTTAAGTAATAAAGATACCTCATACAAAGGTCTACGGATACCTTATTACTCTCCATGACCTGCGGTCAACTATATAGCATAAAGGACTATTACACCGTCTTTCTTGAACAATCCGAAGTGTTGCCAAACGTTTGATTTGTAGGTATTTTTCGGTGCGCTGTGTTTCTCTTTCTCCTCAACTTCCGTGTGTGTTGATAACTGAGACTCTCGTTCTCCGTAGTGGCGAAGCAAATATCAAAGATCGTCTCTGCTGAGCGTTGACAAGATGAGGGGATTGTATATGAGTGAATCGTTTTTTTACCAATGCAAAGACTCTACGCAATCGATGCATCGCGAGTTCAACCCGGTTCAACCCAAACTGTAGCCGATGTGCACTCTTTCAACCGGTGCACTCGCATCTTGAACGTTTATGCCGGTGCACCGATGCGAATCGGTGAATCTTAACATCTCTAATTTACACATATATAATCTGTTCAATATTTCATATTCCATATGTCATATATTTTTGCATAATATAATATCTATATTTTCTATTTTCTTTCTATTCTTGTTTTATTGTAAAATGCCTTGTCTTTTATGCTGCTGCAACAAAAACAATTTCCCAAATTGGGATCAATAAAGTACCATCTTTTTATCTTATCTTACCGCAGCATCCGGACTAAAACCACCAGACTCAGGGACAGTTTCATCCCACAGGCCATAAGAATATTAAACACCTTAACTTTGAAACAACATCCATAACATTCATCTGACTGCTACTTAGCAATTATTTATCCAATATATCATATTCCAATCACTTGTATAGACTCTTATTGCACTATTTAACTTTTTACTATTTTACTATTTTTCTGTTTGTATTGACTTGCACTATTTGTTCTGTGTATCTGTTTTAATGTGTTGCACTGTTGGAGAAGCCTGGGGGGGGGGGTAGGTAGGAGACGTTCGATTCCTGTGTTGAATCAACCCGGTATCACGGCAAGACGTGAACATGTGACGATATGTGACTAAATACAGTTAGTTTTGTATTCTGTTACAAACCTAACCATGCTTGTCACACAACTTAGATAAACAATTTGAAAATGAATAGAATAAGCAAGAAGATTAAAAAGGAATTTATAGTGGTTGAACCACGCCCCTTAGCTGTGATATAATGAGCATATACCACGGCCTGTCGTGAGCTATTGCTTAAATATAGGTCATGTTGAAGGGAAAGCTAGTTCTAAACTAAATATAGTATTTCAATTTGAGTTATTGGTTTCACCATTGTGGCATATATTACTACAGGAGAACCTTTTATGGGGAAATAACTGTTGTTTGTATTCCAATATGTAGAGTTTAAAATTAAATTAAAATTAAAAACAGCTAATTTAATTTTGAAAAGCAATATAATGAGTCAAGAAATACATGGTTAGAGCTTTACAGATCCTAATAATGTTTTGATTCAAGAAGATAATGATATGCACAAGTTTCTGAAATAGATCTATTAGACATTTTAATATCGATTAGGTGTCAATAAACAGCAGTAGTAGTACTATAAGGAAGTTACATATTTGGCTAACAAATTTCAGGAAATGTGGGAAGCAGCTGTCCCAATGAAAAGTTAGAGATATCTTGAAAATTAAAGTTATAATCGTGAAGTAATAAATGATGGCGCTCCATATATGACAGATTTTTGAAGACAAAGGATACTGGCCTATGCTGAAATTGGAAAAAGTGTTAGTGATTTGCATGTCGTAAACAAATTGATAAAATTGATTATTGTTATTTATTCATTTGGAATATTAATGTAAAAGGCCGTTATCCGCAACGTTTGTTTGTTTAAACATCTGAAGAAAATTGTGCTGCGAACACAGGAAAAACTTTGTTGCATTGTTTGACATCAACACAATGATGTCACTAGTAAAAACTCCAGCTGGTAGAATATCAAAGTGCACTATAGGACAAGAGATCTCGAGACTGACTTTGCAAAGACGGAATGAATGTGAATTGATTTGTCAATTCCTGACTGTTACAGTAACACTGACCCACCGACAAAAGAGGATTAGTTGAACCATTGTGAGACATGACGCATGAACTTTGTCTGGATCTGCATGATCCCTGCATGGCTTGATGACTATGTAACTTGATTTTTCACATTGCTGATTCTTTTTGACAGGTGAAAGTTTTCCTGATGATGAGTCATAGGACTTTGAAATAACTTTGTAGGTGAAGATGAGTACTCTGAAGTATCTTCTTTGGGAAACATGGTCTCTATAGTTTGGAGGACAATGTTTCCAGGAGGGGTATAATGGGTTTATTGTTACATTTAGTAATTTCATTTTAAGAACCATGACCTACGCACAGTAGAACAGTCCTTAGGACTAAGACACAGTTTCGGAGCCGTCTATCACCCCCAATCTCAGGGAAAGGTAGAAAGGATGAACCAGAACATCAAACAGAAACTCAGCAAAGCATGTGAGGAGACAGGCATGAAATGGTTAGACGCCTTGCCTCTGGCCCTTATGTCAATCAGGAGCTCTATTAACCGAGGGACAGGTTTCTCCCCATTTGAGCTGACCAATGGCCATAAGTTTCCGGGCCCAGGAGCCCTGAGCGTAGGAAAGGAAGTAGAGGTCATGAGTTTGAAACCTTATTGCCAGCAACTTGAAGGGTGGGTATCAGACTTCTCCACACAGGTTGCTGACGCCAAAGGGGGACCCGAGGAGCACGAGGCCAACACAGCGGAGTTCGTCCAGGCCTAAGTGGCTCAACCCCAGGTTCTCCGGCCCCCACCGAGTGACCCAGAGGACCTCTCATGCCATCCGCCTAGGAGGAAAGGGGGACAACTGGTACCACTGGAGCCAGTGTGCGGTCGGGAAACCTCCGGCTGGGACCTTGGACGACATCAGGAGGGACCTGGCCCTCGTCAAGGAAATCGACCCGGGAGGCGCCATCAGCGGAGGAGGATCGGGAGGACATCTCTCCAGCAGTCGACCCGGGAGGCGCCATCAGCTGACCGGAGGAGGTTCGGGAGGACATCTCTCCAGCAGTCGACCCGGGAGGCGCCATCAGCGGACCGGAGGAGGTTCGGGAGGACATCTCTCCAGCAGTCGACCCAGAAGGCGCCATCAGCGGACCGGAGGAGGTTCGGGAGGACATCTCTCCAGCAGTCGACCCAGAAGGCGCCATCAGCAGACCGGAGGAGGAGGATCGGGAAGACATCTCTCCAGCATCGACCCGGAAGCCGCCATCAGCGGGCCGGAGGAGGAGGATCCAGAAGACATCTCTCTAGCAGGCAGCCCAGAAGCCGCTGTCAGCGGGCTGGGGGGACAAAGACACGGCAAGCCAAGACGTCACAGGGGACTCCACTTTCCGCTGAAACAGATTGATATAGCCGGTGTGGAACTTTGTTTTAATAACCCATTTTTTGAAGGACTTTGTTTTAATAACCCATTTTTTGAAGGACTTTCTTATAATAAGCCATTTTTGGAGAGACTTTGTTTTAATAAACCATTTTTGGAGAGACTTTGTTTTAAAAACCCATTTTTTGAGAGACTTTGTTTTAATAACCCAATTTTTGAGGGACTTTGTTTTAATAACCCATTTTTTGAGGGAAAAGCTGACCCTTCCCCTTCGTACCAAATGCCCTTGTTGGCTTACGCCTCAGAGGGGGAAGAGCACGATGACTCAGCCGACAAGGACACATTTTTTTCACATATTTTGGTTGTTATGGTGGACTGTTCCTAAAGGTTTAAAGTGCTCTAAATCCCAGCTTCTGATGGATTTATATAAATGTTGGGGGACAGACACAGTAGAAAAGAATGACAGTGGTTATGTTTCAAATGCTGTGTATAAGTTGATCCCTTGAGGTGAGATCAAAAGAGGGATTAAAGATTAAAGTTAACAGATATTGTTCTAAACTGTATTAAAGTAAACATGTATTATTTTAAACTGTATTGAAATGAACATGTATTATTGGGGACTGTTTTCAAGTAATCCTATATATTAGGCTTGGGCGGTATGACGGTATTACGGTAAACCAGGGTATTTCGAAATACCGTCGGTATGATTTTCAATACCGTGACGTCACAGACTGTGCGCCAAATCACAGATGCGTTTCATTCTATTACACTGACACGGAGTTTTGATAGGGACGACATTGGTTGTAATGCACAGCACGCTCCAGCAGAGGGCAGAGGAGGGCAGGCCGTCTTTCCCGCTCTCAGAGCTCAGCACAGAGCTGAGCTGAGCAAGATGGCGGCAGCATTTGCCGGCCCCGAACTCGGACAACTAGTAAAAAAGAAAAATGCCTCTGCGCCTGTTTGGGACTATTTTGGGTTTACTCGTCGCCAGTGACTTCATCCAGCACAACGAGAGACAGAGGCACTTCTTTGGGAATGTTTAAGACGGGGTGAGTGAGTGTTGACATTTTTTAATCCTATGCAACTGGTTGATGGTTTTGTAGTCGAGGTCGGACGGTTTTAAAAACGAAAGCATTTACGTGCTAAACATTCACGCGAGTAATCCAATGAATCAAATGGAAATAAGGTTTTTAACACATGCACGGAATAATATTGCCAAACTAGTTAGTGAATATAGCAAACTTTATTCAATAAGTCAAGTATTTACTCCCGGAAAATGTTTATGTATGATGATATATTGTTTACTTAGCTCACAATGGAAACAACGTCGGACATCTACAAACGCGTCCTGTATCCGATCTCAAAATGTGCCATTTGCACAATGTGTCATGTATGCAGCCCTTGTTTTGCACTTGCGCGCATGTCGCGGCACTTTGCGAGCGCCTACCGGCTCGGGCTGCATTTTACACCGAACATATAATATACCGTTCGAAACATCTATTTGCCGCCGAACGCCACCTCGCTCAAGTCGACCCAAGTCATACCGTCATATACCGTATACCACGGTATGATGTCAGCAAGGTATGACGGTATGAAAAAAATGATACCGCCCAAGCCTACTATATATATATAACCTTCTTACTTACACTGACTGACCCAGATACCAGCACACACACATATTCTTTTCAAGTAGCGCAAGCAACTGAAAGTCTCAGAGGGTGAGGAAGATAGTCACAGAAAACAGAACAAGAATCGACAACTCTACCCTCGGCTCACTCCTTTCCTGTATAATACAGGTCCAGCACACAAATGTGCTCAATCAAGGATGGTGCTACAGGCCGCAAGGCAGTGCACTTACAACTACAATAAGCATGTTAATGTTAATCCAATAGAGCTCCGCTGATCCACTAGCACCCAGAGATGCTCCGCTCAATGGTCCGTCACAGCGGGGGAGCTGTGATCATGCAGAGCTGCGTGTTCTCCGTCAGCAGCAGCTGATCTGATCCCTGATCCCTCTCTCTCGTCCGGTTATACTTCACTCGCGTTTATGTCCAAATATCAGATCTAGCTAGTTCTAGTTAATCATATGACTGCCTGCTTATCAAAGGACACCTAAACAATAAGCGTTGCTTGGCAACGGCGTGTGGCCGCAAAGTATAGCGCAGCATTATGTGTATGTTTATATGAGGGGTCAAAATCCCATGCTCATAAAATGCTCATATATTTTGTTCTCTTCATTCCCCACAAACCAAAATAAATAAATATACCAATTTTAGGAAAAGTAACAAAGTTTGAGCAGTGTGGGTTTTATATTAAATTAACAGAGTTACACACCCATAACAAATTTTACCATAGTGTACCATAGTACGTACCATGGTATACCATGGTACTACCATGGTACCTCAGATGTTACCATAGTGTACCATAGTAGGTACCATGGCATACCATGGTACCTCAGATGTTACCACGATGCATACCATGGTATAACCCTGGTACATACCGTTGTACCACAGATGTTACCGTGGTACGTACCATGCATACAGTGAGTTATAAAAAAACAATAATAGCATAAATAAAAAAACATTTAAATCATCATATATGTGCAGACAAATTGAGTCTCAACAGTTTGTGCTAGCCCTCAACATTTGACTTGTCTCAAACCAAGGCATTTTCATCACATATAGCTTACCCCCATGTTCAATTGCAATACATTTAGCTATGATGTCCTCACATGTCAATACACACAATTCATTGGAGATCTTTACTTTTACAAGAAATTTTGCAACGCCAGTTTGTCTTTCTGGAACAAAGAGGACCTGCACAAATTATACCTTTTCATGGTTTGGATCTTCCCCTCCGTCCTCTGATGTCCCTCCAGACTGAGAGACAGCAAAAGGCTATAAGATAAGATGGATATTTATTGATGCCCATAGGGAACAGGTGTTAGCATGCAGCAACAAAATATATTTGCATGGGAAGGTAGCATTGCGGGTGAAAGTCATATGTGCATACAGTCAGGGGCGCCGCCAGGGATTTTGTGCCCCATGAAAATATATCACATTGGGCCCCACCACCAGGCACAGGCCACTTTGTTTATAAATTACGTCGAGGGCCGTACCAAATGGTCTAGCGGTCCGTATACGGCCCGGGGGCCGGAAGTTCCCCACCCCTGCTTCAATATAATAACATTAGTATTAATATCATAACCAAAATGTCGGTGATTAACATGTAGTTTACCTAATACAGCCTCACTCAACGCTTCAAACTGTCCATCATCCAAATAGACTAAAAGCAGTTTTTTGTTTTATATAGATCATTGGCTATGTGGGAAAATACTGTGTTTGAGATGTATAATTAAAATAAGATGTTAGCTTTTTGTTTTGATATATATATATATAGACTCCCTTCAAATATGTTAAGTTTCATGTAATTCAACACAATGCTGCTCACCTCCTTCAGTTGGGAGAAAAGCTGGTTCAGGTTCAGCAATATGGGGGGACAGGGCTGCTAAGCTTAGAGATGGATCTGTTGGTCCTGGCACCAGGGGGAGGGACAACCGATTTAGTATGAATAGGCGCCAAAAATGTGCCTGCATTTATTAAAGGTAAGGAGGTAAGAATGGAAAAACCAGCTCGAGTGCGCTAGAATTTGAAAGTACACAACCGAAAAAATATGCTCCTTCCTTCAGACTTCCTTACAGAGCCCCTCCTCCAACACACACAAACTCGCACATAACCAATGAGGGCACGATATAAGTTTGTGCACAGATGGAAGGCTGACAGGCAGGTAGGCCATCCAGTTATTTTAGCCGGGCCGGCTCAGATGATTGGTCGTGCTTTTTACAGCGCCACGGCTTCCACAGATGAAATGTTTGTATGTATTTATTGTCAAAGCATTTAATATATTCATTGCTATCGGGATGTTAAGAGCATTCCATGGAATATAACAAAAAGTGTTTCTGAAGTGAATTACCTACCCTACCTTTAAATGTCAGCTAAAAGAGCAGTGAAATGAAAAACCTCTGAATTTTCTGTAAAGATATTAACAGTAGTCTTACTTAATGTCAGCTTAGTAAAAACAAAACATTAGCTAACAGAATAATTTTCACCACTCATGGACCATACCTTTTCTTGTGAAAAACTGGATGACATACTGTCGCCCTTTAGTCTCTCTCTCTTGTCTTTCTCTCCTTTCTCTTCTTTTCTTAGAACATGACTTTTTGAGTCGTTGAGACATCGTACAACACAAGAGTAGGCTAAGTACTAGGCTAGCATCCCTCCTCACATGTTTTCACTCTCTGCAAGTGCCGGTGCCGCACCGCGTTTGGAGGCAGGACCAAACCATTAGATGTAAATAGAAGGGGGTGTACAGAGGCTTTGGATAATTAACTTTTGGAAGAAAATAAGTTAGATTAATCGTAAGTTTAGTGAGTACTTTATCAATATAACGTTATTTTAATGTTAATTACTGAGGATTGATGAAAGGTTACTTAAAAAAAAATGTCTTAATGTTCTAAACATTTTGGGGCCCCCGTCAGTCACGGGCCCTTAGAATCGTCCTAACTTTTCACCCCCTTACGGCGCCCCTGCATACAGTGAAAATAATGTTAACTATAAGTTATAAAATAACTCCTGATACATTTTGTTAAATATTTGTAACCCAACTTCTTTTGTGTCGGATAAATCTGTATTCTTATCATCATAGAAATCTGTGTTGTCTCTTACTGCTACCTGTAATGTAGCAAAGGTCATGGATTTTAACAGAATACTTTTTTTTTTTTGAATAAGTAAAACAATTCCTGCATGTTTATGTTGTACCATTTCATGTTGTTGATCTATTCCTTCGTCGTCTGCAGCCATCTCTACCTCATCGTCACTCTGAGAGACAGAAAAGTTTAAATCAAATTAATTCAATAAAAAAAGAGGGGCTATTCCTGAGACAGGCATCATAAAAAAAGCATTCAAACAGGATACAAAGACAGTACATGACGGACGAACCTTGTGGCAATGCACAGTGGCAATGCACAAAAAAAAAAATCAGTGACCAAGTAGCAGAGTCATAGTTAAATCCACCAGTAAGTCCAATTTCTTAAGTCTGTGGATCAGTCAATGCAAAAAACTACAATTTCATGATGTGGATCCTCCCCTTTGTCATCTGATATCCCGCCAGAATGGTGATCGGCCTGAGTTAAAGCAAAAGGCTACACAATAACTATCCTGATAATATGATTTTAATGAATCTAACACAACCTCATCGTCACTGTATTACATTATACCCTCACCCACCATTCGATCTTCATTTGAAGCTTCATCACTGGATGAGTCAGAGTCTGTAAATTGATAAAATCACACAGCTGTTACACAAACATTTATACACACATTGATTGTGGGCATTTTAATTTGGCATCTCAGCAAAAAGCTAGGGTTGGTTTATACTGTAGGCTATATATCTCAGCTTTTTTAGAGTCAATATTGATTTTATATGTTTTATAACGTAATTTACATATTGCCCTACTGCTATCAAAATAGGAATAATAGCAGTATACACGAAGTGAATCTATACATGTACATCTAAAAAACGTTTCAAAATGTTGTAGTATACTCTGCTATAATTCATTGAATACAGTAATGTGAGACAAAAACCACCAAATGAAATACGTCTTATATTGGCAGTTCATCCCGTTCGTCCAATGTGAAGAGAAAACCTGTCCTTACTGTCACAAGTTGTGCCTCCACAACCTTCCGGTACCGTTTTGTAGTCCTGGGAATATCTACCTAAATCTGACAAATATCTTTTGTACATTCTCAGGTTTTCTCTCTTTTTGTGAATGAGAATCAAAATTAAAGAACTTTTTCCAGGCACGGATTATTCTGCCGCTGAGGGTAGCTGGTGAGTGGTGACGTGCGCGTGCCCAACTTTCGCCTCGCGCTTCCCGCTTCTCTAGCGTTGCTAGGATACAGACCGCAGTGCCAATTGCAATCTCCGGATTGTAATCACTTTATTGCCACTACTTAGAGCTACTTTTGAACACAAAAATGTACGGGCTCTATGAATTTAGCAATGATACAATCGAAGTTGGCCGGTTAAATTTAATTGAGGGAGAGTACGATCCTGAATTGGACAAGGAGTATCTTGTCTGGTGGCCCCAAAATGGGAAAAAGATGGCTTGGACTGCGAAAGTGTTATCAACTGGCGGTAAGTTTGCATATTTAAAAATATCATACATGTACAGCTTATCATTATTATTATTAACAGTTGTTAGGCCTATGTTTTATTTGTTAATATATAGCAGTGGCGGCTGGTCAATAGAGGTGCTATGGAAAGTTTTATATTTATAATAAGTACAATACTGTTTAGTATATCAAATCTAAACCGTTATATGTTTCATTAGAATCATTACCCTCTCTCGTCTGGGAATTAAGCACCCCAGCGCAGCAGCAGCCAACCGCTGACCGTTGCTACCCGAAAAATATGGCAGCACATTTCAGCCAATCAGCGTCCTCAGATCTGTTAAATGAAAGGCGCTCTATAATCCGTTCTAAAGTTATTATTAAAAATAAAAAATAGTGTTTTTTATCTAAGAAAGTGTCGCCCATTGGAAACAGTAATTAGTACAAATATACTTATATTCTTTAAAAATATGGTATCGAAAAAGCAGCCCTCAATAGTTCATTATCCTTCAGGTATAGCTCTCAGTTTCAAAAAGGTTGCAGACCCCTGGTATAAAATATGCCCCCATCTTCCACAGCCCCACCTAAAATATGTTTCACCAGCTGCCACTAATAAATAGTTTAAATCACCTGGCTACATAGGCATTATCAGCTCAGTATCATAAGTATACTAATGGGTGTAGCATGACCATATGTTATATTTTCCTATACAAAGTATCATTACCAACATATTGTCATGTAAGCAGACAATGTGACTCACATACAAATGTTGATGTACCCTATATATATATATATATATATATATATATGGATTGTACAAAGTAATAGGCTGAATATCTTTGTTGCTTCCAATAGATGACAAAGGTGCACTCCTCAAGATGAGGAACCGGCTAGTTGAAGGTAAAGAACCTTTGGAACAATCCGGGCCGATGGGAAAAGGCAAGAGGGCAAAGAAAAGGAGGCCTTTTCTGGAGGAGGAGGACGACAACTTGGAACAGTCAGAGGTGAGTTATTCAAAATCGAAACACCACCACTTTATGAAGATACACACACAACCACACACAAAAACAAATATTTATATATGTTGTTGTCTGTTCTCAGGAGAGACCAAGCAAAAAACCAAGGCCGGAGTCATCGTCATCCACAGACATTATCCAAAAATATAAGGATCTTCAGAAGGTATGTATCTGTTTTATACTAAGTCCAAAGTGCAGTGACCTAAATGTACCTAAACTGTGCAATACATACCTGGCTGCTAAATCCTCAAAAAACAAGTAAATTTATTTAGATCTAACTTTCCACACTGGCTTTTAAACCTGACCTTCTTTTTTTTAATGGTGTGCTTTTTGATAGGCCCAAGAGGTGAACAAAAATAGTTACCAGAGGACGTTGGAGGAAAGGGTTGCTGCACTGGAGAGGGAGAATTATTCCCTCAGGAATGCTTTGAGCATCATTGAAGGTATGTTGATTTAACTGTGCTTGAGTAAAAGTAGAAGTACTCAGATCTTGTAGTAAAAGTAGAAGTACTCAGATCTTGTTCTTGAGTAAAAGTAGAAGTACTCAGGTCTTGTACTTGAGTAAAAGTAGAAGTACTCAGATCTTGTACTTGAGTAAAAGTAGAAGTACTCAGATCTTGTACTTGAGTAAAAGTAGAAGTACCAGAGTGTCAGAATACTCTGTTACAGTAAAAGTCCTGCATTCAAAATGTTCCTCAAGTAAAAGTAGAAAAGTATTATCATCAAAATATAGTGAAAGTAGCGACAGTAAAAGTAGTCATTGTGCAGATTGGTCCATTTCAGAATAATAGATATGATATGTTTTATAATGATTGATCATGAAAGTGTTCTCAAAGCTGGTAAAGGTGCAGCTAGTTTGAATGACTTTGTATATACTGCAGGGTAGCTTGTGGATTTGCTCCAGGTGGAACTAAAGTCTGATTTAACACTTGATTATATTTCACATCATTCATCCACATCAGTAAAGTAACTAAAGGTATTAAATGCATGTAGTAAAAGTACACCATTTACCTCTGAATTATAGAGGAGTCGAAGTACAAAGTAGCAAAACCTTGAAATACTTAAGTAAAGTACAAGTATCTCAAAATTGTACCCAAGTATAGTACTTGTTGAGTTTATGAACTTAGTTACTTTACACCAGTGGCTATAAAGATAGAAAGACTAAGCCTTGCACAGAGGCATGCAAATGCATTTTCAAAATGCTCAACAGTGCTGCCAAAATTATAAACTGACTGCTACACAATTAAAATAAATGCTTTTATATATTTATATTAGATGTGACTCTTTAGCATTTCTGTTATTATTACAACTGCTGCTTTAGTTGTTCTGACTGCTAAAATCATCTGTTATTCCTAAATTTAAAGCCGATTTTCCGAGGGGTGGGGTGGTCGGGGGGCTTGGATCCTTGTCACCTTTTTCATACCTGATGAGTTTGCATCCCTGCTGTCTACCTGACTGTCTGTCTGTTTTTGCAATTTGTCTCTTAATCTGTTAAATCCCCTTTTCTTTATTTCTTTTTCTCTTTAGGTGAAGTTAAATCTGTCTTCAAAAAGAAGACAGAGGCGGAGATCAAGGGCTACATACGCCAGAAACTCTCCAACTCGGCGAAGATCCTCAAAAGGAAAACATTTTTAAAAAAATCAATTTGTTCGGCCACGTTAGGTCATTATGTTTTTTCATGCAATATTGTATGTTCGGTAGTATAAATAAAAAATGTTAATACATGTAAATACATGTTGAGTCCATGTATTATTTGTATTTGCCTCAGTCATTATTTTTATTTGATATAGCCTACCATTGTACATTCTACAGTATCTACAGTTTGGTACAGGTGTGACACAAATACAAGAACATGTATTTACCATGGTAATTGTTATGGTGCCAGGGGTAGTGGGTTATCAAGCCCTCCAACATACCATGGTACTATGTTACAAGTACTATGGTAACATTTCTTATGGGCATATTTCAAAACGTGAAGTGTAATGCAGTTTCCCTCGCTGTCAGAATGACAAAGATCCTCAGTGAAGCACAAGCCCATGTTTCTCACTACATTGTAAGTACAACTTATTAAAAAGATCAGTTCAATGCAGCTAATGTCGTCTTAGTGTTATTCCATGATGTTGAAATTGGTTTGCCATGAATTTAGTGATGGATTGTAAACATTTGAAATGTAGCATTTAAGTGTTTCTCAGTTACAATGTTGTTGTTTTAATAAATCAGACACTGATGGTGCAGCGCTGAACTGTACCTCTTTATATAGGCATTTTTTTCTTAACAAATTGTTTTTGCGCTGATCAAGGGGTAGGCCTACTTGGCTGGATTTCTTTTTCAAAGGGGATACATTATTGAAAAAAGTTTGAGAACCACTGCCATAGAGGATGCTTTGAGGACCTCTCCAGAGATGCATGGTTGGCGGCTGCTTGGAAGCAGGAGTGGGAGCTAGCCGGGCCCTCCCGCATCGATCGCTAGATCTGGGACCCAGGAGATGGCGCCATAGGAGGAGATGACCTACCACGCCGGCAATGGACCACACTAAACCGCCTATGAACTGGGGTCGGTCGCTTCAAAACATCAATGAAGAAGTGGGGCCTGGCAGACAGTGCTGCATGCGAGTGCGGTGACCCTGAACAGACTGCCGAACATGTAATAACCACCTGCCCTTTATATAGACCACCCTCGGAAGCCAGCCTCTTCGACTTAGGACCAGAGAAGCGGGCATGGCTACACGACACCGAGTTGGACCTCTGACGTTACACGAAAGAAGAAGAAGAAGGATGCTATTGCAGTAGTCAAGTCGTGATGTGATGAATGCATGAATCAGGGTTTCAGCAGCAGAGGAGGAGAGTGATGGGCGGAGACGGGCAATGTTTTTGAGGTGCCTGGTGATGTGATGGATGTGGTGGTTGAATTTGAGCTGACTGTCGAAGATGACTCCGAGGTTGCGGATGTGAGGGGGGGAGATAGAGTGTGGCTGTCAATGGTGAAGTTGAAATTCTGGATGGCTTTGGTACGGGATGGGGGGCCGATGATGATGATGTCTTATTTGGCACTGTTCAGTTGGAGATTGTTTGTTTGCATCCATGCTTTTATTTCTGAGAGACAGTTGGTGAGAGTGGAGTGTGTTGTGGGGGTGATGGTTTTTGTTGAGATATAAAGTTGGATATCATCGGCGTAGCAGTGAAATTGAAGGTTGTGGTGACGAATGATTCTGCCAAGGGGGAGCATGTAGAGGATGAAGAGGACGGGGCCAAGCACCGAACCATGGGGGACGCCTTGGGACAGAGGAGCAGTGGAGGAGGTGCAGTTGTTGATGTTGATAAACTGATGTCTGTCGGTGAGGTAGGATTTCAGCCAGGAGAGTGCAGTGTCAGTGATGTTGAGTGATGATTCGAGGAGGGACAGCAGGGTGGCGTGGTTGATGGTGTCGAATGCTGCGGTGAGGTCAAGGAGGATGAGGATGTTCATTTTGCCGGAGTCAGAGGAGAGGAGGAGGTCGTTTAAGATTTTCAGAAGAGCTGTTTCGGTGCTGTGTTTTGATCGGAAACCGGATTGAAATGGCTCAAAGAGGTCATTGGAGCTGAGGTGGGATTTAAGTTGTGAGGCAATGACACGTTCAAGTATTTTTGACAGAAAGGGGAAATTTGAGATGGGCTGGAAGTTGGACATGATGTCAGGTTTGAGTCCAGGGGCCTCATTTATAAAGGGATATACGCTAAAAAAATGGCGTACGCCAGTTTCTACGCAATGTTTGCGATTTATAAAATATTAACTTGACGGGAAAACGTGCAGTCCGCCATGCAAACTCTAACCCATGCGTACGCACTACAAAAACGGGAGTGAAGAGAAACTGTGACACCGTTGGCAGAAGGAAGAATGGAGAGAAATATGTGGAAATAATACCATAAATAAAATGTTACTTCTCATTTATCATATATGAAGAATTCATTTTCAAACATTGATTAAAGCCAATCTTAAAAATGATTAAACAAACACCTGTTTGCGACTCCTCAGTGCACACAAAAACATAACTTTAAGAAATAAATAAATACGGATATGTTATTTAAAACCACCTCGAATATGTTGTGTTAATGTTATGAAATATTTTTCTCATAAATGATGCGGCAGGAGGATAGAATTACGTCTAAACTGACGCCGTTTTGCATTTCTATAGGTTGTAGCAGTGGTTGCGTTAGACTTTTTCGTTGTCCGTCATTTTGACGGACAGGATCGTAAAATGTCCGTCATAATCCATTATTACCCGTCATTTTATTCTTCATGTTTTAATGATGAGATGAGACAAAGCCTATTTAATATGTATGTTTGGGTACTGAGCAGCAAATGTTCATTCATTCATTTTTTTGTAATGATTCATACAGAACTTTTAAGGGCATGGAGAAAAAAAAGATGAACAGAGACACCGACCGTGTGGTCACTTTTCATGTCAACACGAACATTAATGATTTATTTGTTCTTGCACTGGCTGCACAGCAGAGGGGGTCAGAGGCCGCTAAAAACACCGCGACCATTGTGCCTAAACAGGCAAATATGAACAATGCCATCGTTTTAATCCAGACAATTACAATCAAAATATGAACAAAACATTTACAAGAACAACTCAATTGATCTGCTGTAGCCTAGCCTGAACGCTGATTTCTGCATTGTCGTGCACCCTCGAACAAATCCGTTACTCATCTTAGCTTTTCTACAGATGTCGCAGAACATTTTGCCATCTTCCCTCCTCAGCCACTTAAACTCTTGCTCCCACTGAACCCGGTACTCCCGCTTGAACTCCTTGCCACTTGCTTATCCCTCTGCCGCTGGCTGAACGTTGTCAGTTTTAGTCTTACTGGCTTGTCCTTCATCCTCCACCGCATCAATCCCTCTTTTTTCACCTCGTTTATCCACACCATCACAATTACTGGGCTTATTAAAAAAAGCTTCGGACGATCAGCTGCCGTGATATTTTGTGATTGCTAAAGCCGGTTTAACAACGAGGTAATCAACGAGGTCAAAAACAAGACTAGACAATAGCTACTTAATATACACACACTCGCCAACAACTGGACAGGGGTGAGAATGGCTAAATAATATAGTTACAGACAACAGTAGAGTACGATCGCCCTCAGTCTACCTGGCCACTAAGGATGTAATATAATGTCGGCCGCTGGTGGACATTTTGGCGCTGTTCCGAGTTGTGTTCTGCTTTGAGTGCGTTACTGTACTGCTGGAGATAGTCTTTGTAGATTTGAAGATGGACTGTTAGTGTGGTTTTCTTGTGTTGGCGTTCAAGTTGACGTTTCCTTGATTTCATTTGGCGGATTTCGGGGGTATACCAGGGGGCGGAGTGTATGAAAGAGACATTTTTTGTTTTTGTGGGGGCCAGTTCATTGAGACAGAAGGAGAAGGTGCTGTTATAATAGTCCACAAGTTTAGATGGGTTTTCAGAAAGTAGGGGGGGGGGGGCGGAGGAGAGATAGACATCTTGCAGGTAATGGAGGCAGTGATTGCTGAAGGTGAGATGGATTTGAGATTTCTGTAGGTTATTGTGCGTTTTTGCTTTTGGGCGGGGATGGGGATGTTGATGTCCATGATGATGGCCAGGTGATCAGAGGTGTGGAGATAGAGGCTGGACAGATGATGGATGGTGAGACCAGTGGAGCAGACCAAGTCCAGGATGTGACAACGGCTGTGTGTTGGGAAGTTGATGTGTTGAGAGAAGTTGCAGCAGTGAAGGGTTTCCTTAAATTCAGAGGTATATTTGCAGGTTGGGTCGTCAACATGAATGTTAAAATCACCTAAGAGGAGAACAGATGGGGATATGTCAGAAAGCTGAGTGAGAATGTCAGAGAGGTCGGAGAGAAAGGAGGGGTTTGGCTTCGGGGGACGGTAGATGATGGCTGTGACCAGGGGAGTGGGACCAGAGAGTTTGAAGATCAGGTGTTCAAATGAAGAAACATCAGGGATGGGGATTATGGTAGCTTTTATTTCCTTTCTGATAATAGCAGCTATACCACCACCCTGCCCTTGTGGGCGAGGTTTGTCAATTTATGTGAATCCTGCTGGGGTGATTTGATTTAAAGAAAAATAGTCCAGGGGTTTTTGCCATGTTTCGGTCAGATACAGAAAGTACAGGTTATTGTTTTTAATGAATTCATTCAGAATGTGGCTTTTATTGTGAATGGAGCGTGTGTTGAGCAGGGCTGCTCTGAGGTGACGTTGCATTGGGAGGGGTTGTGTGGACCGGGGGAGTGAAAGAAGATTGGTCAGATTTACGTGTTGTTTGTTGTGATGGCGTAGTGTGGGCGTGTGACAGGACCAAATGGACGGGATGGAGTGTGGGGACGTGGAATGAAAGAAAAACTTACGGCCAGAGCCTCTGTGTGGAGGACGGCGTTTGCGGAGTATTTCATTATGTGCGAGGATGTCCATGCATTCCGGAGGCAGGCGGTTATTAAAGGAGTGGAGATCTGACAGGGAGTAGAGCGGCGGCATGATCCGGTGAAGTGGCACTAGCACGGAGCTAGCTAATGCTGGGGACCCGGGCAGCAGAGACCAGGAGCCGGTGTTACCGAATTAGATGTGGGCCGAACAACTGGTAATATTCCATAACGGTATAGGCAGCGCCGTATAGACTGAGAGTTACGTCATCTCCGTTCACTCCAATGGACCACTTTTTTACAGCAATGGCGGATCGTGGAGCCTCTCAATCGTTCCCCGGAAGTTAGCGCCAAGGCTAGCAGAGCTATAGTGTTGCAGCATAATAGACCGTTCTTGACTGACTTTTAAAGGTAAGAAGAAGTTTAAAGATTTATATTGCGGATATTATCAGTACATCTGATTCAAATTAACATGTGTATTAAAGGATGTCAGTGGATTATCCCTAAATTAGTAGATTTAGGGAACGTTTACAGATAACAGATAAAGCTAGGATTCCGGATAAAGTTAGCAACACACGTTGAACAGCCTTTTAATTGTAAATTCCGTTCTCTTAATGTCATTTCGTCCAACGTTGTTGAATTAGAGAAGAGGGGCTTCTAAAAGGGATTGTATGCGGGGGTGGAGGGAGTTAAATATTAGATAGATATAACTTTGGTGCGTGTAAGAGTGAGTGTTTTTAGCAGAGCCATATTGTGTCCTTGTGATTATGTTGATTATTACCTGTCTGTATAATGTTGCAGCTCAGCTGATTTTGGATTGATGGCAAAGGGAGAGGGACTTAAGTGAGAGTAAAAACACAAGGTTAGTTTAATACTACTGTTTTATATAAGTAAGCATACTAAACATGTATTATATCACTGTATTATATAAGTAATCTTGTTAGTAACCTACTGTATGGCAGGTGGAGGGGCAGTGATGTTACAGGTGGAGGAGCAAAACTGCAAGACTGCAAACTCACAAGACAGAGAAATCAAAGTTTGTTCTCCAGAGAAGAGGTTGATTTCACTTCATTTATTTCATATTTTCTAAAGATGTGGAAATGGCAACAAAAAAAAACTTGAGAGCTGCAACCAAGACAACTGTAACAACATGAGTAGAGAGCCACCAAGGTTTTTCAAGTCCCTCTCTTACTCCATTTTGCCAACCCAAACTTCCAGGTACATGACGGGACACCTTGCTTGTTTTTGTTGTTTGCGCTCCTCTGGCTGGGTGCTGGCCGGTGGAGGGCAGTGATGTTGGCAGGTGGAGGGGCAGTGATGTTACGGGTGGAGGGGCATTGATGTTAGCTGTTACACACCAGGCTCAAACTTAACACATTGCATCCTTCTTTGCAGTGTTCTTATTCCTGGAAGGGGAATCTGCAATTCCTGCAGAGTTTTGTAACCCGTTGGTCCGCACGCAAAGCAAATTTTTAAAGCCTTCTTAATTGTCTCATTGCTCCATTTCATCCCCTTTGTGGTGAGTCTGCCTAATGCCTTAAGTTGGTCTTTTTAAAACGTTTTCTTATATTTGTTGTCCCTACTTTTCATTGTTTTCTTGAGAGCTGCATTTTCCATCCTGATTTTTCTTAGTGCAGACTTTGCTTTTTTGGTGATTCCTTCTTGGCTCTTTAATTTTCTCTTAATTTTTTGTAATAGATCTGTTTGACTGGCTGCTGGTTCCCTCGTATGCTGACTGGCTGCTGGTTCCCTTGTATGCTGACTGGCTGCTGGTTCCCTTGTATGCTGACTGGCTGCTGGTTCCCTCGTATGCTGACTGGCTGCTGGCTGAGTGGGTGGTGTCCACCCTCCCTGTCTCTCCTCACTAGCCATGTCCTCTCTTTCTTCACCCTCACTTTCCTTTCTCTCAGTCTCCTCATTCCTTCTTCCCTCAATCTTTGAGACTAATGTAAGTAGAAGACATGGCACTGTAGATTTTCGAACATTTAAAATATTATACCACTTAAAAATAAGAAATATGACTTTTGTTACTAAGAGTTCATACTTATTATACCTGTGTCACCTTTCACACTATAGCTGTGATCATGAGCTATGGGCTTTGTAGATACAGGTCCCGGGGTGAATCGTGGTGCAGGGGCCCTTCTCTTTTTGACCACAGGGCGATGCACGAAGATGGTGGGTATAGCCTCTGCTCTCAGCCTAGTCTTGCCCTTTTTTGTCTTGACAAACTGGTCTGCATCAAAATGTGCCTGCGGAGTGATTACTTAAGGTTACTTCACACACAGAACAACTCAGTTATGTCTGCCCACATACATATTCCATTGTGGTTGAATACACAATATTAGGAAACACTTTATACTTACTGGACATGTTATACTCATTACATACTGTATATAAAATATGACCAAGAATGTGAGACAACTTTATAGAAATTCATATCACATCTGTTACTGATGCCATTTGTCATACTTTGTTAAACTCACAAATAATAAAGTTCCATAACTTCAGTTGGGAACAAAGACCACACCGTATCTCCCCAAGGCAATTTCCCATCCAATAGGTGTGCTATATAGGTGTGTATAACCCTTTCTCCTGTCTGTTACTCCCTCTTTCAGCACAAGAACCAGAGGGGGATTCAATGGAGCCTGAATACCTGCATTGAGACCCTCACCCTGCACCCTGAGTCTCAACTCTCAGTGTTTTTCAAGCCTTTCCCTGTTTTTTTGTATTAAACAAAACATTAAGCTTTCCCAATGGTGTGGTTTTCGTTTTGTGAAAAAGTGCAAATGCAGTGTTTGTATATAATATCCTCACATATTTTGTTGCAGTTGGTCGTGAAATTGCTCCTGCTGACTTGAGCCAGCCATTTTTTCCTGCGCTCTGTGTCAGTGGGGAAGCCGTACATTCGTACTCCTTTCTCGGAGCGATTTGAGCATCCCCAGGCAGCACAGCAAACCATGGTGGCGACTAGGAGGCAGCACAACAAACCAGGACAACACGGAGGAAAAGGCAAAGACAAACTGCATGATATGCTATTCAATGTTTATTGAATTCCATGTATTTGCAATGGATGTTCCTAAAACAACACATTTAACATCATCATCATGCTGCTGCTGCTGCTAGTCCTTTGATAGTCACCTGTCGGTCTCCTGTCCTTTCTGAAAGCCATAAAGATGACATTAGTCATTTAGATAACTTGTGTCCTCAATTGCCATGGGATTACTGAAACTACCATGAATTTAAGAAACTGGTAGAAATTAATCTAATCTGAATTTTGAAGCATTCCTTTAGATCCCCTCCCTCTAAATATATCAATAAACATTAGAAAGTGATGCTCCTGACTACCATACAAGTTTAAGAAGATAATATTGGTTTTAAAGAATTCAAAGCTATAAACAGCAACAGGCTCTTTATCCAAGGCACTGTTAGCCTAACATGTAAACTAGTTGTTCACACTGATCCTAATATTATCACTTAATATTAGCAAATTCTATTTTATTAAAAAAAAAATATTGATGTAAATACATACACATATCGATTTGTTTTATAAATATTGCAAATCAAAACCTTTATTCACTAATAATGACCAAAAATCGTAGTTCTATCTCCTGTTATCAATGCATTCACATTGCCTGCCATGAACTTCCGGGGAACGATCCTCGTCTGCATGAACCACGTGACGATAACCGTTTTTGGACTTCCGCTGTCGTAATTCTTCTATCTATACGGCGCTGGGTATAGGCAGATGTATCGGGCGTGGCCTTTGTCGAATAACCAGGAAATACACATTTTGATCGCTTCTTCTGTCGTTTACATACATCTTTTGGTATATTTGGCTCCATAGGAACACTTTGATGCACATTCAGTGTATGCCAGTGTGTGAGGTTGTGGTTGCGATGCTGATATGCGGACGCGTACAGCGAGGACTACAAAAAGACACATGAGGTGACTGTGGATGTGTGTTCAAAACATTGCAAGCTTGAATAAATCATTTAAACCATTTATTTTTGCCAGACTTATTACTGAATATCATTCTTAATGTGATACCAAGTCCATCTGAGACCTGTCACCTCATGTGTCTTTTTGTAGTCCTCGCTGTACGTGTCCGAGAAATTCCTGAAAACCTGCTCCCGAGTCTGTCCCTCAGCCAGTCACGATCTTCGGAGGTGGGCTCTCTTGTCAGCGGGTTAAATTAGTTATTGGTTTCAACAGTCACATTAAAACAGTTACTAAATCAGCTTACTATCACTTTAAGAACATATCTAGGATTAAAAGACTAATGTCACAGCAGGATTTGGAAAAACGTGTCCATGCTTTTATCTTCAGTAGACTGGACTACTGCAATGGTGTCTTCACAGGTCTCAGTAAAAAATCTATTAGAAAGCTGCAGATGATTCAGAACGCCGCTGCTCGAGTCCTCACTAACACTAAGAAAGTGGATCACATCGCTCCAGTTCTGAAGTCTTTACACTGGCTTCCTGTGTGTCAAAGAATAGATTTCAAAATACTGCTGCTGTTTATAAAGCACTGAATGGTTTAGGACCAAAATGCATTTCTGACCTCCTGCTAAATGATGAACGATCCAGATCTCTCAGGTCTTCAGGGACTGGTCAGCTTTCTGACCCCAGAGTCAGAACTAAACATGGAGAAGCAGCGTTCAGTTATTATGCTCCAAATATCTGGAACAAACTCCCAGAAACCTGCAGGTCCGCTGCAACTCTTACTATTTTTAAATCCAGGCTGAAGACTTTTCTTTTTGTAACGGCTTTTAATTGAACTATTCATATCTTAGACTGCATTGTAACTTTTATCCATGTATTTTTTCTTTTAATGTTTATTTTATTAGCTTTTCTTTTTAATGACTGATTTTAAATGCCATTTTCTTAATGTCTTTCATTTTTTGTAAAGCACTTTGAATTGCCTTGTGTTGAAAAGTGCTATATAAATAAACTTGCCTTGCCTTGCCTAATAAAGATTTCATGTGACACATACAATTGATTTGTTGATGGGAATTAATGTGAATAAATTAACTCTAGGTTAACGGTACTCTTGCTATCATTACTCACTGACACTATAAACCTTGTCCCTCATGCTAGCCCTGACAACACCGGTAAGCACACCTTCATCTAGGCTGCACTGTTTGACGTGTCCTGACTTGTAGTGGTTCTCTCCTCTATCTACACTCTTCTTGTCATCTTTGTAAAACGATATCAGACTGGTAATTGACACAGCCATGACTTCTAGTTAAATTCAGTGTGGCTAAAATGAAAAGCTTTGTTAAAATATGCAAGCACGCGAAAGTCAAATTCAGCTTTATTGTCAAAAATTCTACATGTGTTATACATCCAGAAATATCGAAATATCGTTTCCCACAGTGTGACATGTATACATAAAACAAAACAAAAAGGGCTTAGATAAACGTGGTATACATTAAACAAAACAAAAAGGGCCTAGATAACCGGGGTATACAGTTTAAAATGTTAATATATTTAAAGTGTTCAAAGTGCAGTTTCAGTGCAAGTCAGTTGAAACGATCTTAAGTTGGCGTGACGTTGAAGTCGTGCGACCCTGCTGCTGTACTGGCTTGTAGTTCGTGTATAGCATAACGTTGGCATTTCGCTTTTGGCGACTAGATTTATGATCCAAAAATTATAAAATTAGGGTTGACATGTGGAGATTATCCGGCTGAACAAAACGTGATCCCTCTCTTAAATGTGTGTCAACCACAGACCTTGTTACGAGCTATTTTCCAAAATCCTATGGAGAATTTGCATTGGTTTTTCATGAAGGAACCGGAAGAAGTTTACTTCCGTGTTTTACGACGCGTCACTGCGGTTCTCTATTGGTAGATAGGCTGTATTTGCACCATAACGGTGCACCTGGTGGTTAAAGCACGTTATTGAATTGTATTATTTTATTGTTAGATATTAATAGGAGGATGTGCAAAACAGACAAACTAATAAGGCTTAATTTAAACATTAAAGAGTACTTTAGGTTAAGGTCTTCTTTTGAATAAGAAAAAAGCTTTCCACAACAAATTCATCCTCCTTTAACAAAATACATCAAATTCATCCAGTTTGTGACTGTAGTTGTAGCATTTTTGAGACTTTTAAACTTGAATTACCGCTGTTGACCCCCCCCCCCCCCCCTAGTGTGTGCCCCCCCCCAACAGGAGTCATTTTGGGGGGCCCTTGGGAAAAAAGGTTGTGAACCCCTGATCTAGGTAGCAGCCTGCTAGGTCCGATAATGCTAGCGGGCTAGGGACCGGTGAGCAGGAAAGAGCCAGCAGGTAGGAGATGACAACACAATGCTCTGTGTCGATTCGATAGAGAGATGCTGCTATTTTTGCTGATGACTGATGTTTTAAAAGTAGAGAGCCAGACAGGAGAGGTTCTGATCTGGACTAAAGAACAAGATTTGGGGCGGAGGAGCGGCGAACAAACAACACCAGCACCCTCGGTGACCCGGGAAAAAAAAACCTAACCTAACCCCTAACCAACCCTATATCATTGATTAATAAGCCACTATACTGTGTGGTTTTCAATGCAATTGTTAAATATATTATCTATGGTGGCACAATGGGATGTCACTCTACTGGGTCTAGTTATTTTTGGAAATAGGCTCAGACTATACATTGTATTGATACATTCATCAGTAGTTTTGTGCTTGTTAGGATTAAGCAGGTTAATATTAAAATCTCCACATATGAAAATAGCTTTGTTATTTATTTTAGAAAACATGCCCTCCATCCAGTCTGTGAAAGTGTCAATGCTTGACCCTGGCGTCCTATACAGTATATACAGCTTATGACATTTTTTTTTTTTTCCTTGTAGATTTCAATTGTTATACTTTCTAATAGATTGTCAACCACAGTTGTCATACTGTCCACCACACTAAAGTTCAGAGTTGTATCCACATAGATGGCAACTACTCCCCTTCCCTTATTTGGTCTATTTTTGTATCTGAGCTCATATCCATCCAGCTCAAAGTCTATGTCCTTTTTGTTGTTGATCCATGTTTCAGAAATAGCAATTATGTTGAATTGATTAGTATGTAAATATTCTCTGATGTTGTTAAAGTTTGCATACAGGCTTCTGCTATTACAATGGATGATTTGCCATTTGATTCGATGTTCTGGTTGTATTGTTCATCAGTGTAGTAGTAGTAGTAGCAGATGTTGTTGTTGACTAAAAAGTTATTGTCCGGATCAGTTTCATGTTCCTAGTCATGTAGCTTGTGATCAGTGTACTCGAATGTTTTTAGTTCCAATTGATCATTATCCTTTATCCTCTGAGTTATGTCACTATTGACTTCAGATGTATATGAGCAGGTGTCGTCAGGGTGCGCCATGGCTTTGTGTGCGTGTTACCTCACAGTCCGGTGTATGATGATGATCACTGTTATCTGTCCAAATCCATGACGTCCCTGATGACCAGCACTTTTGCTTCCTCTGGTGTTCCATTTAGTTTAATAAATATTTTACAGTTTGAAGTCCAAGTGTCTTGAATTTTTCTCTGTGCTTCGTTAGGTGAACAAAGAAGTGCGCTTTTCTAGCTATGTTAGCGTTGCGCTTAGTTAAATTACCATTCATATAGACATCTGATCCTTTCAGCTTTCTTCCCTGTTTTACAATAGCAATGCATACAAAAATACTAAATATTCTAGAGTCTAGAGTAGACTAATGGGTGTTGGTGAACTTTGACCTGCAGCATCATTATGAGACCCAACTTTCAATTAAATTAAACTAAAAACCTTTATTTATCCAGGTGAAATCCCATTGAGATCATTGATCTCTTTTTCAAGGGAGACCTGCAGCAGTAGGTTCCACATAAAGACATAAAAACATAAACAACAGAACAACAAAAGGACATCATACAGCAAATATTACAGGGATTACAATTTACATATCTATCCACATGTACAGGTACCAACAGCATCTGATTGTGTAGCATCCAACCGAGCTTTAAAAACTTGTAGTGGTACCAGATTGGTAATTTCCCATTCTTTTTGCAGACTGTTCCAAGTTAGTGGAGCTGCACATCTAAAAGCTTTCTTCCCTAAGACAGTCCTAGCAATTGGCACATTTAATAAAACCACAGCATGAGATCTCAGGCAATAAGTACTTTCAATTTGCCGAGAGATCAGGGAGCAGATATAAGATGGTAGTTTATCCAACATGGCTTTGTAAATGAAAATGTACCAGTGACTGAGCCTCCGTACAGTAAGTGATGGCAAAACCGCCTTGGTATACAGTGTACACTGATGTGTAATTGCTTTACAATTTGTCAAAAATCTCAGTGCACTGTGATACGCAGCATCTAACTTGCTCAGGTAATTGGCAGGTGCATTAATATATAACAAATCACCATAGGTGATTTGCACAGGTAAAAAGGTCACAGTGACTAGCGTTTTCCTGGCCTCAAGCGAGAAACAGGACTTATTTCTGTAAAAGAAACCTAACCTAACCCTCAGTTATTTTAAGCAGGTTATTTACATGAAATTTAAAAGTGAGAGAGTCATCAAGTCAGATACCCAGGTATTTAAAACCTGGGTACTTTAAAACAAACAAATAATTTCTGAGGAAACGTGCAGCAAGGCCATTCTGTCATATAGAGGTTAGATATCGTAATGCCTCTAAAAATGAATGCATATGAATTATGAAGCCAGAGATGTGACTACTTTTCATTTAATAATTCCTGATCAACTCTAAAACTGTAACTCAAAACAATGAGGATCACACACGTTCTTTTTTTATTTACCTATAAAAACACATAAGAAACAAATATAGCCTACGTGCTCAGCTTTTAAAAATAACAATGTAGACTGTATAAATCCTAATGGTACAAAGGACCTATGAGAAATCATTAGAAAAGTAAATGACTTAGATTTTCCCATATTTAACAAGCACGACTAAACAGTGAATGGTTTTTGTAATTACATCATGTCATATTTTTTCTTGATTGAAGAAACATTATTATGATATAATGTAGGATTTTCTACTTTTTATTAATTTGCTAATTTTTAATGAAATGTAGATTGATTTAACATTCATCACGTAATAATAAAAGCAAATTTAATTGCAAATTATTTATTATTATTTGATTAAGGCTATCGTGTTTTTTTTTAAAGCAGTCTCTGACGTAACTTTTACTTTATTTCTTTATGAGTCGACGATACATTTTCTAGTATGAGCGCCTCGGTGCCGCGCAGTCACCAGGGGGCATGCACATAGTAATAATACAAATAATAATAATGATGATAAATGCATTGAGGAAAGCCTTCTACACAAGCCTCCGTCGTTTCCAGCCCCCGGCCGTGTTGTGATGGAGTGGTGCGTTTAGGTTCATGTGTCCGACCGGCGGCTCTGCCCCTGGCTTTTTTTCTGGGGGACATCATATTGGATCATATTGTTTGCAGGACGTTGTTCCTCCTGCAGCCCCCCCAGTCTATCCCGACGTAGTTGTGAATTGAACATGGCGACTGTAGCAGTATATTGCATCTGCAGATTACCTTACGACGTGACCCAGTTTATGATCGAGTGCGATGCTTGCAAGGACTGGTTCCACGGCAGGTAAGCCCACATTGCTCACGTTGTGTTTTTGTGGCGGGTTGCATTTGCTGGAAACAAACAAAAATGGCGAGCTCTCGGCGCGTTTGACAGCTTTGTGGCTCTCGCTCGGCCGTGTACATCTGAAGAGAGGCCGCTGGAGAAGAAGGGGAAGGCGGAGTTAAATATAGGCAGACCGGGCTGTGACATTTTTTCGCAAATTAGATTCCCTTATTAAAAGTTCCGTTGGGTTATAAAGCTCTGTCGCTGTGTGCTTCGTCTATTATCTGCACTTTGTGTGTATTTGACATCCCGCATAGCCTACACGAACCCTCCCGGGTTAGAGAGCAAGCGAGCGGGCGGTAGAGGCAGCGAGGGGAGCCTCGGCACACTCGTTGCTCATTTGTCCCCCATTCCCCCTCTTAATAGCCGCTTTCATGCCAATACTTTGCTTTTATTTTGTGTAACCGTTGGTCTGTGCGAGCTTTCACCGAGGAATTATACAGAACAAGGATGGAAATCACGACCCGAGCCTGAACCGAGCCTCTGCTGCCTTCCTGCCAGGCGGCAGAAGCTATGGCTGACAATAGCCCGGACTGGAGCCCTGAGCTCCAGCGGGAACAGACAGGCTCAGTTATTATCGTCCAGTAAGCAGTATTGACACAGTTACGCTATTTCGAGCTGCAAATAATGACTGTTTTGTTTTACTGTGATGAAACAGGCTCATCACTTTCGTGAAATACAGTAGCCCGCGCTGAAGCCTGTGTCAGCGGGCTGTAATGATGCACGTATCGCCGGGCTTTATGCCCTGCTGCCGCTGTATGTTTGTTGCCTTTCGGCGGTCCTCTGCTAGTGTTTTTGGAGAGACATCAGGTGTTAATCGTGCTTCGTTAGGTGAACAATCCTCTTCAGATCAGAGGACAGTATTTACGCGCCTGAATGTTAACCCTTTAATGCTCCCCCTGGCTGCTTGGTTGTACTGTATAGCTTTATCACATTAAGAAGTGTGGAGTTAAAAGCTGGGAATGAGCCATGACCTCCACTCATGCATCAGCAAAGCCAAACAAGCAGTATGATAAAGAAGACCCTTCTACAAATGTTCCCACATCAGCTTGATGCTGTTATTACAGAAGAGTTCAAGTCTGAGAGGTTTACAACACATGATCAATAGGAAGCAAAAGGAAAGTGTGTTAAAAATATATTCCCTTACATCCCTGCTTAAAATAAAAAATATAAAAAATCATTCAGTAGCATCAAACTAAATGAGGTTATTTAACTTAAAATACCTATAACTATAATAGCTGTGTAGGCTACGTTTAAAATGAAGACAAACAAAGTTATCCTTACTGCACTAACATATTGTTCTTAAAGGAACTGAATGTGTGGATCTCAGTTCAGAGATAGTCGCTGAATGTTATATGTTATTGTATCATTCCTTTTCAGCGTGGTTCATGTTCAGCACAGGTCATGTGATGTAATACAGAGACAAAGTGTCACCGATGACATCAACAAACCCAGAAGCATTGAACCATAATGAACCCTGGGGGGTCTCATCTACCTAATAAATACTCCACATACAACAAATGTGGCAAAGAGTAGCACTTTGTTGGACGATGCTTTTTGATGTTTGGCACATGCATGTCACAAGAGGAGGTGACATGCTAGGGTTGTCATCATATCAGAAATGTAGTGGTCAGTACCAGTTTCACCGAACGTCCACGATTATCCATACCAATTTAAGCATACTAAAACAAACAAACACACAAATATTCCAATGTACTTTGATACACTGCTCTATACCAGTTTGCATTCTGCTTTTTGTTTGTTAAGAAGTTAAAGATGCTTCAAACAACAGCTTTATTTATGTTTCTTCCAAATTACATTTTGATCATATCACAAATGGTTTACCTTCACCAAATGCTACATTTTAGTATGCCACGTTTTCAGCATTTTGGCATTAAGGAGCAATTGCAATAAGGTTGTTATATCTTCTATTTTGGATGAGGAAATATGTAATTTGCATTAGTCGCCTTTTGTGTTTGAACATTTATAGTCAAAACCTGTGTTACTGCATTAGATTTTTCAGAAAACGAATTATGGTTGAAAGTAAGGTTCTGCTTATCAGTTTCTAAATAGGCACTTTCTCTGGACTGGGTACTCATACGTACATTTTGCTTATGTTTTGTCTCAACATTATGGGAAGATTAATAAGAGTTGCGTGCACCAGGGGGCTTAAGGTTTTGATCTGAACCCGTCTTTCATTTTGATTTGTGTGCGATGTGTTCTGGGTTAAATAGTTAAACTAAACTAAATAAGAAGGAGGCAGTACTGTGTCTCTTCTCCTTTACATCTTTTAAGAATATGAACAAAATCAACCACCTTGTTATTCTTTTGTGGATGACAGTCTGCTCTCCACTATGTCAGCTTCTTTACAATAAATCCGAATAAAAACTTAGATTTAATAGATATTATAAAACGATTCAATTTCATATGCTTAATAATAATATCATAGCAAAATGAATCACAAAATCTGAAAATAAGTTAAAAAAATAAATAATACAAATTTAATTATACAATTAAATTCTCTAAGATTAAATTGATGACTAGAAAAAACTCTAATATTATTTATTACTGTGTTGTTTCTGTGTGACAGTCGGCGCCCTGATTGATCAAAATAAAAAGATTGTACTAGGACAGTGATTGGTAAACTAGTTGGGGAACTTCTTAAAATAGCCTATATTCTCCATTTGCACAGAACTAATTGGATATCAGTGTTTCCCCTAGGATGGAGTCATAGCAGCGGTGCTAAAGCACGCAGGCCCAGCAAAATGTGAGCACGGACCGCGTTTAATTTTTGAGTGCGCGTGCGAAGTTCGCTCCACCAATATGTTTCTATGTGTCTGCCAGCACAAAAAAGGCTCTTGAGGCCTAGTATACAGTGGCAATGTATCAAGTCATTGCCACTGTATGTACTAGGCCTCAAAAGGTGTATTTTGCTAAATCTTGGAGATTTAGCAATATACACCTTTATTGAACATACAGTAACACAAATACTACAAATCCACATAACAAACAATCAAAAATAAAATGAATGCAATTTAATTATTTTAACCTGCTTTATTTGGGGGTGGACCTCACATCCTCTAGGGGGGTCCGGGGGCATGTTCCCCCGGGAAGATTATTTTAAGTGAAATGCATCAATCTGGTGCACTTTGAGCACAAAATGAATTGATGGATACAGCTCTCAACACTCAGATGAAAGAGAGCTGTATACTTTTCAATAATCCTAACATCTTTAGAATATGATCACAACCAATAACAAATCATTTACACTTGTTTATTCTTATGTTACGTTGTTAGTATTCTTTCTTTTTATTTATGCATATTTTACTAATCACTCCCCTTTTAAACTTTTTGTTTTTTTACTGTCCTATAGTACACATTGGAAGGATTTCTTACTTTATCTATATTAAATAGATAAAGGTGTGCTCTCTCTAGCTCTCTCTCTCTGTCTCGCTCACTCACAGAGGCTGTGTGCTCCTCTGTGGCGATGAAGGCTTGCGTTAAAAATAATAATAAACATATTTGTAAAGTGAGGGGACACAAACGGGATTTCGAAAAGTGGGGGGACATGTTTTTCTGTCCCCAGTGGAAATAACGCCATGAGTGTGTGTGCGTCAAGTGCAATAAATATATGCAAGTTGCAACACACAACCTGTAAAACTCTGCCCCCCGTGTGCTGTATAGGCTGGCATGACTAGGTTGTGTTCAATGGGGCTGATGTGTTGTTTAGATTCTGCCAGAAGGAAAGGTCAAACTCGCGTCAAACGCGAGCGCCACTTATTATTTTAATTTAATTTAATTTTTTTGGTACCTGGCTGGCGCCCCGTAGCAGCTGAATGTATATAGGGGAAACACTGGATATTATATACACCTAGATTAAACCAGTAGATTACATTTGCATCACAATAAAAACATTTACAACTTACTTTATCAGACCCACCCACCTCACAGCTTAGTTTACACACACACATTCATAACACGCACACACACAGGTAAGAGATAAAACATACATAAAAGCTTAAAAATAATCATCGGGATTGTTTTAAAAGGGCACGCCAGAAATATATGCATGTATTTATAAATATATGCCTGAAATGGCTACTATTGTGATAGTGTAAAAGCAAAATTCAAATTAAAACAAACCCTGACTGAGGTTGGTTGAAACACTGCATCTGCTGAGAATTATATCATTTGTGATTTTTGTAAGTGCAGTTGCTGTGCTGTGTTTGGAACAGAAGCCCAATTGAAAGGGTTCGTAAAGGTTGAGATGAGATGAGATTTCAGTTTCACCAGGATTCTGGACAGAAAACGGATGTTGGAGATGGGCTGGAAGTTGTAGGGAATGTCAGGGTTGAGTCCTATTTTTTTTAAGTAAGCAGCAAGCTTGAGGGAAGAGGTTACAATCCCAGTGGACAGGGAGGAGTTGATTATGTCGGTAATGATTGGGGAGGGTGAAGGGAGGCAGGTCCTGAAAAGGTAGGTGGGGATAGGGTCGAGGGGACAGGATGAGGAAGGATTGGTTGCTGTGATTTCTCGGAAGGATGAAAGTGAGTGGCTTAGAGGTGTGGGGGTTTGGGTTGAGATACAGTTGTGGTGATGGAGGAGCAGGCGGCCAGTTGTTTGTGTATTGTGTCAATTTTGGAATAAAAAAATGAAAGGAAAGACTTGCATTTGTTTGTTGTGAAAGAGTTGGAGATGGGCTTGAGGAGTTCTTAAAATGTATAAACGAACAAAGAGTGCTCAAAAGAAAGAACATAATTGAGAGAAGAAAAAGAGATGTTATCTAACAAAACTCAGTTTGATTAACATTCCCCGGATTGCACACTTTGTTAGTGTGGATATGTACGAAAAAGCTGTTCCTGCTGACAGACATTAAATTCGTCTCTCTTTAATTTAATTGTGTTCATAACAAAAATAAATTGGAGATCATGAGAAAATGTTCCCAATAAATGAATAATATTATTTTTGTTCAGTTATATCACATATTTTCAACTAGATGATACATTAATAACTAAAATAACAGTATAAAATGAGGAGTGATTACCTTTTAATCTGTTATATTCACTTGAATGTTAGGGTGCGTTCACACCTGCCTTGTATAGTCCGGTTGAATCGAACCCTGGTGTGTTTAGCCGCTTGGTGCGGTTCATTTGGGTCGTTGTGAACGCAGTCCGCACCAAAACATAGGAAGCGTAGTATTTACGTGTCACAAGAACGCGGATATCTTCAAAATCTTTAGCGAAAGAGTCTTTCAAGACATCCGCGGTTGTTTAGTTAAAGAGTGAAGCAGAATGAAGTGTTGAACTACATAAAAGTAAGAACACCTGTCGTCGGTGAAACGCCCCTCCTTCCTGCAGAACGTCTCTCATTATATGTGTTATAATGTTTTTTAACGGACGTTGTCTGATTATATAGTCATATGCGCAGGCCGCTAGTGTCTGTTGATCTCCAGATTAACAGCAGCATGAGAATAACCTGCCGAAAGTGCCGATGCTCCATGGCGGAGGATCCGGTAGAAATTGCCGGGATTTGCGTGTTTACCCCCTTAATGTCTGACCAATGGTTGAACAGCATTTCCGTGCACATGACTTGTGTTTAAAGTTTATAGTCCGTTTGAGTTATGCCCGTGCAAACCGAACCTTCTGAAAAATGAAACAATGTAACAAACTGTCATCTGGTGCGCACCAGAGAGCGGACTATTAGGTGTGAATGCACCCTTACGGCCCCTACACACGGCGGCTTGCGTTGCCGCTTCAACGCTTCTGCCCATTCACTTTGAATGGGGTGACGTCACGATTCGCCGAACTGCATTGTGGGAGCAAAGCGTAGCTTCTCTCGCGGTGCTCGCTGCAAAAGTAGAGCAATGTTCTACTTTTGCCGCCTCGACGGAGGCGTCAGCCAATCGAATCATATGCCAGTACAAGCTCTAGCCAATCAAACTGCGTGCTTGTGTGTCTGGGGCGGGAGATTCATCTGATTGGTTGTTGGTCGAGTTTCAGCACCCCCCGCCGGCAAGCGACAACGCACGCCGCCGTGTGTAGGGGCCGTTAGACTGCTCTCATGTTAAGAAGCATCAGATCAGTGCATGCACTGCGCCGTCCAATCAGTGACGGATACACAGTAACGGCCCCTACACACGGCGGCGTGCGTTGCCGCTTCAACGCTTCTGCCCATTCACTTTGAATGGGGTGACGTCACGCCTCGCCAAACTGCATTGTGGGAGCAAAGCGTAGCTTTTCTCGTGGTGCTCGCTGCAAGAGTAGAGCAATGTTCTACTTTTGACGCTTTGACGGAGCGTCAGGCAATCATATCCCGTGTATGCAAATCTGACAGTACAAGCGCTAGCCAATCAAAACGCGTGTATGTTGGGAGAGCCATACCGCAGTTCATTTCCTATATGTAAAAAAATGGAGGAGAAAATAATCGCGGCGGTAGGGAATCACCCGGTGCTTTATGATGCGTCCCTCTTTACCTACCGGGATACAAAGGAGCCAGGCATGGAGGGAGGTGGCAGAGACAGTGGGTGAAACTGGTGGGTTTTCGCCTGCTTGGGGATTTTATATCCAGTGTACTTTTTTTTGAATGGAGAGCTAGCAGGCATAGACAGTATTTAGCCAACATGGAATGTTGCGTAAAATAGCACCATAGACATTAATGTCATAAATGCTCATCATATAAAGTGTGACATGTAAAACCTTTTATGCAATTGGTTGTTGGTCACGTTGCTCGCGTAAACCCCCCAAGCTCAAGACACGCCCACTGCCAAGCGGCAACGCACGCCGCCGTGTGTGGGGGCCGTAAGGGGGCTGGGTGAGTGGCTGAGGATTTCACTGAAGGATGGTCTGGTGTAGGCCTGGTGTAGGCCTGTCGCAATAATCAATAAATTGACTTATCGTACGATAAATAAATATGGACTCGATAACTTTTCTGAGCTAGATAAATTGCCGTTTAAATGCGTGTTTGTTTACATAAGGATGTGACCAGAATTTTAGCCCGGCGTGCTGTGTCTGCCGGTCCGGCGCGCTGTGAGGGGCGGGGCTCACGCACAGCCAGGTCAGGATCTAACACTGCTGCACGCCGTGTAGCAGCCAAATTAATAATATAGAGACAAGCAGGAGACAACGTGTGACTTACTCAAGGGGCATTTTAAGTTAAATGGAAGTTGTTGCAAAACCTAATACCACATACTCCGGTGTGGGAATATTTTGGATGTAAGCCAAATCAACGAGGCGACCCTACGGACTTGAATGAGCTGGGCGGTGTGTCGCATTTTTTTTAAAAAGGTAGCGACAAAAGCTAGCAATACGACCAACCTTAAACTGCATCTGAAACACAACCACGCCATTCCGTGTTCCCAGCTGGGAGCAAACACGGCAGCTGGAGATGGAGAGCCCCCACCTTCCCTACAGTTTGCAATCAAAGATGCATTTGCCCGACAATGCAAACATGTTGGTGTTCCTTGCTCGAAATCTTTGAAAAACAGATTTGGATATGGCCTGTTGAGGCATCTGGGTCTTTGTATGGACAGTGGACTGTACACTTGACTGTTGTTTTAAGGAGGTTTTTTTTACTTGTGAGTAGGGGTGGACGATATTAAAAAATATAATATCACGATATTTTTCAAGATATTTTTTCATGTCGGTTAATGCATAATGCTGCGCTATACTGTGTGGCCTCACCCGGTTGCATAGCGACACTTATTGTTTAGGTGTCTTTTAATAAGCAGGTAGTCATATCATTAGCTAGAACTACCTGGATCTGATCGATATGGACATAAACACGAGTGAAGTCTAATCTGACGGGAGAGAGAGATCAGCTGCTGCTGACGAGTCGACACACAGCTCTGCATGATCACATGCAGCGGTGAGCGGAAAAAACACACACTTCAGGTTAGAATATCACACGTAGCTATTTTAATTACCTCCCAAACTACCTAAACTAGTTATAGATATGTTTAGATTTACTGTCGGGTCACTCATTACTGGATCCGCGAGCTGCATGATACTGACATAATAGATTGCCCGATCGGGCAACCAGCAGGTGAGGCTTCATTGCCCGAGCTAAATACTAGTTGGCCCCGGCCCATCGGGCAGTCGTTAATGTCGAGCCCCGGTTGGCAGGACATGAATTAAAAAGTCGAACTCGGACTTCATTTTAAGGACATGTCGGCCAGGGGTGTAGAGCTATATTTGTTTAAGCACCAGATCGGCAAAACAGGAGACTCTGTGCACCAGTCTGCCTTGATCTATGAATTTATGTCAGTGACACTCACAGTATCTGCTGCCCACAGCTGTTTTATAGAAGGAAAACCTCCTTCACTTCATGAAATCTCTGCAGCACCAGGAGGCAGCGGGAGGGTTAACTCAGTCTCTGAGAAGACGAGCTTGCAGCGCCTTTCATGCAGCGCCTTTCATGCAGCGCCTTTCATGCAGCGCCTTTCACGCAGCGCCTTCGCTGTGTTTACCTTCAGAATCATAAGGCTAAAGGGCGACCGCAGGCTGATGTCTTTTAACCACACACACCTCTACACACACACGACTTAAAGGCAGACTTTTGTTCCTCCATGTTTCGTTGTTATTGTTTCACTGAGCGGACCCGCCCCTTTTTTTTCAAACGCTCCCTTTTTTGGTCCATCTGCGGTGGTAAAAGTTTTTGTGCGCTGTGATGATTCGGCTGTACCTTTTAATAATGAATATTAAATGTTGTGAGGAAATCTTTCCACCAATAATTCCAATAATTAATCCAAGATGTATTCACTTCAGGTTTACGAAAGTAACTGTAATCAGATTACTCGTTTTTCAAATGTAACGCGAGCTAAATACAGTTACTTGATTTTTGTATTCTGATTACGTAACGCCGTTACATGTATTCCGTTACAACCCAACCCTGAATACATACGACATATTTTTTACATCCAGTACCGATAAAAAGACCGATAACGTCGGAGCTTAACGGTACCACGGTCTTTAATAATTCAGCCCCGGGGCCCGTTTAATACAGGGGCTCGTTACCCATCCCTACTCAGGGCTCTTTGATATGGAGGTAGATGCTGCGGGACACTGTGCTTGTACAGTGACAGTCAGCAAGGACTCAAGCTCAGACACAGCTCTGGCTTGTATCTTCTCTAAGTTGTCACTGTCAATGTACTTTGTTTTGAACCTTGGATCAACAAGTGAAGCCATATCCAGCAGTTAATCAGTTTTGGGATCCTTGTATTTGTCAGTGAGGTAGTTGAGAATGGTCATCTTCATTTCTCCTGAGAGGTCAGTGTCGTCATCATCAGCTTTTAAGAGGTGTTCTTTGAACAGGTGAAGCACTGACTTTACATAAGACACACTCACATAGCCCTCACCTAAAAAGAAAAGAAAAAAAGAGGACAAATAGCAGGTTATTGTATTTAAAAAAAAAATGGTATATTGAGCTGTATTGATTGTATTGCCACTTTTCTAATTTAAAAAATATAAATAATAAAACATTTAAATAAACACAAGTCCTCACCTGAGAGTGCATCTGTGAAGTCCCGTAGTGGACCCAGGGCCTTCACTACAGACTCCATCACATCCTTTTCCATGTATCCAGTAGGCATGGGCGGTATCATTTTTTTCATACCGTCATACCTTGCTGACATCATACCGTGGTATACGGTATATGACGGTATGACTTGGGTTGACTTGAGTGAGGTGGCGTTTGAACGGCGGCAAAACATTTTTTTTCGAACGGTATATTATATGTTCGGTGTAAAATGCAGCCCGAGCCGGTAGACGCTCGCAAAGTGCCGCGACGTGCACGCAACTGCAAAACAAGGGCTGTGTACATGACACATTGTGCAAATGGCACATTTTGAGATCGGATACAGGACGCGTTTGTGTAGATGTCCGACGTTGTTTCCATTGTGAGCTAAGTTAACAATATATCATCATACATAAAGAATTAAAAAAAAAGATATTGGATATGCCATATCGTATATGGTAGGCTAATGCACAGTGTACATAATATAGTTCTTAAATCATCCCTGTTGTAATAAATTCGTTTCATTTAAATTTTTTCCCCGTTGTAATAAATTCTTCAAATGTTTCGATCAATTAAAACACAGTTGCAACTTCTATATGTTTCAGATAACTTTATTTACACACATGCAAACACATGTTCAAATGTTCTCAACGTAGAATGAAAATTACTTGCCTATTAATAAGGGCAAAATAGTACAAATGGCACTTTTGGCTGAACAAGCAAGATAGAAAAATAGGGCCCGCCTAATTATACAAATAAAAAGGCTGAATAACTTAAACTTAGGCCCGAATTAAAAATGAAATCCCCTTAGCCTATAAATAGGGCGGTTTGTAGCCTAATATTAAAAAAAATAAATCAATGGCATAAATGTTCTCAACGGAGAATGAAAATAAGGGGAATAAACTAGGCTGGGAATAATTTAGGCTATGAGGACAGCTTAACTTGGCCCGTCGGCAGCCGCCTGATAAAAAGGCTGAATAACAAAAAATGTAAGCCTACAAGCAGGCATATGGGTTGTAGCCGAATATGAAAAGGCAAATCAAATTCACATTTGGCGCATCTATCTCGCGGACCTCAATCTAGGTTCCTTGCTAAAAAGACAAGCATATTAACTTTGTCTGGCTTTATTTGTGCGCGTTGTGGTGTCACCGTGTTCCCTGCGGTGCTGAAAATACGCTCAGACGCTGCACTTGACGCACATATGCAGAGGTATTTGCGGGCCACCATGGAAAGCAACGGGAAGCGTGTCTCATTTACTTTCCACCACTGAAGCGGGTTTTCCCCCGTATCGATTGCGTCCTCCTGTGTGTATACAACCAGCTCTGCGTGTGCTCGCTCCACTACAGTGAGGACTGGTCTCGCTGCAACCGCTCTCCTTGCCAGCAGACTGGCCAGCGTTGCTTTCTTCTTCTTGGCCGGCTGCTCTTCTCCCGCATCTTGTTGCGCAAACGTGCTCTCTCCTTCCTCCACTCTGATTTTAACTTGACTCGTCTGCCTTCCCAGCACTATCATCTCCGTCTCAATCTCCCTTTTTGTCTCATCCAAATTGCTGTAATATTCACGGTAGCGGGGGTCTACAAAGGTGCAGTTTCGCAGCAGTTTTTGCACAGAGTCATTGGCATATTTGGCCTCCAACTTTGCCAACATCCCCGACTTCAGCTGAGCGGTTAACTCCACATCACTTTCCGATGGAGCCAGAATGTCCTCCTTTAGGAGTTGGAGAATGGGGAGGATGGATGAGCTGGTCACATACGCATCACCCGACAGCGCATCTGTGAATGTGCTCACTGGTTCTAGTCCCTCGTTGACCGCTTTAAGGACATCAACGTCTTGCCATGTCAGGTGGATTGATGCCCGTCTGTCATCTGCCAGCACCTGTCGAATGGCTCGAGCTTGCTCAATGATCCGACTAATCATTTTTTGCTTCGAACCCCAGCGAGTAGGGCAGTCCTGCACATGGAAATATAGTATTAATAATGGCCTAAAATAATAATAATAATAGCCTAATAATATAAGCTAATAACAGAAGCATGCATAGTTACAGCAAGCAAGCAAGCATGTAAGCTATAAATTATAATTATTAATAACTAATAATTAAAGGTGTATCCTGTAGTAATCCAAACTACTGTACTAGGCAGTGACGCCATCACGTCACAGGCAGTAGCCTAGGTTACGAGCAGGTTTGACAGTTGACAGTTGTGTTGTGTAATGTGACCTTGAACTACACTCAGTAAACGTTCTGATATAAAACCACCATCTCTTCATTATTGTGCACCACAAACATTACATATCCTTATTAACCTAACCTAAGCAAAGGACAGGATAGCCTATAATTTGGATAGAATAATGATTTGCCAAGCTTACCGTTATGAGACTATGCTCAGGTAGTCCCAACTCTTGCTGCTTTTTTTTTAGTTCCCTCTTTCGTGGCCATCTGTGGGAGAAGGCGGCTATGATGGTTCGGCATACTCCAAATGCCCTCTCAGTCTTATGTTTCTGGTCTGCCAGTGCATTTGTTACGGCCAGGTTAAGGTTGTGCCCAAAACAATTAAGCCACGGCCACTTAAGGTTTTTCGTTATTGCAGCTGCGATATTTGCTGCGTTGTCGGTGGTTATTGCCGACAGTTTATTGGCATCTAAACCCCAATCTGTGAGTGCATCGCGGAGGGCTTCACTGATGTTATCGGCTGTATGGTTTTCTGGGAAAAAGCTGGTCTGAAGGCATTTTGATCCCAGTTCCCAGTCAGATGTTATGAAGTGCGCTGTCAAAGACATGTAGGGTACCATGTTTTGTGATGACCACATATCGGTTGTTAAAGCATAGTTGCCGGCCTCCATCACAAGCGATTTAACTTCTTCCCAAACTTTATTGTGCAGGCTGGGTATGGCTTTTTGAGAGAAATATTTTCTTCCGGGCAATTCATATTGAGGATCCAACGTTTTGACCATATCACGGAAAGCACTTTTCTCTACGGTACGAAAGGATACCATATCTTTTGCTATATATCTTGTTACTGCCTCCGTGCACGTTTTCCATTTTTGGCTATCTTTTTTGTACTTTGTTGATTTAGCAAAAGCACCCTATATGGTTGGTTGACTCGTGGACTTGGCTGCGGTAACGTTGCTCTTTGAGGATGTCTTCAGTTTCCCAGCAGTTATTGGCTGATGCACTTTGAGGTGTGAATGGAGGTTTGACGTGTTACTCTCTTTTGCTGCAACTGTCTTATGGCAAATAGTACACACAGCTTCGTCGGGGTTGACTGGCTCACCTTTTTCATTGGGAGTAAAAGCAAAATAGTCCCAAACAGGCGCAGAGGCATTTTTCTTTTTCACCATGTCTCCGAGTTTGGGGCCGGCAAATGCTGCCGCCATCTTGCTCAGCTCAGCTCTGTGCTGAGCTCTGAGAGCGGAAAAGACGGACTGCCTTCCCCTGCCCTCTGCTGGCGCGTGCTGTGCATTACAACCAATGTCGTCCCTGTCAAGACTCCGTGTCAGTGTAATAGAATGAAACGCATCTGTAATTTGGCGCACAGTCTGTGACGTCACGGTATTGAAAATCATACCGACGGTATTTCGAAATACCCTGGTATACCGTAATACCGTCATACCGCCCAGGCCTAGTATCCAGGGACCAAACTCCTTGTCTTCTTGTCAGCCTTAAGGATCTCAGAAATGGCCTTTTCCTGTTCCAACACTCTCAATCATGGCGAGTTTGGAACCCCATCGAGTTGGTGAGTCGGTGATGAGTTTGTGTGGAGGTAGCCTCATCTCTGTTTGAAGCCTAGCCAACTCCCTCTTTTTTTTCCAGCTGAAGGAGAATGTACTGACCATTTTCTTCAAGATGGACACTGTGCGATCAACACGAGGGTCTTTGGCACTTTTTTCTAAGAAATAGTAGATGAAGATTTATTAATCTGGTTTAACCTCTGCCAACTATTTTGCACAGCAATGCAAAATAGGGACAGTTTGGCCTAGCTTGTAGAATGCACTATTTATTATCACTACTAAATATTTTTAAATAGGACTTAATTGGTTAATCACACAATACATTTTGATTCACATTTTCATTAAACTATTTATATTTTTAATTGTAATATATTTGTTCTTGTTTTGTAGATATGGATTTTTATATATTGAAATGCATTATGCGCACACACACACACACACACACACACATACACACACACACACACACACACACACACACACACACACACACACACACACACACACACACACACACACACACACACACACACACACACACACACACACACCAACGGTAAACGCAATTTTTTTTTAACGGCACTAATTATTTTAACGCGATTAACGCATGGGTATTTTTTGTCCTCGGCCGCCCCGTAGTTTCAGAGCGCATCGAGTTTAAAATAACATCTACAAGCTGATGCTGACAGCCCCGCTCCTGCCGTCTGCTTGCGGCAGACCATACTTCCATGCTCACCGGCAGGCACCGACTGGCCATCGGGTGGACCGGGAGGGTGTGTGTATGTGTGGCCCGAGCGAGCGAGAGAGAGACCATACGTGTATTGTTGTTGTTAGCATCTGGTGCTAGCTAGCTGCGCTAACGGATATAAGGAGCTGTTTAAATGAAAACAGAGGAGCGACATTTCACCGACAACTGCGCCGAGCACTTAACTTTTGCAGGTAGCCAGACAGTGGGACATTGTACGAAAAGTCAGCAAACTCAGCTTGGATAGTGCAACATGATTGCAGCGTCCAGGCAGCTCCCATTCGAGCATATGCCTTGAGTTGCACATAGCTCCAACGATCCATCACACACACGCACGCACGCACGCACACACACACACACTTTGTAGTGTATTATTGTATGAGAGAGGTTCCAGGTTGAATTGAGGCGAATATTTGTAATGTTCAGAGGTTGTCATGTTTAATATTCATGAGAATATTTCTCATTGTTAAAATGATAATAAACATCGGCATAAAGCATATTTGTCCACATGTTGATAAGAGTATTAAAAACAAGGTACATTTAGAACAGATAAAAAATGTGCGATTAATCGCGATTAACTATGGACAATCATGCGATTAATCGCGATTAAATATTTTAATCGACTGACAGCCCTAATATTAATATAAAAGTATTATTATGAATAAACTCCCGACCTTATCTGAATGAAAGACAGTGGCAAAATTCTACTTGTTTCACTCACCGATGGCCAGGTGAAGTCTGTGACCAAAGCGCTGCAGGCGAGTCCAGGCGTTAAGATCCAAAGCTTTATCCATGTTGACTCCACTCTGTGGTCATGCAGGATCATGTTCTCCTCTTTCAGTCCCCAGCCTTGAAGTAAGTCCCTTAGGCCATGTGCGATTAGTTCCCCTGTATGGTCTACTGGGAAGTAGGGATGGGTACAGAGAACCGGTACGAAGTCAATACCGGTACCTGGTTGGACGGTATCAGTATACCGTTAAGCCGCTGGACAAACGGTGCTGCTATCGGTATGTCTGTTACGTCTACTTCCTTAGTTTAACTTTAAACCATTCTGGTTGGTTGGGAACCCTCATCCCGTGTGATGTATCCGGTTTGAGACCCCTCTGATTGGCCACTGTAAATGCCACTCCTCATCTCTCAACAGCGCTCTTATTATTGTTGTGAGACTCCCGCAGGCATGGCGGACAGAGCGAAGCGATCCAAGGTCTGGGTGCACTTTAAAAAAATGTATTGGCGATAGTGCAAAGTGCAATCTATGTACTCAATTAGTTGCTTGTAAAGGGGGTGACACAAGCAACTTAATGAAGCATTTGCAACCGAGACACTAATTGAATCTAAAACGGTGCAGCGATACTGCTAGTGCTATTAGTGCTAGCGGGCTTCAGCCGCGCCGTGTGTAAATGTGACCTGAGCGAAGGCTCACAGGCAGGTTAGTTGCTGCGCACGGGTAATATGTTTTGTTTACCTCGGTGCAGTCTTGCAGGCACATCGCCTTGTCTTTTTTTAGTTTATTAACACCAAATTATTGAAAAGTATCGATAAGAGTATCGAAAAATACCGATACCGATAAGCAGTACCGGTACCGGTATCGATAAAATCCTAACGATACCCATCCCGACTGGGAAGTATATCGTTTGGAGACATGCATTTTGCAGCTTCCACTTGTGAATGAAATTAATGGTCAGACTCCTACACGGTTCTAACGTGCGGCTAGACCATAAATCACTGGTTGTAGCAAAAAAACTGTCCGTTCTGAATTTCCTGTTGTACCTTCTCTCGGCATTCAGTGCATTTGGAATGGCCTTTGTAGAAAGATATTTTCGACTGGGCACCTGGTACCGTGGGTCAACTGTTTTCATCAGCCTCACAAAACCTTTGTTTTCCACGCTCTTTATTGGATGCATATCCTTGGCCACATAAAACGCCACCGCGTCAGTTATGTCTTTCCACCGTTTGCTAGTTTTTTCATAAGGAGCCCCTTTATCAAATGCCTGCGTTATGGTGGTTTGTTTTGGTCGTACTTGTGCAGTCGCCGCGGTAGTTTGTGCATTCACACGCGGGGGACCTTGCACTCTTACAGACTCTGCATACTTTTTCTGGTGCTTGCGTTTGAGGTGGTCTCGTAAGTCCAACGTGTTGGCATCTGTCGCTCTCACATTTTCTTTTGTGCAAATTTTGCAAATTACGTTTGTTTGGTCCGTGCCTTATGTGTAAAATCCAAAATAGTTCCATACCACAGACGTAGAGCTCTTTTTGGGGACTAATTATTTTACATCTGAATCTCCGTCCATTATTGCTGTGTGTGCAGACTGCCAACAGTGTCGTTTCCCTCGCTGCCAAGAAGAAAGGGGGCGGGGACTTTGGGAGCGTGTGATCAACACCACAGACCTTCAAGCAAGCAATGAGGTCATTGCGGTGCGGTCGAGACACGGTGTTAGCTTGTAGATCTGTTATTTTTTGGCAAACGAAACCGTCGTACTACAGAAGCGTAAATTAAGGTATACACACTAAATAATGCTGGGTTAAAAACAACCCCATTTGGGTCGTTTTTTAACCCAACGCCAGGATCAATGTTGGACCAACCCAGCAGTAGTTAATTTGACCCAACGAAATGGGTTGTGTATTTTAACCCAGCAGATGGGTTATACATTTAATCCAAATTAATTACAGCCCTGGGTAAATTATACCATGAATTGGGTTAAATATTACGCCCAAATGCTGGTTCATAATAGCTGCGATGGGTTAATTCTACAAGTTATTATCGTCATGTTTTTAATGCAATACCCATGTCTCTTAAACATTTAAATTACAAACCCTTTTAAAATACATCCTATATTTGGTCATGCAAATAATATAATATGCAATAAACGCTTTTAAACAATGTTGGAATCTTAGAAAAATATTCATTTTATTGTTATAACAATTGACAGTTCAATAAAGTGCAAAAGATTCAGTTCACAATAAAGTGCAAAACTTTCTTTAAACAAAACTTAACATTTATGCATGTACAGTACAGCCTGTAAACAACACACATTAGCAGATCTAAGCTCATAGCGTGGCACGAAGTGACATGCTATGAGCTTGTAGATCTGCTAGGATGCATTTGTTCTATTGTGTGTTGTTTACAGGCTGTACTGTACATAACACACATTAGAACAAACACATCCTAACAGCATCCTAGCAGATCTACAAGCTCATAGCACGTCACTTTGTGCCACGCTATGAGCTTGTAGATCTGCCATTTCTAAAGCTCAAAATCATTGCTTCTGGTTTGAGAACCACTAATAGCAACATACGTTTTTTCAGAAAACTGTTAGATTTAAAAGACATTTGTAGAATCGGGTACTCCCAAAAAGGCTTGACATTCCCAATAAGGGTATCCCACCCACACCACAGATTCCCTTTTTTTCCTTACATAGGCAATTAATAAAAATGTGCATCTAGTACTCGCCCTAACCAAAGCAGCATCTAAAGGGCATGTTTGTGTCAGAAAAATGTGTCACCAACCATGATGAAAAACAGCAAATATGCCAGCCAGCATAGCAAATTACTGGTTCATATACTGGCTATGTAAACGTTACAAAGAAAATCCTCTAACATGATCACAAAAATGTACTGCTCCTTCAGGTGATCCGAACTACAGGAAACTAAGATGTGCAAATAAACATTTTAACAATTTATGCTTCCACCATTTAGCTCTTTTAACTCAGCACACAACTTGCTCATAAAATACTTTGAGCATGAGGTAGTATTTTGAACATCACACACACACACTTCACAAATCCAGCACCATTTGATTTGACCAGATATAATACAACTCTACTCTAAGCCAAAGAGCAGCAGAAGAAAGAGGAAAGAAAAGGATCAAGTCCACAATGTAGTATTATGAACATGAACACACTTCACAAATCCAGCAATATTGGATTTAACCAGATAGAACCCTACTCTTAGCCAAGCAGCAGAATAGAGAGAATAGAACAGGAGGACCAGCAGAAGAAAAGAAAAGGATCAAGACCACAAGTCTACTTGCAAGCAAGTATTGCTGCACGCAAGGACGTAGCAGGTTTTGACTCCTCTCCTCCCTTGATTTCGTACACTGCATTTTGGAGGAGTTTCCATACAGCTTCACACTGGTTTGTGTAGTCGATGTCAAAAATATAGAATACCTTGAAACAGACATCTACTGCCTGAAGCAATGTGTTTTGTTTCAACGCCTCCCCATCAAGAATAACAAACGCCTGAGAGGTGTGCTAAATATACTTTCCCAGGGACAGAACATATGGGTAAGGTCTCGACACCTTCGCCTCCACCAAGTTTGTTCCAACCTGAGAAAGAAATAAAGAACAAAAGACAAGATAAATCAAACAAAGTAAAAGATTGTGGAAAAGCAAAGAGTAAGCAAGATTTGGCAGTGGCTGATACAATTCATATTCAGAAACAATGTTCTGAATTATTCTTGAGCCCAGGAATAACAGGCAGTCAGGCACATTCTTAACCTCTTAAACTGAACCTGGGTTGGCTCTGTACTTTAGACCACTTTTTTCCATCTTCGCCAAATCTCTTTGCCAAAAATAGCCGATCTAGCTGCCATTTTGGGCTAATGTCCCCGCCACCCCCCAAAGAATATGGATGCTGGGTTCAAGTGATTAAAAGAATAACATTTCCCTTTAGATATGCAGAGGGACTTACAGGCTTATGATCGATGAAGGCCAACTTAGACTCCTCGATAGTGTACCGGAACACTTTTCGGCCAACCCTGTAGACAGTTGGTGGAAGCAGTGTTGGTAACTGGCTCAGAGCAAGTTCCCCCAAACAATCTAGGAAGACAATTCTATAGGTATCAATATGTGGCATGGCATATCTGTGAATTGGTCATTTAGTAGCAAAATAAAGTCTGCTGTACAATATAACAATGTATTACCAGGTGTTAATCCATCAAGCGACGAGATAAGTTTCCCTTCCCGTCTCGCCAGGTGCAGGATCTTGTCTTTAAACAAAGGTTTCGAAGAGCTTAGGCGCAGCCTCTCCATGTAGGATCTGAAAGTCCTGTGCAATCAAAATGAAAAATAGAAAAAGAAAATTCAAAGTGCCAGCTGACATACTGATAAAAGATTGTTATAAACAATGCATCCACATCATATGTAAACATATACTCCTTCCTAACTTACCATGCCTGGAGTGAATAGATGTGGGAACTCTTGGCGGATCCCCTGAATGTCCCACCCATTTTCCCTTAAAGACTTGGCCCTGTTTGATAGTTTGCAGACAGTACAGCAGTACAAGAATGTTAAAAGGATAACACAAAAAGCCCTGAGGGCAGTTGCAGACAGGTGCTCTTTTATGGCAGCAGTTGCAGACAGGTGCTCTTGTATGGCAGTTGTGGAGGGTAAGGAGTTGCACTTTCTTGATGGCTGGTGGTAGGGTGTTCCATATTTTGGTAGCATAATAGTAAAATGCATTCATCCCTATGTTTGTGCCGATTATGGGGGGCAAGAGTAATGGAGCACCCACTGGTGTTGTGCCCTTTTATTTTGACAGGTACATGGCACTGGTCCCTTGAAAACCAGGCCCATTGCAAGTTGCTGTACTCTGTCCTCTGTCCTACCCTGAGCCATCCCACTATAGCATCATAATGAGCAGGGGTTAGGTCATAGGTGTGAGAGGTCTAGTAGTAGTTTGTTTTGAGAAGTCTGTAGTTCAGATTTGAATGACTTGAGGTGCTACAGTACCATGAGGTGCATGCATAGGCAAAATGACATTGAATGAGTGCTGCAGCTAGTGTCCTCAGTGCATTCCTAATGACCTGTACACTGCTGTATCCTGCATGCATTGCTCCACCTGGTTGAGGGGCTGCAAATTGTGTTTCAGCCATTCTTTACACTGTATGGCTCTTTCTTCCGATATGGTACATTCTATAAAAGTACACATAAGGATATTAACAATCTCAAAATTATATGTCTGTATTGCTTAAACAAATTATTCAGTTCCAACGATTACCTGGTATGAATGTCCTACGAGTGCCAGCTTCACTACTTTGTGGTGGTGTCTGCTGCATGCTCTGTGACCTGGCCTGTTTTCTCATCCTCTTTCTGACGTTCCGAAGCCTCTCTTCGAGGAATCCAGTGGCTGGGCGGCGGTTCCGTCCTGGGGTGAACCAGTATCCCTGTCAAGAAATGAAAGTCTTTGGTGAATAGAGATGAGGCACATTTTGATAGCGTGGCGACAACATGTGGCTGAGCCATCTAGAACAGGGTTTGTCTGTATGTCTGTCTGACAACACAGGGCATCATACAGCACAGAAGTCCAGTACTCTGGTGCTGGGAGATGAGTTATATTGTGTTCAACTGACTGTTTTAGCATCAATTCCTCAATAAAATGTTAATTACTTACGAAGCCACTGCTTGAGTTCGACTCGTCCTTCAAGGAGGGAAACCCATGAATCAAAGCTGCAGCCAAGGCCTTTTTTGTCTCACTGGTAGGACTGCAAACACAGAAAAACTAATTACCAGCAGAGTCAAATTAGATCTTAAGTATTTCTAAAACATGTGGTGCACCCCAGTATAATGGCTGTAGCATATTCTGCAGCTAATAGGGATCCTAATAAATTAAAAACACTTCTGAACGTGTGTTTTGGTACATGTGTTGTGCATGTTTATGTTGGTGATCTAGGTAAATGTCAGACTTGAAAGTAGTGTCCCGTCTTATCTTTTCCCCTGAAAGAAGATTCATATACCTTTTTCAAACTAACATAACATTCAGCAAAAACAAGAAAAAAAGCCCACTATTTTTAATTACCTCTCTCCAAACTTCTCCATGAGGTGAGACACCAAAATACGGACAAGGCACTTTCTTTGCGAAGGGATGATCACATCCTCATCAAGGCTCCGCAGGATCAGCTTGCTGCTTTAGCCGTGTGCAGTTCCTCAGAGACAGCAAGGAGGGCAGTTTCTGTTGAGTCACCTGCCTTGAAACCAGACTGGTGCGGATCCAGAAGGTTGTTCTGATGGAGATAACAGGAGAGTTGTTTAAAGACAGCACGTTCAAGTGTTTTAGACAGGAAGGGGAGGAGAGAGACAGGCCTGTAGTTTATAACATCAGACGGGTTGAGAGTGGGTTTCTTTAGTAGAGGGTTTACTCTTGCCTCCTTGAGACTGTTTGGAAAGTGACCAGAAGTTAGAGAAGTGTTGATGAAATGGGTGAGAAACGGTAGAATATCAGGAGCGATAGTTTGAAGGAGGTTTGAAGGGATAGGGTCCAGAGGACAGGTGGTAGGACGGGCAGAGGTAATGAGGGTAAGAACCTCACTTGGAGAGAGAGGGGAGAAGGAGGACAGTGTGTGGGTGAAAGGTGGGTCTGGTGACCCAGTGGTGAGCAAAGGTGAGTCAGAAAAAGAAGAGCGAATATCATCAAACTTTTTTTCAAAGTGTTTAACAAAGTCTCTTGACAGAAGGGAGGAGGGGGGAGGGGCTTTGGGGGGTTCCAAGAGGGTGGAGAAGATGGATAATAGTTTTTTGGGATTTGAATAGGAAGATTGGATCTTATCTTGAAAGAAAGTGCTTTTTGCCTGAGAGATGGAAGCAGAGAAAGAGGAGAGGAGAGCATGATAGGTTAGGAGGTCGTCATGGTGTTTGGATTTCCACCATTTCCGCTCTGCTGCCCGAAGGATGGTTCTTTTAGCACGCAGTGCGTCATTTAGCCAGGGAGCCGGAGGGGACTGACAAGCCTGCCGAGATGTGAGAGGACAGAGAGAGTCCAGAGAGGATGAGAGAGTAGTGAGGAGGGTTTCTGCAGCAGAGTTTGAAGGCAGGAGTTGGAACGAGTCAGAGGAAGGGAGGGCTGAGAGCACCGATGAGGCAAAGGTAGAGGGGGAGAGGGAACGGAGGTTACGGCGGACAGGTGCAGAATTAGAAGAGATTGGTTCGTTATGTTTGGAAAGGGGTAGAGAGAATGAAATGAAGAAGTGATCGGATGTGTGAAGCAGGTTTACAGTGAGGTTAGAAGTAGTGCAGTTCCTTGAGAATATGAGATCAAGGACATCGCCAGCGTTATGAGTTGGTGGGGATGGAGACAGTGAAAAAGCAACGGTGGTTAAAAGAGATGTTAGTTCAGCTATCTTCCCTGTCTGGAGGTTGAAGTCTCCGAGAAGTACAGCGGGAGGGCCAGTTTCAGGGATGTGTGAGAGGAGATTATCTAACTCCTCCAAGAAGTCCCCCAAGGCGCCTGGTGGACGGTAGAGAACAACAATGGTTAATTGTATAGGATGGGTTACTGTGATGGCATGGAATTCAAAGGTGGAAGGAGTGAAGTTAGGTAGCTTGAAGAGGGAAAAGCTCTATTTGGGAGAGAGCAGGAGACCAGTGCCACCTCCTCTGCCAGAGGGTCTGGGTGTGTGGGAGAAGGAATATGCTGTGGAGAGAGCTGCTGGGGTGGATGTGTTGGATGGAGTAATCCAGGTCTCAGTGAGAGCAAGGAAATCCAGAGACTGCAGGGAAGCTTAGCCAGAAATGAAGTCAGCCTTAGGAACAGCTGACTGGCAGTTCCACAGGCCCCCGAAACGAGATGTTGTTTCTCAGTGGAGCATGTGGGATAGACGAGAGCAGGCCGGTTAAATCGATTAGGAGATACACGGGGCCAGTGATAATTGCGGGAAGACACATGAACAGGAATGGAGAAAATACACATGATTATAGCATGAGGGGCTAAAAAAACAAATAAAATAAAATACTAGAGATACTTAGCTCAATCAAAGTAGGATTTGCCTCCTCTTTGCCTCCCTCGTGACTCCAACAGGACTCTAATGTCCTTGTCAGTCTCGTCTGAAGCTGAAGCTGACGCTCCAGGAAAGAGCTGCCTAAAATGGACACCTGATTGCTTATAGTGAAAACCACCCTTGAATGATGAGATGGTAGACTAAAAGCTTTATGAATCCAAACTATAACATATAATAAGTACCCTGTATCAAGATTGATGCAAAACAAGTGACATTTGACCTTTTTATAGAGATTTAGCACAACAAAACCCACTACTGGGGTCATTTGGGTGGATTTGACCTATCTCTGGCCCCCCTTGGTCGATTTTGATGATTGACATCTCTTTTTCACCGCTAGAGCCAATGGAATCAAGGGGAGGTTCCACATACACACACATGTTACCAAATAAGGAGTGAGAGTAGCCAAAATCGGAAGCTGCGATACACTCTGGTGGCTACCATTAGCACCTAATATTTATTCTCCGATTTTTACATAAAAATGGAATTATGGATTATCAATACTTTTTTCAAAGTGACACATTGGATGGATTAACCCTCAGCAGCGTTTGTATCATTTTAATGCCATTGAACAAGACTTTTGATCAGAATAACAGCTAAGGTGAGACGATCTGGACGCTGCACTAGGTCAGAAACCAGAGGAGACTGTGAGGTCCACCGTAGACGGACCACTTTTGGACAAAATTTCCTCTCTGTTAAAGGCAGCTCATTGTGGAATAGCCTCCCAACTGAGATACGGGATTGTCCCACTCTCAATAGCTTTAAAGGTCAACTCAAAGAATGGTTAAGAAACAAACAGACGTGCAATCACCGCTAAATGCACTTTAAAGGTGACCTACAGATGTAGCACTGAATTTCAGACTCCAGCTTACAGCTTCCTGCCTACGACCTGCCAAAGTGGTCAAAGTGCTAGTGCTAGTTAGATTAACATTAACATGCTTATTGTAGTTGTAAGTGCACTGCCTTGCGGCCTGTAGCACCGTCCTTGATGGAGTATTTGTGGGCTGGACCTGTATTTTACAGGAAAGGAGTGAGCAGAGAGTAGAGTAGTTGTCGATTCTTGTTCTGTTTTCTGTGAATATCTGCCTCACCCTCTCAGACTTTGAGTTGCGCGCGCTACTCGGGACGGGTGGCGCAGTGGTCTGTGCGTTTGATCATCAGATCAAGGGGGTGTTGGGGAACTCCAGTTCGAAACCCGCTCCCGCCCCACTGCTTCAGGCCGTTGTGTCCTTGGGCAAGACACTTCACCCGAATTTGCTCCTGTGGGTATTGTCCACAGTACATGTATAATATCAATGTGTACTTGTAAAAGCGCCTCGATGACTTTGAGGTGTGAAGATGGGCGGTGTGGCACAGTGCATTGATCAAGGGGGTGAAACCCGCCGCCGCTGCGTCTGTAAAGCCGTCGTGTCCTTCGGCAAGACACTTCACCTGAACTTGCTCCTGTGGGTATTGTCCACAGTAGATGACCATTACATGTATGTATGATCTGTATATGTAATGTGTATTTGTAAAGTGCTTTGAGTCATTGATAAAGCGCTATAATAAATATAAGGATTATTATTATTATTATTATTATTACTAAAGAGACGTGTTACCATGGAAACCAAACAATGGTGTAGCCGTATTAAAGTCCGAGCGGAAGCAGTCGTGTGTAAATCTGATTTTGTCAGAAATCGGGAGAAATGCGGGAGAAATATGACCCCGGGAGGAAACCGGGAGAGGGCAATGAAATCGGGAGTCTCCCGCGAAAATCGGGAGGGTTGACTAGTATGCATAACCATAGCAGCGTAAGTAAGAATGCAGCGCCGCCACGTACAGATGGCAACACCCAGACATATTCACAAATATAAAACAAGTATTCAGAAACTGTAATGAACAATAACTATTATTTATTTCAAGAACTGTTATTTAGAGAAACTCAACATTTCTAATCCGTGTGACAAATATGCACGATTGTTTTGGGCTCCCCCTATTTATCTCAAAGTCAGCTTTCAGGGGAGCTCCCTCCCTCTTCGGGGGAGCCAAGCTCCCCTAGCTCCCCCCCATTTCGAACAGTGTCTGTGGCTGAATGGCCAGCGATTAGGTGCGGCGCATTTATCATAGGTGATCAGAGCTAACTGCCTGCCGTCAGATTTCATTTAAAAAACAGATCTGATTTTAAGACTATTTCTGCGCTCATAAAGAATGATAAGAATAATGCGTATTGAACTGGTTTCATTAATTAGTGAGTTTATTTAACATTAGAACCGCCAATCGGGTTAATTTGTGTGATGTGTGTTGTGTGTGCAATGTAACTTTTTTTCAATAAAATATTAAAGTCTCCCAGTCCGTGACTTTTCCTGAAAGTGTGTTATGTAGCACCCTATGTTGTTAAAAATTGCATTCTAATAGCGGGATTTGACGGGTTTAGGTAGGCCTATACAAAAACCTCTGGCGGTTCTAGTGTTAAGGTAATTAGTTACAGTAGAAGCCCTTTTTTTTATCAGTAACAAATTTAGCAGTTGAACATAAAAGTCAACTAACTGAGGGTCACTTGCAATGACAGTGTTGTGTCTAACTGTAAGCTTGTCACTCAGAGTAACCTACCGTTAATTTAGCTGCTGGAGAAGAAAGATCAAGGGGGGAGGGGGGGAGAGAGCTGTGGTTGATGGGCCATTAGTTGTGTAAATACACAGATGAGAGCTGCCGTTTCATTCAGACTGTTTAAAAACGGTAACAACGGACTATTTTTCTTAGCGGATGCATGTCAATTTAAATCAATAAATACAACTATTTTTTAAATCAATACATACAACTATTTTTTAAATCAATAAAAACATTTTCTAAATCCATAAAAGCATTTAAATTAATATTGGGAGTCATGTCGTTACTTTGTTGAGAATGTGGCCGTGTAATAAGCGGGATAATTTGGAGCGACTTGTTCCTTATGGGGAAAATAACACCCGTCATGTGTGTGTAGTAGAGATGTTAAGATTCACCGATTCGCATCGGTGCACCGGCATAAACGTTCAAGATGCGAGTGCACCGGTTGAAAGAGTGCACATCGGCTACAGTTTGGGTTGAACCGGGTTGAACTCGCGATGCATCGATTGCGTAGCGTCTTTGCATCGGTAAAAAACCGATTCATTCATATAAAATCCCCTCATCTTGTCAACGCTCAGCAGAGACGATCTTTGATATTTGCTTCGCCACTACGGAGAACGAGAGTCTCAGTTATCAACACACACGGAAGTTGAGGAGAAAGAGAAACACAGCGCACCGAAAAATACCTACAAATCAAACGTTTGGCAACACTTCGGATTGTTCAAGAAAGACGGTGTAATAGTCATTTATGCTATATAGTTGACCGCAGGTCATGGAGAGTAATAAGGTATCCGTAGACCTTTGTATGAGGTATCTTTATTACTTAACAGGTCTACAGCCATGATACATAGATCCGTCCTAGATGCGGACTTGCATACACACAGTATCACTCCGCAGCCGCACCCCATCAGTAACGTCCTGATGGTATAGTGCGCGGCACTATATACTACAGACGGTCAACTGGAAAAATCACTCGCAAATTGTTAACGATGCCGAGCCGCTTTAAAGTACACAAGTAGTACGAGGAACTTAGCGACGCACATAAAGAGGCAACGTGGGGTCTGCGGCTGAAAAGAGAAACCTGAAGGTGAGACATATGAGTTAAATCACTCAGTGAGGTGTTCTGTCAGAGAGAGGTGTTTAGCTTACAGCAGCCTGTGACGGCCAATAATAATTTAAATGTCTTCCTTACTGTAAGCAGTTATGAAATACCTGTTTGTGAAAGGTTATTTGTTTTCTTTATTGTTCAGATAGAAACCACTGCTTTCTGCTCACTGGTGAGTTAGCCTCTGAGTGTTAAGCACATCAGGCTGGCAGCTGTATGGGCATTGCTCTATGGTAGCTGTTATTTGCACATTGTTAATCATGAGCAATGCATCCTTACATTGTCTAACTGTGAGGTGTTATACAATTGTACTCTGGAGAGCTTTTAAAGGTAAACAAATAAACGGCATGATGGGATGTGCAGTACCAAATATGTAAAGCACTTTTTTGTTAATGTATGATTTGCTGCATATAAGGAATAAAACAAAAATCCTCTGTCGTACCATATTGAAGTATCATTATTTTTGCATCGTGTTGAATCGAATCGTATCGCCCCGAATCACATAATGTTGAATCAAATCGTATCGAACTGTATCGCAACAGGGGTGAATCGTATCGTATCGCATCGCCTGGTGTTTCAAAGGTATCGTTAATGTATCGTATCGTGTCAACGTATCGAGATGCGCATCGCATCGGCCTCAGTGATGGAGATGCACATCCCTAGTGTGTAGAGGTGTGTGTGGTTAAAACACTTCCATGAAGTGAAGGAATTTCCTTCTATAAAACAGCTGTGGGCAGCAGTGAGTGTCACGGACATGAATTCATAGATCAAGGCAGACTGGTGCAAACACTCTCCTGTCCTGCCAGGCGACACGCCCGTTCTAAGCCTTGTCCCTCACTCCTCACATCCCAAGCATCCCCAAAAAGTGTATTATGTTGTTACATCTCAGATGTTATGTTTCAGTTGTGCTCTGTCTATGTTCAGTGATGCAAACTTGTCACCTTTCGGCGAAATTCGCCGTTTTGAATCCAAAATAAGTCGTTTGTGTGATTCATGTAGATCTGCAATAAAAATATTTTTGGGGTATGGGGGGGTCTGGGGCCCGGAGTAATCTGCGGCCGTGAGCTGTTATGTGCCATCATGACACGCATGGTGTTCTTTTTTTATATATTAGAATGAAGTACGAGCTGTGTGCTCGAGTCTTCCTGCCTGTCGGCTCTGCTCATGGATGTATAATAAGGCTCTGCTGCTCCGAGATGATGGTCTAGCTTCAGCAGCTACATTACCTACGGGTGCGTTCGTTAATATTAACTGTGTGTCCGGAGTCACTGTGGCACAGACTGGACCGCTGGTGAACAGCTGTTAGAACGGGCTGTTCAGGTGTTCAGAGCAGAGCTCCCTGTCGGAGCGGCAGAGCGTGATGTGAACTGAAAAGTTTTTCTGTGGCAATATTATTTAAGGAATCGTTGAGCTAGCTAGCTAACATACATTGTCACTATCTGCTAACGTTAGCTTTAGCCTTCTATTTCTAATAGTTTTTTTCATAGGCTATAAACAGAGGTGGTATAAGTATATATATATTGTACTTGAGTAAAAGTAGAAGTACTCAGATCTTGTACTTGAGTAAAAGCAGAAGTACTCAGGTCTTGTACTTGAGTAAAAGTAGAAGTACTCAGATCTTGTACTTGAGTAAAAGTAGAAGCACACAGATCTTGTACTAGAGTAAAAGTGGAAGTACTCAAATCTTGTACTTGATTAAAAGTAGAAGCACTCAGGTCTTGTACTTGAGTAAAAGTAGAAGCACACAGATCTTGTACTAGAGTAAAAGTAGAAGTACTCAGGTCTTGTACTTGAGTAAAAGTAGAAGTACTCAGGTCTTGTACTCGAGTAAAAGTAGAAGTACTCAGGTCTTGTAGTTGAGTAAAAGTAGAAGTACTCAGATCTTGTACTTGAGTTAAAGTAGAAGTACTCAGATCTTGTAGTTGAGTAAAAGTAATAGTCTCAGACTGTAGGAATACTCTGTTACAGTAAAAGTCCTTCATTCAAAATGTTCTTCAAGTAAAAGTAGAAAAGTATTATCATCAAAATATAGTGAAAGTAGCGACAGTAAAAGTAGTCATTGTGCAGATTGGTCCATTTCAGTATAATAGATATGATATGTTTTATAATGATTGATCATGAAAGTGTTCTCAAAGCTGGTAAAGGTGCAGCTAGTTTGAATGACTTTGTATACTGCAGGGTAGCTTGTGGATTTACTCCAGGTGGAACTAAAGTCGGAATTAACACTTGATTATATTTCACATCATTCATCCACATCTGTAAAGTAACTAAAGGTATTAAATACATGGAGTGGAGGAAAAGTACAGCATGTAACTCTGAACTGTAGTGGAGTAGAAGAAAAAAGTAGCAAAACATTGAAATACTTAAATAAAGTACAAGTATCTCAAAATTGTGCCCAAGTATAGTACTTGTTGAGTTTATGAACTTAGTTACTTTACACCATGTGGCTATAAAGATAGAAAGACTAAGCCTTGCACAGAGGCATGAAAATACATTTTCAAAATGCTCAACAGTGCTGCCAAAATTATAAACTGACTGCTCCACAATTTAAAATAAATGCTTTTATATATTTCTATTAGATGTGACTCTTTGGCGTGTCTGTTATTATTAACACTGCTGCTTTAGTTGTTCTGAAATCCTCTGTTATTCCATGGGGTGGGGGAGCCGGGGGCTCGGATCCTTGTCACCTTTTTCATACCTGATGAGTTTGCATCCCTGTATGTTAAAAAGCCTCAGTCACCTTAATTCATGTAATAAAAACATCTCAGGTCAGTAACACTCAAAGCTAAATGTGCAATACCATGTTCAGCTATGTTACTATTTATAATGTTATTGTTTTTACATCAGAAGATGTACATATTGGAATGATTTCTTAACTTACAGTAGGCTATTTTTTACAATGTGTGTTGGAAGGATTTATTAAATTACAATGAATATTGTCATTGTTGAAGGCTTTTAGAGAAGGGTGAACTATAAGCCTGAATTACATAACATTTTATACCTAAAACCATAAAAGCCACAATAAATAAATCACAATTATTCTAGTTATTTTTACCTCCCGTATTGCTTTCAACCCACCAGCTTTTATGGTGTTGTTACGTCACTAACTGTAAGCTTGTCACATACAGTCTATGGTCACTCAGAGTAAGCTACTGTTAATTTAGCTGCTGGAGAAGAAAGATCAGGGGGGACGGGGGGAGAGAGCTGTGGTTGATGGGCCATTAGTTGTGTAAATACACAGCTGAGAGCTGCCGTTTCATTCAGACTGTTTAAAAAACTGTAACAACGGACTATTTTTCTTAACGGATGCAGGTCAATTTAAATCAATACATACAACTATTTTTTAAATCAATAAAAACATTTTCTAAATCCATAAAAGCATTTCAATTAATATTGGGAGTCATGTCGTTACTTTGTTGAGAATGTGGCCATGTAATAAGCGGGATAATTTGCAGCGACTTGTTCCTTATGGGGAAAATAACACCCTTCATCCAGATGAGGATCCCTCCGCTACACTTTGGGATCCTGATCGACCGACGAAGCTCCATTAAAATATACATATTTTTGGGGAATTACTGAGTTTAGGCACGTTAATAACGTTTTAATGAAGTTGAATACAGTATATTCATATGTGTCAGTGATTTCATGTCAATTCGGCGAACATAAACATAAATGATCGTGTTGAAGATGATGATTAAATTAGGATTAAAAATAAAGAGCCGGGTTGCATTTCCTCCCGTTCGTTTTTTTCGTATAACAAAATTATTTTGTTAAATAACAACATGGTGATGTTTTGTAAATGATTACATGTCTCTTATTTAGCACATTAGTATGATATCCGTGACATATGGATCTTAACAAAGTTCCGCTGTGCATCCAGCGTACTGTATCTGACTTTATTTCAAATGAGCTCCAGTGTGGAACCCCACTGCACCCCCTGGTGGATCAATGATCCATTGCAGCTGGCTTCATTAAAATTACATTGATTTATCACGGGGGCGGTCTCAAGCCAAGCTGGAGGTTTTCCCTTGAGCGAGGGCAGATCACGTACCAATCACGGCCCTCGCGTTTCAAACTGTCTGAAATGAATCGCTCCATCTGTATCATGCTATATTTGAACAATATATTGTAGGGCCATACCTATTTAAAGAATATAAATATAGTTTTTTTTTTCAAAATACCAAACAGATCCTGCATTTTAGCCATGCCTCATTTCGCTCTATATGCTCTTTCCAGCGCTGTTTTTGCAGGGGGCTGATTCTGTGAGATGCAGCTGACCACGCCCCCCTGCAGGATAGGGAATAAGAGATCTCCGTCCTCCGTGTTTTATTCTTATAGAAGTAAGAAGAGAAGTGATGGGGCAGAAACCCTCCTTTTTACGCAGTGTTCCAGACATAGACATCAAACGGCGACACAATTCAGTTGCCAGTTACTTTGGAATTAGGGCAGGGATATCTAGATACTTTCCAAGGTTTGACATAATTAATTGCGCTACTTTTAAAGCAAGCAATGATGTTTTCAAATCTGTAATCAAAAAGCTCCTCAAAAACGCTATCAAAGCAGTTCCTGCCGTTGCTTCGTTAGTTCAAACAGTAACAACGGACTATTTTTCTTAGCGGATGCATGTCAATTTAAATCAATACATACAACTATTTTTTAAATCAGTAAAATCATTTTCTAAATCCATAAAAGCATTTCAATTAATATTGGGAGTCATGTCTTTACTTTGTTGAGAATGTGGCCATGTAATAAGCGGGAAATGTGCAGATTGCATAATGTGCCTTCATGCCGATCTAGATCCCTCCGCTTCGCGTCGGGCTCCCGATCAGCCTGTCTGTTCTTTTCCCCATAATGACCGCGTCGCTGCACATTGTCCCTTACATTTGATTATATAGAGTAATTATTCATTTGTTTTAAAGCAGGATGCGCAAACGCTTGCCTCGGGGAGGGAAAAAAAGAGCCACAGCAGAGAGAATAAACAAAAGGGCAACCATGGCAAACATGCAAGGGAAGTCTTCTTCGCTGCTTTTGTGGCAGACTACAGCGCCACTTACAGGCCTGGCATATGCACTACAGCGTCTCCAGCGCTTTCAAACGGCAATGGCCGGCCGTGGCCCAACCTCTCATTCCCCTGATAGGTGGATAATGGACCAATAGCCGTAGCACCACCGTCCTGACGTCAGGACAGTGTTCAAATCTGGATCAGTCTGTATCAGATCCGTTGCAGCCCCTTTTTAAGAGATTTGGGTATAGAGGAAAAGCGAGAGGGTTGTGTCTTCTGACAGTCGGTGAGTTCCCTGGAACACCGGGGACACATATTCATGTACAAAAGACGTACAAAAGTGCATTTTGCATGATAGGTCACCTTTAAGGCAGGGGTAACTCATCTTGCACTTTATGTAGCTCTTTTATCTCCTCCTGCACTTTATATGTCGTAGCTGCTACATCGTACTGCCTTGTGGTAAATGCTGGTATGCTACTCATGCTCTTTCTGCATATCATGTATTTCTTTTTGCCATACATATATATATATATATATGGGCTGTCAGTCGATTAAAAATATTTAATCGCGATTAATCGCATGATTGTCCATAGTTAATCGCGATTAATCGCACATTTTTTATCTGTTCTAAATGTTCCTTAGAGGTATTTTTTAAAAGTTTTGTATAGTCTTATCAACATATGAGTGGACAAATATGCTTTATGCAAATGTTTGTTTATTATCATTTGAACAATGACAAATATTCTCATGAATATTAAACACAACAACCTCTGAACATTACAAATATTCGCCTCAATTCAACCTGGAACCTCTCATACAATACAATAATACTGTGTGTGTGTGTGTGTGTGTGTGTGTGTGTGTGTGTGTGTGTGTGTGTGTGTGTCGGCGCGGTTGTCGGCGAGATGTCGCTCCTCTGTTTTCATAACTGTCAAATAGGGGTGTAACGGTTCACAAACATACGTACGTACGGTACGTAGCTCGGTTTTTAGGTCGCGGTTTGGTACATTTTCGGTACAGCAGAACAAATTATCACAAAACATAACATATATATATATTTTTTTAATTATTATTAAACTGTGAATATTATATTCACTCAAATAAATACAAAATATAATAAAATAAATATTAAGGTGCAGTATTTCGATGAACTGAAATAATCTGTATTTGAACTTTACTGTACTAGTACTCACAAAACATAAACTATTAGTTTTGGGTTTTTAATTATTATTAAACTGAATATTCACTCAAATAAATACAAAATATAATAAAATAAGCATTAAGGTGCAGCATTTTGATGAGCTGAAATAATCTGTATTTGAACTGTACTAGTACCTAAGCAGCCATTTTGACATTATGACTTGCTTGTCATTGTATTTTCATGTTTTTTTAAAGAAAAATGAACTTGTCCACATTGCTTGCCGAAAGGGCAGATCTGCTGGCACTAACAATGTCTCCTGCTGTGGAGAACACCCTCTCGCTAGGGACAGAGGTAGCAGATACAGCCATGTAGCGCTTTGCTAACATGGCGTTTGTAATAGCTTTGGCTCGGTCTGAACTTTTTGCGAGTGTTGGAGGCTTAAATGCTAGTGGGAGTTGGGTTTCCATTTCAGTCATTTTTCTTTTGGTACCGGGGATATTCACGTTCGGGTAATGCCTTTTCAAATGAGTGTGCAAGTTTGATGTATTGCCAGCCGCGTAACCAATTTTAGTTGAACAATGCCGACAAACAGCTTTGGTTCTGTCCACCTGTCTTTGTCCGTCATCCTTGTAGGTAACTGCGAAACCAAAATGTTCCCAAACCGGAGACACACGTGTACCAAACCAAAGGGGGTACGGGTACGTGTACCGTTACACCCCTACTGTCAAAGCATGAGACTGAAGTTCCCACCGTTGGTCAAAGTAATGCGCTGTGACCCCGAGGTAACTGTCATTACTGAATGAAGTCCAATAGTCTCCGGTGAGCGCAACTGTGGAAGCCTTTCTTAAATCCTCCTATACTTTCTTTTTTTGGACCTCATACAAGTTGTGTATTTTCGACACAGTGGTGGCTCTGGAAGACAATTCATAAGTGCAGTCGTTGGATGCGACCCAAAGTATATCACGCAGCCCCTCGTCCTCCAAGTGTTAATTGGCCTGCAAGCTGTCGCCACCCATTTAGCGATCTTTGTTGAAAGTTTGCTGCTCGTAGACGTGTCCAAGCGTCTCCCCCGCACACTTTCAAGTGTGGTCTGCTGCAAGCGGGCGGCAGGAGCGGGACTGTCGGTATCAGCAGTGTGCTTGGATTGTATAGATGGTATTTTAAACTCAATGCGCTCTGAAACTAAGGGGCGGCAGAGGACAAAAAATGCATATGCGTTAATCGCGTTAAAATAATTAACTTGACAGCCCTAATATAAATGCTATGTTCATAAATGTTGTATGTGACGGGACTACGGATGGAAATTAGATCAAAGCTGAAATCCGGCTCATTTACATTTGAAAGCATTATTTTGTTTAAAATGTTCATTAATGTGCATTGTCCCGGTTCAAATAAACGAGTAAATGAAAAATAATCTCCTGTGTTTGCTCCGTAATGTTACGTGTTGTGATGTCTGTGTTTGCTTCCCCTGTCGCGAGTTCTGATCGCTCAGTGATGACACTAATACCTATATAATTTGTGGAATCTCAGCTTCAATCGGATATCTTGTATGTGCAGTTACGATAAGTAATAATATCGTCAGTTAGCTGAGTTTCTTCCCGTTAATCTGGTATGACACATTAATAAGTTTTTAAATATTAAGAAGCCCTGAGACACAGTTACGTGAAAAGAAATCCTGCAGCCCCCTCCACTGGGGGCTCACGGGCTAAACAGGTTAATGATGTGAAATAGAATCAAGTCTTAAATCAGACTTTAGTCACACCTGGAGTCAGTGGCATAACAAGGTTGTGATTGGCCCCAGTGCAAATATTGTTTTGCCACCCCCCCCCGGGACTCTGATGTTCTCTATTGAGAGTGTTGCCAATCCACTGAGTCGTTCTTGTCCCATGTAGCTTCTTAAGTACGTCTTAATCAATTTGAGCTTTGAGAATGAGCGTTCTGCGGTCGCAACAGTGTGATGTATGGTGTATGTATGGTGTATGGTATAGTGGTATGGTATCAGTATGGTGAGATATAACAGCAATGCTGTGCAATATCCATATCCTTCACAGATGGTTCTTTAGCTATTTCAGTCTTAAAGCAGGCTCTGAATGCAAGGAGTTGGACTGGGAAACCAGGGGATAAATCCCTGCTGTAGTGGTCCGCAAGGCGCTGCGCGTGCTGGTGAAGGGCATTATCCTGCGCACGGTTCAATGTCCCGGGGTGGATAGCCTAGAACGGTTTGTTCGTTTCACACATAGAAGTGAACTTCTGTCCAGGCTGGCGTTGAACACATTAATTCTGAAACGGCTCTCGCTATCACTAAGCCTCTCATCGTGACCGTTCATCGAAGTGGCGTTTCATCCTTCTTTTGCGAAGAACTCGCTCTGTGCTCCCCCATCTCTCAGCAAGATTTTGAGCGGTGCGTTTGATCTAGTCAAAGTAATGTCGGTATGCAGATACGGCCTGGATTGCATTTTGGAGGAGACCAACAGCTTTGTAGATGTCTACATCCTTTGCCTGCAACATCTTTGACACGGCATCCACTTACTTTTTCCAGTATTTTTGTTTGTTGCACAAAGAGAAGAGAAAAAAGCTGAATTGTTCCATATGTTTTTTTAGGGCTGTAGCCTCATCCCGTTCCTCCCTGTTTTCGCTGACCAGAGCGATTCTAGTTAGAGCTTTCATGATATCTACATACCGGTATCTAAAGGCAGCAAAATGCATCATGCCTTGAGCACCACCTGGTGGGGCAGAGGCGTTTCATGGTAACGTTACCATCAGTGATGGCGCCAGGGTATGGCTGGGGTAGGCTACAGCCATACCAATAAATGGCTTAGCCCCACCATGAAAAATGATGTTAAAGTAAGCAAATTAAATTAAATAATAAGCAAAATGCTAAATGTTGAGAACACGGCTTGCGAAAATATACGGGTCGTGTCCACAACACACAAACTGATCCTGCTGCACGTTACTGATGCAATATGGTTGAGACCATTCAGGCTTATGCTAGAAGAGGGGTGCAAGGAATAGTTTAAGAAAGTAGTGGGGGAGTTTTATACACTAAAGGTGTGGAAATTCTCTGGCATTATAATATCAGCGCGGCCGTGGTCAGATTAAAATGCCTTGGAATGCAATTTGAATAGAGTCAAACCTACAGCCAATCAGAGCAACGAAACGTTGGGTCTGCGTCATGCATTACTGGTGAGATCAGTCGGAACCGCCATTCAGTATCCCCATTGGATCTTCAACTTGTACTATCATACGTCACGTTCACAGTGATCCCTTTTTATTTACCATTAGCCAGATGCTAATGCTAACCGGAAATGAAGAACTTTCAGAATAAAAGTGTTAAGTTAATAGTTAGTGTGAACTTCCGTTTGTTTCAGAATAAAACTGCTTTAAATTAAAATCCTATATTTAATTTAAATTACACCATATCAACATTGATTTTAATTTCTTACAGTAAACAAAAAGATGAAAACCAGTCACTACATTGTGCACATTTGGGACAGTAAGAAAGGTACACTACTTATTACTGCAAGAGCAGCTGGTGGTAAGGACCTCAGAACACTTCAATTTAAAACAGGCTATAGGGACAAGTGCCATCAGTTTGAGGCTTGATTGAAGGTCATTCCAAGACCAAGGACCATAATAAAAAAGACTCCTTTTTCCAGCCTCAGTCTGCACAGCAGGAAGGTTGTATGAGTCACAAACTGAAGCAAATCTGGCACAGATATACAGTGGAAGCTTACCTAAAATGGCTTTATACATTAATAAAAACCAATGCTGCATCCTACGCATACTAAGTGAGGACCATCCAGTTAGGCTTTACAGTGTGCAATAATGAGTCCTATGGGTGCATTTGATATATATCACAGTGCAGCATGGTAGAGTGGGTCAAGTTTGTCCAAAACAGTGGGACAGTTAAATCTATAAATTGTATCACCGTAGTCAAGCTGGGACAGGAATAAGCCAGAGACCAACCTTTTACGGGAAGAAGTTGAAAAACAACATTTAAGTCTGTAAAGGAAGCCAAGAGTGAATTTCAATTTCTTAGTTAGAACTTCAATGTGGTGTTTAAAGTTTATATTTCTGTCCAACCAAAAGCCCAGATATTTGTATTTATCGACAAACTCAACGGGGACGCCATCAAGGGTGTCAATGGAGAGGCAAGAGGACGCTGACTTGGGAGCAAAAAGCATTGCTTTGGTTTTCTTACTGTTCAATAGCAGTTTCAAATCAAGAAGCGCATGCTGTAGCGTGATAAAATCTGATTTTACCCTAACCCTTGGAAACGGCCATATCCAGAGAAGGAGCACATGAGTATACAATAGTGTCATCAGCATACATATGATAGGTAGAACATTGCATCTGATTACAAATATTGTTTACATATAATAAAAAGAGCAAGGGCCCCAAAATAGAGCCCTGTGGAACTCCCTTCTCCAAGGTGACAGGCTCAGAGACACCACTACCCAACCTGGGCGCATTGAGTACGGCCGGTTATAACTCTGAAACCAGCAAATTTTATGACTGAAACGAGACACCAACATAACATTAGACAGAATGTGCTGATCTACAGTGTCAAATGCTTTGGCTAAGTAAATACACAAAGCAACACAAACATATTTTGTATCCAAAGCAGCCTTAACATCGTCTAAGACTTTCAGACTGGCAGTCACAGTTCTGTGCTTTGATCTGATCAGATTGCATAGGGTTAAGGATGTTGTGTGAATTTAAAAAAAAGTTTTAACTGAGTAGAAACTAGGGACTCAAGAATCTTTGATAACACAGAAAGATTTGAGATAGGACGATAGTTATTCAACTCAGTGGGATCACCAGCTTTCAAGAGGGGCGATACCAGAGCTTGCTTCCACACAGCTGGCAGTGTGTGAGTGGAAAGGGAGAGATAACAAATATCAGTAACTGGTTGTGCTATAATCTGAGAAGCAATTTTTTAAAAAGAACGGGTCGAGGCCGTCATGCCAGGCAGACCTTTTAGGATCAATTGAGTGCAAACCGTGTTAGACTTCAGAGACCGAGAAAGAAGCGAAATCAAAACAGGGGAGTTCATCTCTTGACTAGGGCTGAGTACAACCATGTAGAGAGTCATGACTTTGCTCATCAAAAATGTGACCATACTTTTTGAAGTGAGCATTAAAGGCATTAGACATATCATTTGTATCTGAAATAAAAGAATCACTGACCTTCAGTTTTTGTGGGAAACTAGAAGCTTTCTTGTTCTGAAGTGATTTAATTGTTTTCCAGAACTTAGGATGGTCATTAAAACAATCAGTGGTTAAGCTCAGATAGTAATCAGCTTTAGCTTTTTTTAAAAGGGCTGAACATTTATTTCTGTGGACACGAAAAAGAAGCCAGTCATCACTAGTGTTAGACTTTCTAGCTAAAGACCATTGCTTATTTTGATCATGAACGAGATCAGATAGTTCTCTAGTAAACTATGTAGTGTTCCTATTCTTAACTCTGAATTTTCTAAGGGGGGCATGTCTATTAATAATCGATAAAAAGTGATCAATAAAGAATTGGACAGCAACATCGACAGATGGAATTAACGCTATGAAGTGCCATTTAACCTGCGCCAGATCGTGTAGGAAAGCCTGCTCAGAGAAGTGTTTGAAGCAGCGCCTGAGCACAATAAGGCCCTTGGCTTTGGGTAACTTAGTGCTCCTAACGCAAGCAATAGTGCAATGGTCACTGATATCATTAGGAAAAACACCAACAGACACATACTTATGAGCTGCATTTGTTAGAATGACATCTATAAGGGTATCGTTATTGGGTTTGGCAGGGTTTATTCTAGTGGGACTATCAGTAAACTGAGTTAAGTTCAAAGAATCACAAAGCTGCTTAAACTGTGAAGATGTATCACTCAACCAGTCCCAATTTAAATCACCCAATAATATGATTTAAGAAGAAAACTTAGACAACAATTCAGTAAGGCTAGTAGTTGCATCCATGATGGCCGATGGGGGCCTATAACAGCCATAACAGTGAGAGGAGCATTTGCTATAGTAATTTGGACAGCTAGCAACTCAAATTGCCTTGGAATTGAAATCGAATGAAGGACAGACAGGGCTCGACATTATAAATGGCCCGCTGGCCCGGAAGCACTATTTAGACACCCCGGGCCAGCATAAAGTACTTTCCACTTGCCCGCTCTGGCCACTAAAAATATTGCTTTAAAAAAAAGAATTGTCCTGTGGTATTGGTATTTTGACTAGCAATTTAGTTAAATTGTTTCGTTTATTAACGCTACAACATAGCGTTTCGTGAGTCGGTTGTTGTTGTTGGGTGAAAAGCAAACAGCTGTTTGCTGCGGAGCGCGCTCCTTCACTACAGACTATCGCGCCACCTAACCATTCACCATTAATGTTTTTAATACCAGCGGTAACCGGCCAAGCGCTGGGCAAAAAACAATCTTCAAATAAAAGAAAGTCACCGGAGGAGTTAAAGGAGAGTGACAGGGAGTATGAGAAGAAGAGCGAGAGAACGTTTCAGCCAGCTTGATCGAAGGAGTTGGCGTCCTAAAACCCTTTTATAATCTATCGATTAGATTTATGATTCGAAAATTATAAAAGTAGGGTAGACATGTGGAGATTATCGGGCTGAACAAAACGTGCATTTATCAAACAGGTTCGTTTTCCACAGACCTTATTTCCAGCTATTTTCCAAAACCCTGTGGAGAAATCCCTTTGCTTTTTGTCGAGGGAACCAGCAGCTTACTTCCTGGTTTTAGGACGCGTCACTGCACCTCTCAATATGCTGCCAATATAAACAAGGTCTTCTGTCGGATCTGTACATCAATGCCGACCTATGCTGACAAGTAAGTGAAGAGTAGAAAATATAAAGGTATTGGCTATAGGGAAATGTCCCAGCAGTTTAGGAGAATGAAGGTTCTAATATAATCTACTACATAGCCATTACATTTCTAACTCCTAATGACAGGAAGACAGAAAGCGCATTATACAAATAATAATACTCATAATAATAGCAGACATTTTTTAACAATGACCACAATATCATTATTTTAATAAACCAAATATGAACAATTGAGGAAAATGAGGAAGAACTGCTGATTCAAATGTTGTAGTACAAGTAGTAATGTAGTTAGTGCATAAATTACTATTGCAACAAATGTGTTAATTTTCTTCATTATTAATCGATTTTTTTTTGGACGAATGCTCCGGGCCAGTGGTTACAATGGTGGGGCCAGTGATAATACAATTCCACCGGCCCAGAGGCCCAGTGGCATTTTACCCTTAATGTCTACCCCTGACAGAGCACTGTAGTTTCTCAGCAGTGTATATTACAACACCAACAGCTCTGCCCTTACGATCCATTCTGAATACATTATATCCATCAATGTGAATAACAGTGTCAGACGGTTTTAGCCAGGTTTCAGAAACTACAACAATATCAGGCTTAACAACTAAAAACAAGGCCTTGAAAACATCTAATTTGGGCACTAGGCTTCTAGCATTAACGTGCAGAAAACCCAATCCTTGCCTACAGCTAAACGTATTCGGAGTTGGCAAATGCTGTAAGGAAGCAGAAAAACACTCGGGACCAGGGTTAATGTTAACGTTACCAGAGAGTAAAAGCAGTAACAATATTAACAGCCTGGAAGATGATTTTTTCACATGGGCTCTGGACGCCTCACTCCCTGGGGGGCGGGGTCAAATCCGTTACTCTCTATGCTGTCCAGGATTTTCTTTTGGAGTTTGCGGGCTGATCTTGTTTGGGATGCTCTGGATCGGCGTATACGACAGCGTGTTCCAGTTCCTGCCAATATCCAGCAACTTCGCACAGCCATTGAAGAGGAGTGGACCAACATTCCACAGGCCACAATCAACAACCTGATGAACTCTATGCGAAGGAGATGGGTGACATGTTAGGGTTAGGGTTAGGGTTTAACCCTAGGGTTTTCGGACCCCCCCAGACCCCCCCAATAAAGCAAAACTGCACGTTTCAGAGTGGCCTTTTATTGTGGCCAGCCTAAGGCACACCTGTGCAATAATCATGCTGTCTAATCAGCATCTTGATATGCCACACCTGTGAGGTGGGATGGATTATCTCGGCAAAGGAGAAGTGCTCACTATCACAGATTTTTTCAGATTTGTGAACAATATTTGAGAGAAATGGTTATTTTGTGTATATAGAAAATGTTTTAGATCTTTGAGTTCATCTCAAGAAAAATGGGAGCAAAAACAAAAGTGTTGCATTTATATTTTTGTTCAGTGTACATAAATAAAAAAATATAAAGGGGGGGCCCAAAAAAAAAATCAAAAAATCATAATCACGATTATTTTGGTCAATATTGATATCACAATCATTAAATACAGTTATTAATTGACTTTGAAAACATCAATTTATTGAACTGTAAAAAAAAAAAAAAATAATAATTTGAACAGTATCTTTTTAATAGTTGATTACCCTGAACTTTAAGTATAATTCAACTGCAAAGCATTCAGCTGAAGCCACATCCTTTTCAATTTTGTCATATAGGGCAGGCAGTGCAGATCTGGTGAAATGATGCAGAGATGGCATTGCGTAACGCTTGTCCATAGTGTTAACCAGTTGCTTAAAGGGCCCATGTCATGCTTTTCCGGTTATTACCCGCCCCCTTGTGTGTTATGAAGGTTTTTATGCATGTAAACGGTGTGCAGAGTCAAACGCCTCAAAGTACACCCTGTAGCGAGTAAAACTCTAACACAGAAAATACCTCCCCAAAACGCCTCGTTGGAGATACGTCATTGTCCATTTGATTCTTCCATTTCGGAACCAAATGGACCAATCCGTGGAGCCGTTACGTTACGTCCGCGGAGCCGTTACGTTAAGCCCCCACTGATTGGTCCAAATTGACCAATCCACAGACTTCCTCACACACACACTCAGTGCAGGCAGCTCTGCTGATTTCTCCTCCCTGGCTGCAGGCTGATAACAGACGGTTGGGATTGCGGCGATATTCCCTCACAGGGAGGGTGGGGGCTGGAGCTATTGGAGCTCCAACGAGCCGTTAAAGGCAGTGAGTGAAATTCAGTGAATACACATAGTTTACAGAGATGCTGTATGAGAAACCAATGTGAGTTTGGAAATTTGCACAATATCGATCTATTCTAGTAGACCTCAACAATGGAATTATGATCAGTGGAAATGGACATGACATGGGCCATTTAAAGAGCAACTTGAAGGTTTTTTTTTTTTACTACATTTATGCTTAACCTTGCCTGAAAATTACAATTAAAAATGTTAATGCAGGATTTGATATGTTTTACAAGACATAAGGGCAGGAATTCAGAGGAAAAGGAGCCATTTTGAGCTGTGCTACTAAAAACTGCTTTTTTTTTTAAACGTCATACGTCAAACACGTAATATTACGTCACATGGGGGAGCAACATTCTCGGACTCGTTCTCTGCCCAATCCGCGGTAGTAGTTTGTAGTTGGTTTGAGCGGTTGTGATTTAGTGAGCTGGTATTTTTTTGGTAATTTTACATTGCATTTCACCATTTGTAATCATGGTGAGCTTGTGTTTGTGCAGGTTGCACAAACTCGAGCCTGTCAGGACATCGAGTCAAAAGTTTCCCTCGCGGGAAAAGGACCCGAGCTAGCGTTCGTTCCTGGGTGCATTGTGCATCCACCTCCCTGCAGCACATATTCTCCACAGCTTTATCAGGAAACCGTATTACATCTCTCTCCCCCCCTTTGCTGTTGCTCTCTCTCTCTCCCCTCCGGTACACGGCACCGTAAGACGTATTGTGGAGTTGCATTAGGTAACGCTGTGGTGGCTGTACTCCTCCAGCCGTCTCCTTTGTGTTTCTTTGTTTCCCCCTGTCTGTGTTGTTTGTGTGGGCGTGGTGGCTGTCACTCCTGGCTCCCGGCTCAACCTCCACTCACCTGCTGCAATCAGCTGTGCACCCTCCCCGACTACACACCTGCTTTCCATCAAGCCATTTACAACGGCATATCAACGGAGGATCCACAACCTTTCTCCGCCAGATCGTCAAGTATCAGCTGTATCTCGCGTCTCCCTTCCGGTACACTGCACCGTAGTGTGGAGTTGCATTAGGTAACGCGAGATACGGCTGATACTTGCGCATTAGTTTCTGTGATGGATCATAATCAACAGTCCTGCTGCCAGTAACGTTACTATATTATCAATACTACTTTAGTTATAGCCTGATATATGATTACTAACTTTACAATGTTGTGATGTGACTGACGTTAGCTAACATTAACTGTAGCTAACGCCGGTCACTCACCAAGGCAGCTGCTCTGTTCTCCACTGGTTCTCCACACACCAAAGCTCCATTTCTCTCAGATGGTCGTTATTTTTTCTAATCCTTGGCTGCTCCTCTCTTGGACGCATAGCAGGCTCATAATTATAATCATATGCATTCTAATATATATTTTCAACCTCTTCTGTGTCAAAACTAGCATTGTGATCCATGTTTATTCACACGTTAGACCGGCCGCTCTCCCCCATGTTACGTCACACGCGGGAGGTCACGTGGGGAGGCTTTTTTATGCGGAAGTGAAAATGTCTTACTAAAACAACGCCAGATGTCACTGTAGTGTATATTTCTGTATATTTTTTTGAAAATCTAGTGTATTCATCATTTTCCTACACATTTATTCACTGGTGTCTCTAACCTGCAAGTTGCTCTTTAAACCCATGGTTGCTAACCGTGCTAACTGGGCACATGTCTTTAGCTATGTAGAATGTGATGGCATCTGTTATATCTTTGTGTCTTTGCGAGCTGGTTGAGTAGGCCGTTGCACTGGTAAGCGCATCCTTAATTGATGACTGTGATGTGGTGGATGAAGTCAAGGGGGCACGCTTGTGAACTGTCAACAGGGGGGCGGGGGGAGCATCGCTGCGGGGAAACTGTGGACCTCTGTCGCCTGTCAGCACAACTTAAATTATGACGTTTAAATAAAGCGGTCCGGGCCGGCCATCAGCGAGCCGGTATTCTGTGATTCTCCAGAACACACAGATGGCCAGTCCGCCCCTGCTGCACTTTACTTTTTTTTGTTTTTTTTGCAAAATGACTACTTTTCCTGTTGGTACTTGAACTATAATTTGATGATAATACTTTTCTACTTTGACTTGAGTCACATTTTGACTGAAGGACTTTTACTTGTAACAGAGTATTCCTACACAATAGCCGAGTACTTCTTCCACCTCTGTCTGATTTCAAACTATCCCATTAACACCCTAAGTACATTTGCAGCTGTGTGTTTTGCTCCACCTTTTTGTAAATAAAACTGCAGCAGCTTGACCACAGAGCGTGAATGTTGTGATCAGCCAATTTTGCGCAGTTCTCCAGTGTGTGCGTGGGGCAGCACAGAATATGCACAGGGCAGAGTCCTGCATCGGGTCGGGTGCCCGTGTTTTTTTTTTCCGAACGCTTTTTTCCGGGTTCGGTTCTGGGTAAAACAAAGATGATGCGGGTCGGGTCGCGGGTGTTGCATAATACAAATATTTTAAAAAATAATAATTTAGTTTAATGTTTAAATCCTCAGACCTCTCCCCCGCGGGACCGCGCATAATCATAACCTCTGCAGCACATCAATCTGCTGCTGAGCGCGCCACATTCAAAATGGCTGAGGTGAAGCTCTCTAGCGGAGAATACAGCATTTTCAATAACACTTCCTCAAGAGCGAAATCCAACGTCTGGGAGGCGTTTGGTGTCATCCTAGATGGAGAAAATAACCAACATCCCACGCTTTTTGAGACAAATATGCAACTGCGTGTGTTAATAATTGCACGTTTTCACTGCTCATACAGTTGCAAGAAAAAGTATGTGAACCCTTTGGAATTACCTGGATTTCTGCATAAGTTGGTCATAAAATGGGTTCTGATCTGCACGTTTGAAGATTGCAAAAGAGCACCTGGATGTTCCACAGCACTACTGGCAAAATATTCTGTGGACAGATGAAACCAAAGTTGAGTTTTTTGGAAGGAACACACAACGCTATGTGTGGAGAAAAAAAGGCACAGCACACCAACATCAAAACCTCATCCCAACTTTGAAGTATGGTGGAGGGAGCATCATGGTTTGGGGCTGCTTTGCTGCCTCAGGGCCTGGACAGATTGCCATCATCGACGGAAAAATGAATTCTCAAGTTTATCAAGACATTTTGCTGGAGACCTTAAGGCCATCTGTCTACCAATTGAAGCTCAACAGAAGATGGGTGATGCAACAGGACAACGACCCAAAGCACAGAAGTAAATCAACAACAGAATGGCTTCAACAGAAGAAAATACGCCTTCTGGAGTGGCCCAGTCAGAGTCCTGACCTCAACCCAATTGAGATGCTGTGGCATGACCTCAAGAGAGCGATTCACACCAGACATCCCAAGAATATTGCTGAACTGAAAAGGTTTGGAAAGAGGAATGGTCCAAAATTCCTCCTGACCGTTGTGCAGGTGTGATATGCAACTATAGGAAACGTTTGGTGGAGGTTATTGCTGCCAAAGGAGGGTCAACCAGTTATTAAATCCAAGGGTTCACATACTTTTTCCACCCTGCACTCTGAATATTTACATGGTGTGTTCAATAAAAACATATAATTGTTTGTGTGGTTTTAGTTTAAGCAGACTGTGTTTGTCTATTGTTGTGACTTAGATGAAGATCAGAACACATTGTATTTCCAATTTATGCAGAAATCCAGGTAGTTCCAAAGGGTTCACACTTTTTCTTGCAACTGTATATATGCGGGTTCGGGTCGGGTTGCGGATCCTGTGCCGATGGGTCAGGTCGGGTTGCGGAACTAATTGGCAATATGTGAGGGTAGAGGGGCGGGTTCGGTATTGCACGTCGCGGGTGCGGGGCGGGAGCGGATCTTGAAAATCAGACCCGTGCAGGACTCTGAAACAGGGTAGTCTCCCACCACAGCCAGTTGGCGTACTTTTGGCACAATTTTGTTGTACATACCGACGTTAACAGCAACCCCACCTGTGAACACGGCGACCAACTCTGTCGTCCATTGATCTAAGCCTGCCTACTGTAAAAGCTTCACAAGTCCGTCGGTTATGGCCTGCGCGGCTCGGCCAGCACCCAGTTCAATCAGTCCAAGAAAGTCTGAAGATTTTTTGCAGGGAGCTAAACGCCAAAGTGGCTGTTTAATGTATTTTTGTTTTTTGGACATGTCTAATAGTTTACTCCACTGAGTGTTGACAAGAAACACGTGTAGACGAAATATGTGTTTTGTTTTGATGACCTATCAGGTACGCAAAGGCGCGTAGTGACACAAGTGACGTTTCGCATTTCAGATGTTTGCAGCGCATGCGTACCTGCGTTATGTGCAGTGGGGAGGCTGTGGCACAGTTGACAGGTTCAAACCCCACTGCAGTTAGCATGTCGTTGTGTTCCTGGGCAAGACACTTCACCCCAAATGGCTCCTGTGGGGATTGCCCACAGTATCGAGTAGGGAGGGGTATCGTTGGGATTTTATCGATACCGATACTGCTTATTGATACCGGTATTTTTCTATACTCTTATCGATACTTTTCAATAATTTGGTGCTCAAAATGATAGACATGAATACAAGATGTGAAGTCATTTTATTGTGATTTTCTTGCAGAAATAACTGAATAACTTATACATTAGCTTCTCAGAAGCAGACAAAAATAGATAAAATAACTTAAAGGGCCCTGCCCTATCATGCTTTTTGGGGTTTTCCCTCAGACAGAGGATGAAAAAAGGTGCTGCTGCACAGGCAGTATGAGACAAGCATTTCTTTTTTTGGCCTAAACCATTCAGTGCTTTATAAACCAGCAACAATATTTTTGAAATCTATTCTTTTACACACAGGAAGCCAGTTTAAAGACTTCAGAACAGGAGTGATCTGATCCACTTTCTTAGTGTTAGTGAGGACTCGAGCAGCAGCGTTCTGAATTAGCTGCAGCTTTCTAATAGATTTTTTTGTGAGACCTGTAAAGACACCATTACAGTAGTTGAGTCTACTGAAGATAAAAGCATGGACAAGTTTTTCCAAATCCTGCTGTGACATTAGTCTTTTAATCCTAGATATGTTCTTTACAGTAGGTCAGTGGTTCTCAAATGGGGGTACGCGGACCCCTAGGGATACGTTGGAGTACTGCAGGGATCAATGTGAGATTTATTTTAATGGGGAAAAAAAACATAATTAATGCAATTAAACAAACTACTAATAGTAAATCAACTACTTTATTCAAAGTTTTACAGTACTTCTGGATAATAAAATGGGAAAAATAAACGGTGTGCTCTCTTTTCCTCTCCCTCTCCTGACAGCCCGATAGTCTCGTGCAGCTCGCTGAACCTGTAGTAAGTGACCCGACAGTAAAGAATAAATATATGTATAACTAGTTTAGCTAGTTCCAGAGTAGATAAACTAGCTAAGTGTGTTGGGTCTAACTCTTAGTGTATTTTGCTCCGCTCAACGGTCCATCACAGTGGGGGAGCTTTGATCCGGAAGAGCTGCTTGTTCTCCGTCAGCAGCGGCTGATCTGATCTCTCTCTCGCTTCCGGTTATACTTCACTTGCGTTTATGTCCAAATCTATCAGATCTAGCTAGTTCTAGTTAATTATATGACTGCCTGCTTATCAAATGACCTAAACAATAAGCGTTGCTTGGCAACGGCGTGTGGCCGCAAAGTATAGCTGTTGTTGTTGTATGTTTATATCAGGGGTTAAAATCCCATGCTCATAAAATGCTCATATATTTTTTTCTCTTCATTCCCCATGCCCCAAAATAAATAAATATACAAATTTTAGGAAAATTAACGAAGTTTGAGCAGTGTGCAGTTACACATATTTTCAAAAACGCGAAGTGTAATAACTGCAGTTGCCTTCCTGTCACCAAGAATGACAAGCCCATGTTTCTAACTACATTGTAATTACAACTTATTAAAAAGATCAGTTCAATGCAGCTAATGTCGTCTTTGTGCTATTGCATGATGTTAAAAATGGTTTGCCATGAATTTAGTGATGGATTGTAAACATTTGAAATGTAGCAAGTGTTTCTCAGTTACAATATTGTTGTTTTAAGAAATCAGACACTGATGGTGCAGCGCTGTACTGTACCTCTTTATATAGGCATTTTTTCCCTAACAAATAGTTTTTGCGCTGATCAGGGGGTACTTGGCTAAAAAAAAAAATCAAAGGGGGTACATTATTGAAAAAGGTTTGAGAACCACTGCTTTAGGTGATAGTAGGCTGACTTATTAATTGTTTTAATGTGACTGTTGAAACTCAGGTCAGAGTCCATGACTACACCTAGATTTCTGGCTCTCTGTTGTTTTGAACATTGCAGACTAGTGTTGTCACGATACCAACATTTTGGTGTCGATACCAAGTGAAGAAATGCGATTCCAATTATTTTTCGATATTTTCTTAAAAAAAGGGAAACAGTCTTAAATGTAATTATTGTGCTTTATTTCACACCAGAACCATAACCATAACACAAACTTTTAAACAATGAGAACAATAAATAAAATAAATGACAAAAAATTGTATTAAATACAATTAAGCATCATCTATAAACAACTTTTTTGGTTTTCGCTTCTGGCGTCTTTTTTGTCAACAAGCCGAGGCAGCGCGTGCATGAGAGGGGAGGGACTTAAAGCGTGCTTGAGAGGGGAGGGACTGCAGGCACGGCTGCAGTGCAGGGAGTGGAAGCAGAGCGCTGAACACACACGGCTCTTATTAAAACGGCACTTTCTCACCGGAGTACTTTTCCCCGTCATTCTTAAAGTACCGATACTAATGAAACGGCGGAATCGTAACTTTTTTAACGGTAGGGTATCGCGGTACCTTTCAAGTATCGGTACACCGTGCAACACTATTGCAGACTGAAGCTCAGCGCTAACTTTTATACGTTCTGCCTTGGCTCCAAAAACCATTACCTCGGTTTTGTCTTTGTTTAATTGGAGACATCCAGACATTAATTTGTTCAATGCACTTACTCAGTGTTTGAATTGGAGCATAGTCTCCTGGTGAAATGGTTATGTAAATGTGTGTGTCATCCGCATAACTATGGTAACTTATTTTGTTGTCTTTCATTATCTGAGCCAGCGGTAGCATGTAGACGTTAAAGAGAAGAGGCCCCAAGATGGAGCCTTGAGGTACCCCCCCCCCCTCCACATGTCATATTTGTCAACTCAGATTTGTATTTACCTATAGAAACAAAGTTGTTTCTGTCCTTTAAGTAGGATTCAAACCAATGTATAACTGTTGATGAAAGTCCCACTCGGTTTTCCAGTCGGTCTAGTAATATGTTGTGGTCAACAGTCTCAAACGCAGCACTGAGATCTAATAATATATAATAATCTAATATAATGAAATATAATATTTACCATGTAAATGTAGTCAGGCTTATTGCTTTTGTTAGAACATATAGCATTGGTATTACAGAAGCATGTTTTACTTACATTGTCCTCCTCCTCCTTCTCCTCCTCTTCCTCTTCATCCTCTTCCTGAGCCTCCCCTGGCACTACATCCTTCTCCCCTAACATATGAGAGGGATATCAACATATTAATGTTGCTATGCACATTATTGCAATACAAATAAAAATACACTTTGTAGTAAACATTGCAAACTTTTCTATATGTAATTTTGATATACTTACTTCCCTCAATGCTGCTGCCTTCAGTCGTTCCCAAACTTCATCAGTAGTCAGCTTTCCCTTGAATCTTGGATCCATAAAAGTGGCCTCCTCCAGAAAGGCCATTATGTCATGATCCTGTACACAAGGAAATAAAAACACTTCACACAGTGATTGAGGGTATATATTGTTACTCATTATAAGGGAAAGATATGCAGCTGTACCTGGTAACGTTTGGAGAGGTCACCCCAGACTTTTTCTTTTACCGCGGCCACAAATGTGGAATCCTCCTCTTTAATGGTTAAGTGGGTCTTCAGTTTTTGCAGAATAGGAATGATCTGGCCACATGTAGAAGACTTGTCGCTTGACACACACAGGGTACTTGTATACTAGGGATGCTCCGATCGCCAATTTTGGGGCCGATCGCCGGAATCAGTATCGGCCGATCGCCGATCCGAACGAGTGGGCGGGGCCTATGGGGATCTTCCATTTAAAGTGATGTTTAAAACTCACTTAATGGGGCTCATTCACTATCGCTTCCACAAACAACAACCAACATAATTATTACATTCAAATTAAGTACATTATTCAAGTTTACATTCACTTTGGATAATAACACGGGAGAAATGAGCGGAAGCGCTCTCTTTTCCTCTCTCCCTCTCCTGATCAGCCCACATCGATCGGCGGCCGATCGATCGGAGCATCCCTATTGTATACAGCATGAGCATCAGACTGATAAAGTTCTCAGCCCTCCTGAAGTCTTCATCTGTGATCTGTTGTCTGATATTAAATAACAAAATGATCATGTTTTCTGTATATTGACCATTTAGTTATACAATTATTTGTTTATATCATGACATGGATTTTCTTCATCCTGACAACAATTAACTATTTAAAAGACCTAATAGCATTATTATGTTTGCTTAGACCATTAATTAATTCATACCTGTCTCTCTTCATGAGCTTTTTGACTCCACAAATCTCTCCACCATGAGATAAAGAGAATTCCAGCTGTTTTTTACATTAAGGACCACGGAATGGTCAGGCAAGCCTGAAATATATAAATGATGACCAATTAATATGTATTTATTCCTCCTGTCCTGTCTGAATTACACTGAAACAATGAGGCAAAGTTTCGTACCCAGGAGACACTGCTGTTCTTTGAAAATTGTCTTAATGATTGAGGATCTTTTGATCCAAACAATCACATCTCAGATCATTGCTGACCACTTAAAGATAGTTTGCATTGTACACCTTTTGAGACCCAAGGTTTAGAGTATGCCCAAAGCATCTGAGCTTTATTGTTTGGCGCTGTCGTACAGCCACATCCATATTTGGAGCGTTGTCGACAGTTATGGCGACGACCTTCTGTTTTACCCCAAATTCAGCCAGGACTTCGTCTATTTGTTCAGCAGCAACAGGCCCACTCTGAGACTCGTATACTGCCTGTGTCTTAAGAACTTTCTGCTTCAACTGGCCTTGGTTAATGTAGTTGAGTGTGACCGTTATGTAGTGGTCCTGTGTAAAACTGGTCCACTCATCACTTGTAATAGCAACTTTTGCCTCACTGGCAAGCTCTTCCCTCAGATTCTCTTTTGCAATGTCATACCAAGCAGGTATTAGTGTGTTAGACAGTGTGTCTTTGGAAGGGGGGCGGCAATTAGGGTTAATGGCTGTGGTCATCTCCCTACAGTTGGAAAAATAACAAGCATACATATTTAATTATATACATGTATATTGTAACTTATTACATCACTTAAACTGAATAACTTACTACATTCTCTGTAAATAATATGCTACATCTTTGCCCTTCTGGTTATTTGCTACCTTCCAATACTCTATGTTGTAGCTTTTTCAGAACATCCAATTTAAGAAGAAGTATCATAGAGTGCAAGAATGCTCACAACGTCGTAGTGTGCTTATATTCAAACGTTGGGCAAGTCAAAACTAGGGCTAACTTACCTAACAATTAGATAGTGATTTATGCTAAGCCAGCTACCGGCTACCAAACGTACCTAAACCAACTGGACTCCACTGTACTGAAGGGCTGCATATCCTTCACAATATACTTTGCGACAGCCCTATGACATGTTGCTTTCTGATCCTGTGCCATTATCCCTCGTTTAGCGATAGAGAATGGAGAGGCCATCGCTGTCTGACTTCTCCCAACGTTATCCTGTGTGGATGCTGTCGCTGCGTGTGGGAAAAGAATGTCCAAAAGATTTTTTTTATTTTGAAAAACAAATAAATACATGTTCAAATAACTATAGAAACCAAGTCAAATTTGTCAAATGTATTGAACTGGTGATCACAGTTTGAACAGTTGACAGCTTAGACCTAGAGCTTTCATGCTTAAAACATAACTTGGTTTTCTGATGGATTTGGACATAAACGCGAGTGAAGTATAACCGGACGCGAGAGAGAGAGAGAGATAAGCACCTGCAGCTCTGCCCGCTGTGAGGAACCGGTGAGCGGAGCAAAACACCTTTAGACCTAACACATTTAGCTATGACACTGTCATATACATTGAATTATTCCATTTGATAATATGTAATCAATTTATAGACCCTCCAGAAAAACGCGATTCTGCGATCGCAGAATTTATCGCATAATCAGCAAAATGGCGCAGATTTTTAAAAGGCCGCATATTTATCAAAAGGCCGCATAATCCCCGCATTTTTCCACACAAAGTTGAGAAAACAAAAAGTTGACTCGTCTTGACGTGACGTCATCAGCTCGCGCATCACAGAATGTAAACAACACTGTATAGAGTGAACGTGTGGAGCTCACACGATAGAGAAAACACCAAGATGAAAAAATCTAATGCATCTCATTTACCGACGAAACATTTCTACTAAAAAAGCCCAATTGCTTTTACAATAAATAAACATTGAATGTGTTTAATTGAATAGTAAAGGGTTTTAACGTTAGTGGCAGTTTGTGTGTGAAAGAGGATAAATAAAACAGCCCAATATTTAAAACAATTGTTATTCTTTTTCCCCGCATATTTCGCAACTTTCCGCATATTTCGCAACTTCCCGCAATTTCACCGCATAAAATCACATAAAAACCCTGCATTTTTAATCGCATAATCAAGAATTTTAGCCCGCATAATCAAGGAATTTAGCCCGCATAATAAAGGATTTTTGCCCGCGTTTTTCTGGAGGGTCTAAATTTAGGTACCTCACCCACATTTAAAAAAAAAAAAAACAATACAAATATTCATAACTCATATTCTCATATACGAATACCTGAATAATTTCGAATATTCGATTAATCGTTCCCATCCCTAGTTTATACTAAGGAAGTAGCGTAACACATATACCGATAGCAGCACCGTTTGTCCAGCGGCTTAACTGTATATCGATACTATCCAATCGGGTACCGGTACTGACTTTGTACCGGTTCTCGATACCCATCCCTAGTATTGAGTATGTAAATCGCTTTGGATAAAAGCATCTAACAAGTAACATGTAATGTAATGTGAACGCCTGTCTATCACCCCTTTATTTAGCCTACTACCAGGTTTGGGTTGAGAATACAGAGAATACATGTAACGGCGTTACGTAATCAGAATACAAAATTCAAGTAACTGTATTCAGCTCGCGTTGCATTTAAAAAACGAGTACTCTGATTATACTTACTTTTCGTAAACCTGAAGTGAATACTTATTGGAACTATTGGTGGAAAAGTTTCCTCACAAAATGTGATATTCATTAACGGCAGATCTGTGTAACGTTTATGTAGCATTTCTTTATTGTCGAAATGATGACATTTCATAACGGGATAAAATCAAAGTGAATGGCCTGCTGCTGCTGAATGCATGGGACAAGTGACTGGAAAAAATTAAAAAAGTCTTCCGTTAACACGCATTCGGCTCAATTAACGTGTCCGTTCACACGAGACCGCTGGAAACGCTGTAGTACATGTGCCAGGCCTGTAAGTGGCGCTGCTGCCGCCATAAAATACACCAAAAGCAGCGAAAAAGACCCTGAAGCATGGTTGCCATGGTTGCCCTGAGAGAGCTGTGGTTGATGGGCCATTAGTTGTGTAAATACACAGCTGAGAGCTGCCGTTTCATTCAGACTGTTTAAAAAACTGTAACAACGGACTATTTTTCTGAGCGGATGCATGTCAATTTAAATCAATAAATACAACTATTTTTTAAATCAATAAAAACATTTTCTAAATCCATAAAAGCATTTCAATTAATATTGGGAGTCATGTCGTTACTTTGTTGAGAATGTGGCCGTGTAATAAGCGGGATAATTTGCAGCGACTTGTTCCTTATGGGGAAAATAACACCCGTCATGTGTGTGTAGAGGTGTGTGTGGTTAAAACACTTTCATGAAGTGAAGGAATTTCCTTCTATAAAACAGCTGTGGGCAGCAGTGAGTGTCACGGACATGAATTCATAGATCAAGGCAGACTGGTGCACACACTCTCCTGTCCTGCCAGGCGACACGCCCGTTCTAAGCCGTGTCCCTCACTCCTCACATCCCAAGCATCCCCACAAGTGTATTATGTTGTTACATCGTTTCAGATGTTATGTTTCAGTTGTGCTCTGTCTATGTTCAGCGATGCAAACAAACGTGTCACCTTTCGGCGAAATTCGCCGTTTTGAATCCAAAATAAGTCGTTTGTGTGATTCATGTAGATCTGCAATACAAATATTTTTGGGGTATGGGGGGGGCTGGGACCCGGAGTAATCTGAGGCCGTGAGCTGTTATGTGCCATCATGACACGCATGGTGTTCTTTTTTTATATATTATAATGAAGTACGAGCTGTGTGCTCGAGTCTTCCTGCCTGTCGGCTCTGCTCATGGATGTATAATAAGGCTATGCTGCTCCGACATGATGGTCTAGCTTCAGCAGCTACATTACCTACGGGTTCGTTCGTTAATATTAACTGTGCGTCCGGAGTCACTGTGGCACAGACTGGACCGCTGGTGAACAGCTGTTAGAACGGGCTGTTCAGGTGTTCAGAGCAGAGCTCCCTGTTGGAGCGGCAGAGCGTGATGTGAACTGAAAAGTTTTTCTGTGGCAATATTATTTAAGGAATCGTTGAGCTAGCTAGCTAATATGCATAGTCACTATCTGCTAACGTTAGCTTTAGCCTTCTATTTCTAATAGTTTTTTACATAGGCTATAAACAGAGGTGGTATAAGTATATATATATTGTACTTGAGTAAAAGTAGAAGTACTCAGGTCTTGTACTTGAGTAAAAGTAGAAGTAATCAGATCTTGTACTTGAGTAAAAGTAGAAGCACACAGATCTTGTACTAGAGTAAAAGTAGAAGTAGGCCTACTCAAATCTTGTACTTGAGTAAAAGTAGAAGCACACAGATCTTGTACTAGAGTAAAAGTAGAAGTACTCAAATCTTGTACTTGAGTAAAAGTAGAAGCACTCAGGTCTTGTACTTGAGTAAAAGTAGAAGCACACAGATATTTTACTAGATTAAAAGTAGAAGTACTCAGGTCTTGTACTTGAGTAAAAGTACAATTACTCAGATCTTGTACTTGAGTAAAAGTAATAGTCCAAGAGTGTAGGAATACTCTGTTACAGTAAAAGTCCTGCATTCAAAATGTTCCTCAAGTAAAAGTAGAAAAGTATTATCATCAAAATATAGTGAAAGTAGCGACAGTAAAAGTAGTCATTGTGCAGATTGGTCCATTTCAGAATAATAGATATGATATGTTTTATAATGATTAATCATGAAAGTGTTCTCAAAGCTGGTAAAGGTGCAGCAAGTTTGAATGACTTTGTATACTGCAGGGTAGCTTGTGGATTTACTCCAGGTGGAACTAAAGTCTGATTTAACACTTGATTATATTTCACTTAATTAATCCAGATCTGTGAAGTAACTAAAGGTATTAAATACATGTAGTGGAGTCAAAGTACACCATGTACCTCTGAACTGTAGTAGAGTAGAAGAACAAAGTAGCAAAACATTGAAATACTTAAATAAAGTACAAGTATCTCAAAATTGTGCCCAAGTATAGTACTTGTTGAGTTTATGAACTTAGTTACTTTACACCATGTGGCTATAAAGATAAAAAGACTTAAGCCTTGCACAGAGGCATGAAAATACATTTTGAAAATGCTCAACAGTGCTGCCAAAATTATAAACTGACTGCTCCACAATTTAAAATAAATGCTTTTATATATTTCTATTAGATGTGACTCTTTGGCGTTTCTGTTATTATTAACACTGCTGCTTTAGTTGTTCTGACTGCTAAAATCCTCTGTCATTCCGTGGGGTGGGGGAGCCGGGGGCTCGGATCCTTGTCACCTTTTTCATACCTGATGAGTTTGCATCCCTGTATGTTAAAAAGCCTCAGTCACCTTAATTCATGTAATAAAAACATCTCAGGTCAGTAACACTCAAAGCTAAATGTGCAATACCATGTTCAGCTATGTTACTATTTATAATGTTATTGTTGTTACATCAGAAGATGTACATATTGAAATGATTTCTTAAGTTACAGTAGGCTATTTTTTACAATGTGTGTTGGAAGGATTTATTAAATTACAATGAATATTGTCATTGTTGAAGGCTTTTAGAGAAGGGTGAACTATAAGCCTGAATTACATAACATTTTATACCTAAAAACGCAAAAGCCACAATAAATAAATCACAATTATTCTAGTTATTTTTACCTCCCGTATTGCTTTCAACCCACCAGCTTTTATGGTGTTGTTACGTCACTAACTGTAAGCTTGTCACATAGTTAACCTACTGTTAATTTAGCTGCTGGAGAAGAAAGATCGGGGGGGGGGGGGGGGAGAGCTGTGGTTGATGGGCCATTAGTTGTGTAAATACACAGCTGAGAGCTGCCGTTTCATTCAGACTGTTTAAAAAACGGTAACAACGGACTATTTTTCTTAGCGGATGCATGTCAATTTAAATCAATACATACAACTATTTTTTAAATCAATAAAAACATTTTCTAAATCCATAAAAGCATTTCAATTAATATTGGGAGTCATGTCGTTACTTTGTTGAGAATGTGGCCATGTAATAAGCGGGATAATTTGCAGCGACTTGTTCGTTATGGGGAAAATAACACCCTTAATCCAGATGAGGATCCCTCCGCTACACTTTGGGATCCTGATCGACCGACGAAGCTCCATTAAAATATACATATTTTTGGTGAATTACTGAGTTTAGGCACGTTAATAACGTTTTAATGAAGTTGAATACAGTATATTCATATGTGTCAGTGATTTCATGTCAATTCGGCGAACATAAACATAACTGATCGTGGTGAAGATGATGATTAAATTAGGATTACAAATCGAGAGCCGGGCTGCATTTCCTCCCGTTCGGTTTTTTCGAATAACAAAATTATTTTGTTAAATAACAACATGCTGATGTTTTGTAAATGATTACATGTCTCTTATTTAGCACAGTAGTATGATATCCGTGACATATGGATCTTAACAAAGTTCCGCTGTACATCCAGCATACTGTATCTCACTTTATTTCACATGAGCTCCAGTGTGTAACCCCACTGCACCCCCTGGTGGATCAATGATCCATTGCAGCTGGCTTCATTATAATTACATTTATCTATCACGGGGGCGGTCTCAAGTCAAGCTGGAGGTTTTCCCTTGAGCGAGGGCAGATCACGTACCAATCACGGCCCCCGCGTTTCAAACTGTCTGAAATGAATCGCTACATCTGTAGGTCGCCTTTAAGTTGATAACTTGATACTTTGCAATGCAGGTCCAGCAATAGAGTTTTGTTTGACTTCATAATGTGCTTAAGGCCACCAGCAGTGTGTGTCTTTCTCAGTATCAAGCAAAATAAGAGTTTGATAACCTTTTTTTTTTTTTAAAGTCAAGCAAAGATAATGTTATCACAAAAGTATAAGTATATAATTTGTGTAATCATGTTAAGTATTTTTTCTTTTTTTAACCTCCCTTATTGTTTGCAGTTTCCTTTGCTTTTTTCTCAATGATCAGATGTTTGCTCTCTGTGGGGGCTCTGCGGTTACGCTGCAGCTCTCTCTTTGGGCTCGGTCATGTTTTGTTTGCGATTCTGACACAAACCTCTCAGGTGGATGGGACTTTCAGGGTGTGTCCCCATTGGCTACTCAGTTTTCACAGCCCAGAGATGTTTTGATCATTAAAATAATGGTTACAACTGAAACATGCATGCTGTCACCATGACAGCAGGCAGAGACATCAGAGCCCAGCAGCGTCCACATGCTCAGCAGAACGCTCTTTATGCTCACATTCCTAACCTTTAAACCATGCTTATTTTTCAGCTGTGTTGAGGTGGATGAAGATGACGCTCCAGATATTGACATATATCACTGTCCAAACTGTGAGAAGAACCACGGCAAATCCACCTGTAAGTAGCAAGTAGTGCTAACTAGCTCAGAGTTCCCATCCAAATGAAACTGTTTCTAAGAAAAACATTATTAAATGTCTTAATATGAAATAAAATGATGTGTTCAGGGGCCTCATTTATAAAGCCTTGCGTAGGATTCACGTGGGAAGGTTGCTTACGTAGGACAAAGCAAATAAATACGCACAGACATTTTCCGATGCGTGCGGCACGTCCTACGCCGGTTTCCCTTTATAAATCACAATCAACTTGAAATGCGGCGCAGCTTTTGCGGGCTTCACGTAACGTCCATATTTGCCTATAAATAGTCAAAGAAACGCCCCGTATTAATATTCATTTTGACTGACTGCATGAAGAAGATCGCAGGAAATTACGACAGAACAGCTAAAAAAGACATTTCACACCGTGTCAGATTTTGGTTCTTTTGGGAAGGTGGAGATAAATCACATTGTTTGGTGGATGCAGTTTGAACCAGAGTAGCAGCATGGAGGTCGGATCTTCACCAAAATAAATAAATAAGTGGTCCGAAAAAAGTTAATGACAAAATACACATAACCTTCCTCAGGCAGTGTGTCAGTGTGTTTGTGCCGGGGACAGGAGACCCCCCCCCATGATGAGAAACTGTAAGAAAGGGGGATCCCCACGGAGTGGAGTCAATTAAAGTTTATTTTTTTATTTGGTGGTTTGTGTTCCAGCTGTCGATCAGCTGTGCGCAGCGTCTCCACTGCAGCAACTCTATATCCACCAGTTCAATTAAATAAAACAAATGTGTAATATCAGCTGCCAAATCTACCAAATATATGGTGTTCTTAGTTTCCATACCTCCTGTGTTTTATGAGCGACTTATCAAGTCTTAGCAAATGGCATAAAACATGATTAAACATGATAGTATATAAAACCATTCTCGTATACAACCTATAGAAATACAGAACGGCGTCAGTTTAGAGAATACATGTCATAACATTAAGACAACATATTCGAAGTTGTTTTCAATAACATATCTGTATATATTTATTTCTCCAAGTTACGTTTTTGTATGCACTGAAGAGTCTCAAACAGGCGTTTGTTTAATAATTTTAAGATTGGCTTCAATCAGTTTTTGCGAATTAATTCGTAATATTGATAGCCTACATGAGAGGTAACATTATATTTATGGTATTATTTTCACATATTTATCTCCATTCTTCCTTCTGCCAACGATGTCGCAGTTTCTCGTCTCCCGTTTTTGTGCGTACCGCATACGTATGGGTCAGAGTTTGCGTGGAGGACCGCACATTTTCCCGTCAAGTTTGTTTTTTATAAATCGCAAACATTGCTTAGAAACTGGCGTATGCCATCTTTTGAGCGTACGCACCGTTTATAAATGAGGCCCCAGGTCATGTCTTGCTGTGTTGTTCTGCATTGTTACTGTTCTTGAATGTCATTTGTTTTTCTGCTTTTCAGTGAAAAAGAAAAAGAACTGGAGCAAACATGACACAGGACAAAGCACAGATATCAAAGCTGTTCAGAACGGCAGCCAGGTTTTCATAAAGGAGCTGCGCAGCAGGACCTTTCCAAGGTAAAGACATGACACACTGCTGTCCTCATGTCTCATTACTGAACTACAAACAGAGGAGTCGTTTGAGATGAAGTGGGAAACGTTCTATATAATCAGAATCAGATCCCCCATTTAATACACTCTATTTCACTGTCAATGTTGATTAGGCTTCTTGAAATGTCATGAGTGACTCTAAAGAGTTGTCAATCTCACAATGTATCCCTCACTTAACAATAAGCCCACTAGGGGGCAGTATTAAATTACTTTTCAAATTCTGCTTTAAAATTGTTTTGTGTGTGTGTGTCAGTGCTGATGATGTTGTGGTGAAGCTGAGCGGCGGTCAGCTGACCATGGATTACCTTGAGGACGGGGGCTTCAACGAGCCCCTCCTGGTTCTGAAGAAGGAGGGTCTGGGCTTGAGCGTGCCCCCCCCCACCTTCTACATCAGTGATGTGGAGAACTACGTTGGTAAGAATCTGAGCAGCTACTACAGCACTGCTCTCTGCTAACTTCTGGTAGCTAATGACTTAACTACTGTTACTATAAATACTACTTCACTGCTCTCTGTTAACTTCTGGTAGCTAGTGACTTAACTACTGTTACTATAAATACTGTAGTATTGCAACTACAACATGTGCTATTACTACAAGCATTACTTGTGTACTAGTACTACAACCAGCCTACAACAGTACAACTTCAATGAATTCTATCATCACTACTATTACTGCTGTATATTGAATGCAGTAATAGTAGAGTTTGGGCCCTCCCTGGAGAAATCAGCAGTAAAACTGCCAATGAGTGGGCAATGGATGCATACCAAAAGAACGTGACGTCTGTAACATATTTAGTGAAAATAAACATGTGTGAGTGTGAGATAGTCGTCACCTAACAGCCTGTCAGAATAAACTGAGGTGTGTGTGTGTGTGTGTGTGTGTGTGTGTGTGTGTGTGTGTGTGTGTGTGTGTGTGTGTGTGTGTGTGTGTGTGTGTGTGTGTGTGTGTGTGTGTGTGCGCGTGCGTGTGCGCGTGTGCGTGTGCGCGTGTCAGAAGAGGAGCTATGGCAGAGCATGAACATTCTTACATCAACATTTATATTTAATCTTCAAAATTCGCATGCGTTTGCGGTAATGTTACACATTTACATTTTTCAATGTTTGAGTATGTTCTCTGCATATAAATGAGGCCAGAATGTAAAAAAATAGAGCATGTTTGTCCAAAGAATTCCCGGACCCCCTTACAGAGATATATCGGTGATGCTCCGGGAAATGTCGTTTTCGTTTCTGAGATGCACTTTAACTATGTTGTTTTCAGCTCAGTGACATTCAAGACGCTCATACGATTAGATACAGATATATGCTTGTAATGAATCAGCAAGATTAATTTTTAAGCAATTTTTTTTACCAGGGGCATGCCCTCACATATTAAATGCCCACCCAAGGACTTAGGTCTGCCGCCCAGTCTGTATTCAAAGTGATCCTTTCAAACTGTTTGTGTTTTATTAAGTAAATAAAGATACTGCATCAAATAAACGTTTTACATGGGGGTAGGTACATGTGTCTTCCTTGCCTCTGTGGTCACGTGTAACACATAGACAGAAGAAGATGTTTAGCCAGTAGCGGTTAATTTTTCTTCAGCTTTTATCATGTTTTGTCCCCTTTTTTCTCAGGTCCAGATGTGGGTGTGGACGTGGTTGACGTCACCAAACAGACCGACAGCAAGATGAAGCTCAAAGAGTTTGTAGATTTTTACTACAGCACAAACAGAAAGAAAGTGTTGAATGTCATCAACTTGGAGTTCTCTGACACAAGGTAACATGCTCTTTACCTGACGTGATTTTTTAAATGAAGTGAAAAAGTCCTTGTACTCATCTCGTTTCTTATTTGCTGCGTCAGGATGAATACGATGGTTGAAAGTCCACACATTGTACGTCAGTTGTCCTGGGTAGAAAACTACTGGCCTGATGATGCTCTGCTTGGGAAGCCAAAAGTCACAAAATACTGTCTGATCTGTGTCAAAGACAGCTACACAGACTTCCACATCGAGTGTGGTGGCGCCTCCGTCTGGTACCACGTCCTGAAGGTCTGTCACTCTCAGCGTCACGCCTGTTGTGAAACATCAAACTTTATCTCTCATACGATAGTGATGGTGCTAGAACATGTGATTGTGTTTGCAGGGGGAGAAGATCTTCTTTCTCATCAAGCCCACCTCTGCCAACCTGTCTCTGTACGAGCGCTGGAGGTCGTCGTCCAATCACAGCGAGATGTTCTTTGCCGACCAGGTGGACAAGTGTTACAAATGCACTCTGAAGCAAGGGCAGACGCTTTTCATCCCATCAGGTATTTTTTCAATATAAAAAACCAGGCAGAAAGAGTTCAGATCGGGATTTTTCAACGTTGAGAATTAATTAGTCAATGCAATAAACTGAAACATACTTCCAGCTTCTTGTCACTTTGTTTTGTCTCTGTAAATGGGATGTCTTGTGTTTATGCTTTTTAATTAAAGGTAATATGTAATGTTAATTCATTAAAAAAAAGTGTGTATTTCAAATCTGCTCCATGTTGGAGAAATCAGGGTTAAAGAGTTTAAAATACTTTGACACTCAACAAAAAAGCATATATGGTACGTTGTGATAAAGAAGTAACTTAAGATATTTGTTCATATAAATAAATAATATTCAGTTCAGCTCTGTCTGATTTAGCTGAATCAGGCATAAATAAGTGTGAATGAGCAGCCTGTAACAGAAGATGATTTACAGCCTTGTTTCAAAGCCTTGGTCCCACGTGGGACGGGAAACTCCACAAATCTATTAATCAATAGAACATTAAAATCCTCAAAAGTTTGTAAATGATACTTAATGGTAATAAGAGTTTGTGCAAGTGTACAGGGTTAGATTGATGCTTTGGGTGAGGAAGGGCAGATCGCAACTTAAAGGTCACCTATTATGCAAAATCCACTTTTTCATGTCTCTTCTACATCAACATGTGTCCCCTCTTCTTCATGTCTCTTCTACATCAACATGTGTCCCCTCTTCTTCATGTCTCTTCTACATCAACATGTTTCCCCTCTTCTTCATGTCTCTTCTACATCAACATGTGTCCCCTCTTCTTCATGTCTCTTCTACATCAACATGTGTCCCCCCTTCATGTCTTTTCTACATCAACATGTGTCCCCCCTTCTTAATGTCTCTTCTACATCAACATGTGTCCCCTCTTCTTCCTGTCTCTTCTACATCAACATGTGTCCCCTCTTCTTCATCAATCAATCAATGTTTATTTATATAGCCCAATATCACAAATGTTACATTTGTTTCAGTGGTCTTTACAGTGTGTACAGAATATCAGTATGACAATACGACACCCTCTGTCCTTTGACCCTAACATCGTACAAGGAAAAACTTCCAGAAAAAACCCCACAGTTTAAAGGGGAACATGGGAGAAACCCCAGGGAGAGCAACAGAGGAGGGATCCCTCTGCCAGGACGGACAGACGTGCAATAGATGCCGTGTGTAAATCGAAAAGATAATACATTTACAACATAGGTAGACCAAATGTTTGGAAATGCATGTGTCTATAAGAAGAAGATGAATCCACGAGGATGTCAGCAATCTTGTTGGAGCCATCACGGAAGTAGTATGGTGAGAGTCTGGCAGGACCGCAGAGACAGGTTCAGCCACGACTCGAAGTCCAGGACTCAGATCCAGTGCTCAGGATAGAGGATCCAGGACACACGACCACAGCAACAGGATTAGCCTCCACTCAGGATCCCGGCGTATATATGGACACAAAAAAGAGATTTGGGGGAAACTGGGTTAATCGGAACATGAGAGTACACAGGTACAAACAGCCAGAAAGACGGAGTAAGGTGCCCCCCCCAACAGTCCAAGCCTATAGCAGCTAAACTAACGTGTCAACATACATGCACTCCCTTAGGATAGGTTGAGGGAAAAGGATAGCAAGTAACAAGTAGGAAACAGAGGTGGAGAGGCACACACAGGGAAAAAGGTCCCCATTTGAACCTGAATTTGTCAGAGGTAGGAGTGGGTGAGTGACTACGTGCCACACTCCCCGGCCGGGCTAGGCGTTCTCTGCAACCTGTTACCCTCTAATAAACCTTGAGAGGTCATAGAGGGCAAAGGTTTGGATAAAGTTTTAAATATAAGATCTAAGTTTTTAGGATTTAAGTAAAAGAGTAAGAACTAAAATGTATAGGTAAAGAGGCACAACGTATCTACGTCAATGCACTATTATTAAATTATTTTATTTTATCACTATAAGCTTTATCAAAAAGGAAGGTCTTAAGCGTACTTTTAAAAACAGATAGGCTGTCTGCCGCCCGAACACAAACTGGAAGCTGATTCCACAAATGTGGAGCTTGATAAGAAAAGGCTCTGGCTCCCATTGTACTTTTAGAGACTCTAGGAACAACCAACAACCCTGCATTCTTGGAACGCAATGCCCTAATGCTACGTTCACACCGGACGCGGTGCGAATATTCGCATCACTCTAATCGCTCCTATCGCATCGCTCTAAACGCTCGAGTTTCACCGCGGCTGCCAGTTGTGTTTACTCGTATCATTCAAACAAGACGCGCTGGCTCGGGAGCTACAACTACAACAAAATGAACATATATTTTAACATGATTAAATTCTAATACACGTTTCTAAATGATGCCGACGTAACAACATACTGATACCGGTTAGTAAAAACCATGAATTAATACTTGGCAAGTCTGCAGACAGACGGCAGGAGAAAAACATTTTAAAATGCTTGTTTTCTGAATGGAGATTGGGTCGACCAGGCTAAGCTAACGTTGTATATGCTCACTCCACACTCATAACAACGGCCTACGGACATAAATAAACCAGCGACTGCATTCGCCAAATTGAACTCTCGCGTTTGACGCGGCCCCCTTCAATCGCCTCAATCGCGTGATTCGCGCCGCGTCCACCGCTTCATGCGCGCCGTCGGAGCAAATTCGCGTCAGATCGTGTCTCTGCATTAATTTTACATGTAATCGCGCCGCCCCAAACTTTGCATCGCGTCCGGTGTGAACGCAGCATAATAGGACAGTAGGGTATAATGAGTTCTTTAAGGTAAGATGGCGCCTGCCCATTAAGGGCTTTGGAGACGAGAAGAAGAATTTTAAATTTTTAATTCTATCCTGTGTTCTATAGGGAGCCAGTGTAAGGCAGCCAGAACAGGAGTAATGTGGTCCCTTTTCCTAACTCTGGTTAGTACACGAGCTGCAGCATTTTGAATCAGCTGAAGAGACTTGACTGACTTCTTGGTACACCCTGATAATAAAGAGTTACAATAATCCAGCCTAGAAGTAACAAATGCATGGACTAGTTTCTCTGCATCGTTTTGAGGCAAGATATGCCTAATTTTGGCAATGTTGCATAGATGGAAGTAGGCGGTCAATGAGATTGATTTTATGTGGGCGTTAAAGGGTAAATCCTGATCAAATATAACACCAAGATTCCTGACAGTCTCACTGGAGGCCAAATTAATGCCATCCATAACTAGTATATCTTTAGATAGTTTGTTTCGTAGATTCTTTGGGACGAGTACAATAACTTCAGTTTTGGTCGTGTTTAACATCAAAAAAAGTTTAAGGTCATCCACGTTTTTAAGTCCTTGAGGCAGTCTTGAATTTTATTTAGGTGATTGGTTTCATCAGGCTTGATGGATAAATATAGTTGAGTATCATCCGCATAACAGTGGAAATGTACAGAATGATTCCTTATAATATTGCCTAGCGTAAGCATATATAGTGTGAACAAAATAGGTCCAAGCACTGAGCCCTGTGGCACTCCATGGCTAACTTTGGTTTGCATGGAAGATTCATCATTGACACGTACAAACTGAGAGCGTTCAGATAGGACCTAAACCAGCTTAAAGCAGTTCCCTGTATGCCAAGTCCTCTAGTCTTTGTAATAAGATATCATGGTCGATACTATCAAATGCAGCACTGAGATCGAGCAAAACAAGAATAGAGACAAGTCCCTTGTCAGAGGCTATTAGAATGTCATTTGTGACTTTAACCAGCGCTGTCTCTGTGCTATGATGTGTTCTAAAGCCAGACTGAAAATCTTCAAATAAATAATTGTTTTTTAAGTAATCACACAACTGTTTTGCGACCGCTTTCTCAAGAATTTTTGAGAGGAACGGAAGATTAGAAATAGGTCTATAATTGGCTAAAACCTCTGGATCGAGGTTGTGCTTTTTAAGAAGAGGTTTTATTACTGCAACTTTAAATGATTGTGGAACATAGCCTGATAATAAAGACATATTCATAATATTTAATAAAGAAGTGCTAATTAATGAAAAAACTTATTTTAACAGCTTAGTTGGAATCGGGTCTAAGATACACGTTGATGGTTTAGAAGAAAGAATCATTTAATTTAATTGTTCAAGGTTTATGGCTGTAAAGCATTCTAGTTTACTATCTAGTGTAATATTAGAACTTAGGTTTCCGGGAGCTGTTGATAACACTATACCGGTCAAAGGCAAGAGGTCATTCATTTTGTTTCTAAGAGTAACAATTTTATCGTTAAAAAAGCACATAAAATCATTGCTACTGAGTGCTATGGAAATAGAAGGCTCAATCGAGCTGTGGCTCTCTGTCAGCCTGGCTACAGTGCTGAAAATAAATCTTGCATTATTCTTATTTTCATGTATTAATGAAGAGTAGTAGGCTGCTCTCGCTTTACGCAGTGCTTTCTTATATTCATTGAGAGTAATATGCCAAATTAAACGAGATTCTTCAAGTTTAGTGGAACACCATATCCTTTCAAGTTGTCTCGACTTTTGCTTTATTTTGCGGGTTTCGGCATTATGCCATGGAGCTAATCTATGTTGTTTTATTTTCTCCTTTTTCAAAGGAGCAACAGAGTCTAATTTTATTCGCAGCGCATCTGTAGCACTATCAACAACATGATCAATTTGGGGTGGTGTACATTTTGTATACGTATCCTCCCCTACATGCAGACGAGTTATCGAGTTAAGTATTGGTGGAATCTCTTCCTTAAATTTGGCTATAGCACTAACAGATAGGTTTCTGCTGCAGGAGCTTTTGACTAATGCTTTGTAGTCTAGTAACAGTACTTCAAAAGTTACCAAAAAATGGTCGGATAAAGCAGGATTATGCGGTTTGACTAATAGTTGCTCAATTTCAATACCATAAGTCAGAACAAGGTCGAGAGTGTGATTATAGCAGTGGGTTGGTTTATTTACACTCTGACAGAAACCAACAGAATCTAATATAGAGTTAAATGCAACAGTAAGGCTATTTTTATCATCGTCAACATGAATATTAAAGTCACCTACGATAATTACTTTATCTGTTTTAAGTACCAAAGTTGATAAAAACTCAGAGAATTCTGATAAGAATTCTGAATAAGGACCTGGTGCACGGTACACTGTAACAAATAAGATTGGCTGCACAGTTTTCCAGGTCGGATGTGTAAGACTAAAAACGAGACTTTCAAAGGAGGTATAATTTAATTTTGGTTTAGTATTGATAAGTACATTTGAGTCAAAGATGGCTGCAACTCCACCTCCTCGGCCTTTGCCTCGGGCAATATGAGTATTGATATGGCTTGGTGGAGTGGCCTCATTTATGCTGACATTTTCTTCATGTCTCAACCAAGTTTCAGTGAGACAGCATATATCAATATTATAATCTGATATTAAATAATTTACCAATATTGCTTTGGATGCTAAAGATCTTATGTCTAAGAGTTCACATTTAATCTTCCTGTTTTGTTGCACTGTAGTAGTTGTTACATTTACTTTTATTAAGTTATTATGTGTGACACCTCTATTAGGTTTTACTTTGAATTGTCCTTGGGCAGACACACACACCGTTAATATTGGGTATTTTATTGGAGAGAGCGCAGAGAAACATATAAAACTGCGACTCCTCCTCCTGGCCTCAACTCCACTTTGTCATGGATTATGTTCACAAAGCTCTGAAATGTTTGCTGAAATGAGACCTGCACCTTCCAAAGTAGGATGAATGCCGCCTCTCTTAATCAGACCAGGTTTTCCCCGGAAGGCTGTCCAATTATTTACGAAGCCCACATTGTTGGCTGGGCACCACCGAGACAATCAGCGCTGAAACGATGACATGCGGCGAGACATGTCATCATTGATCAGATTGGGGAGGGGACCAGAGAAAATCACGCTGTCCGATAATGTTTTAGCATATCTACACACCGACGCCACATTAACTTTGGTGCATTCTGATCGGCGTAAACGAACATCATTACCACCAACGTGAATAACAATCTTACTGTATTTACGTGTATTCTTAGCCAGCAGTTTAAGATGCGCCTTAACGTCGCCCGCTCTGGCCCCCGGAATGCATGTGACTGTGGAGGCTTTGGTCAATAAATGTACGTGTCTCATAGAGCTACCAATAACCAGAATTGGCTTCTCAGCGGGTGTCTCGCTGAGTGGGGAATATCTGTTAGATACGTGAACGGGTTGGTGGGGACCTGCGAGTCTCGCTTTATGCCCCTTCTGAGCAGTCAGCCAGTCTCTTAGCTGCTCGGGAGTTGCCGGGGGACGGCTAGTACAAGCTACCTCTTGCCGATCTATACCGGCTAACATGGGTTTTAATGTAGCTGAGTTACTTTCTAAAATGCGGAGCCGGGCTTCTATGGCTATGATTCCCGCCTCCAACCTAGCAACTGTACTACATTTAACACACGCAGGCCTATCGGTACCAGTAAAGGAGGAAGGGAAATAGCCAAACATAAGACAGATAGAGCAGGAAATAGCACCCGAGGGTGGGGAAGTAGCCATGGTTAGCTATCAAGCTAAAGTAGCTACCGTTAGCAAAACCAAAAGAAGTGTAAGCAACTGTGGAGTTACAGTCGCTAAGAGAAGGAGAGTTGTGAGTGCTTAAGCTGTAGTAACGTGTGATTATAACGTCAGGTAGCTGCCGTGATCAAGAATTGTAAAAACGATCGATGTCATTTAAGATAATATAAGCTATCAGCAGCAGAGCAAGCACACAGGATAGCCCGGAAGTGACAACACGCTTACCGCAATAGCAGAGGTGGGGACTCGAGTCACATGACTTGACTCGAGTCAGACTCGAGTCGCATATTTTTTGACTTGAGACTTGCTTGACTAACATTGATAAAAGACTTGACTTGACTTCGGGCCCAGCGCCACGAGGGGGCAAAAGGGGGCATTGCCCCCTCAGTTGTATTCTTTGCCGCCTCACTTTGAGCATCATTCATCCATCAAAAAGTACAATACATGTCACAATTATTAAATAACTTTAAATGATTATTTCCCCCCAACACACGTTACTATGTTTGGATAAGATATGTAGGCAGGCAGTCAAGCAAAGTGTAAAAAAGCCTCAACCCCAAGTGAGCTTGTAGTCTTAATGTTAGCCTGTGTGCTTAGCTGTAAACACAGTCGGATGGGTGACCAAAACGTCCCCGTTTTCCGGGCAGAGTCCCCGTTTTCGGTGGCTGGTACCCGTTTGAAAGTCCCGAAAATGTTCCCGTTTTTGAACGTGTGTTAAAAAAAATAGAGCAAGGTGAAATCAAATGTTAAATGTCAGTAAAAACAGAGTAACAGTGTTGTGCCTGTTTGTAGCGTTAGCGTATTTCTTCTTCTACTACTTCTTCTTCTTCTTCTTCTTCTTCTTTTGTCTTTAATGGCGAATCGCTTCCACTTGGAGCATATATCGCCACCTACTGTTGATTTGTTAAATGTTTATATTAAATCCTTGTCCTCAGACCAGTGTTTTTGAGGAACTTGAAGATCAGCTTGTTTACTTCATTTCTTGATTTACTTTCGTATATTGACTTCAAATCCATGTTGTTTGACATCTACAAAAAATAAGACAGACAACTAAAGATAGCACCACACATGATGGTTACTTGTTATTATTTAGGGCTGCCTGTATGGATCATAATGCCCCAAAGCGAGCCCTTTTACTAGAATAATAATGTGTTATGTATTATATAAACCGTATTGGTACAATGAGCGACATCTAGTGACGGATTTTTGGAACATTGATTTGATTTTTCTCATGGCAGTTAGACAAACCAGGGGACTTTATTTTTATTTTTAATCTGTGTCTGTCCATTTGGTGTAGTATTTGATCCAATATTACATTTGGTTTATATATTAGTCACTTTCTTATGAGATGCCAGGTTTTAGGCCTTGATTTGAACATTCACTCCTGAAAAAAAAAAATCAACCAGATTAATGTTTCTTTAATCCTGACCTGACTAGAGTGGATAGTAAGTAAGTAAATCTGTATAGGAAGACGAGTTAAGGGATAGAGGAGAAAATGTTATGGTATAATTACAGAGCCTGTCCATTTATAAATTGAGGAAATCAATGTTAGTCTGTTAACCAAAGTGCAGGTATCTATCTATCAAATATCTACTATCTATTATTAAAGATTGTAGAGCAGTGAGAAGAGCAGTGAGAAGGAAAAAAGCTTGGTGTGTCAATTCATTACATTGCCAGTATTTTTCGTTGTTGTGAAAAAAAATCACCCCCTCTGATTTTTTAACAGCCCCCTCAGTCATTTCATCCTGGAGCCGGGCCTGCTTGACTTTGACTTGGTATTCATGACTTGAGACTTGACTTAAGCTTGAGACAGATGACTTGAAAGGACTTGACTGTTTAAATTTATTTTCGTTTGTTTTTGTAGTGGGGTATTACGTTTAGTTTTTTTTTTAAAAACGTGATTATAACGCCATGCGCACAAACCTGGCAACCCACTAGACGGCAGGAGTGTCAGTTAACATGGCAGCGGCTAGCTTTACTCCAAAAATAGTTAAATTTGGAATCAAGGATTATTTTGTCGATGACGCTAATAAGAAGAGAACAGTGGTATGCAGGGTCTGCAGCATAAAGATCAGTGACAGGACCACCACAACATCCAACTTCATTCGTCAATACAAAAAAAAAACACAGAGAAAGGTAGGCTACGTGACTGTGTTGTGTTAGCTAGAAAGCTAACGTTAAGTTTAAGCTACGTTAGACTTGGTTTCAAATCGATTAAGCAAAGAGAAGACAAAACGGGGTAAATGAACACTAGAACCGCCAAGAGATTCATTTTGACTAACCCTGATACTGACAGGCTGTCAGGAGAGAGAGAGGAAAAGAGATGCCTCGTTTATTTCCCCTGTGTTATTATCGGAAGTTACTGGAAACTTTTGAATAATGTAGTTCATCTACTTTTAGTAGTTTGTTTAAATGTTTTAATTATGTTGTTTTTGTTTGTAGAAGTGCATCATTCCTTGATTTATTGTAAAATGAATCTGAACTTTTTGATCTGTTATGATAAACTGAAGCCATTTCTAAATTAACCCAATTAAGTGAGTTTTAAATCGTCCTGCTTAGTTTATAAGGAAATTATGAAGAGGAACAAATTAAATGGTTTGAAAATGATATCTATGTAGGTGCTGATGCTGTTGGCGGTTCTAGTGTTAACAGAAATTTAAATTAAATATGTGTAATGGCAAATGCCATATATGATTTTCTTACCTGGAATTCTGCCTTTTTGAACAGACTTTTTGAGTCCTAGCTAATATGAGCTAATATGGGTTAATATGAATCTAATATGATTGTCATCGGTCTAAATTAGATTTCAAATCATTAACTGTGTATGTAATGAAGATCATAGTGTGGGTTGAATCCATTTTCATAACCACTGTCTTTTAACTGATTTAAATGCGGAAACTGAATTTATTCATCAGAATTTCGTATGACTTGACTTGCTTGGCCTGAGCAATGACTTGACTTGACTTGCTTGACTCTCACCACAGTGACCTGGGACTTGCTTGATACTTGTAGGTCAAGGCTTGAGACTTGCTCATGACTTGCACATGTAGGACTTACTCCCCCCTCTGCGCAATAGTGAGGATCCGGTTCAGAGTGAGATGTTGAGGGAATCGGAAGGAAACGTTGAATCAACGCCTACATCATGTCTCTTCTACATCAACATGTCTCCCCTCTCCTTCATGTCTCTTCTACATCAACATGTGTCCCCTCTTCTTCATGTCTCTTCTACATCAACATGTGTCCCCTCTTCTTCATGTCTCTTCTACATCAACATGTGTCCCCTCTTCTTCATGTCTCTTCTACATCAACATGTGTCCCCTCTGTTTAAAGAGACTCTGAAAGTTTCAGGAACAAAGATTCTCTCTCTTTTTGATCCATTTCTATAAAAACCTGTCTGAATGAGCTGATCAAATGTTGGCTTTTCAGCCCGCGACCCCCAAAATAACTGTGGGGTGGGGGGGGGGGTTGCTATATAGTGAATTAATTTCAGTTACACTGCGCTAGTGGATTGTCAAAGGGGGAGCCTCGTTGCGGGGAAATTATACAGATGGCTAGTCCGCCCCTGAAAATGTCTATGCAAACGTTATTATTAATAATTATTAAAAAAAAATTATCAATTGTTTTTAAATAAAAAAATTTTTTTTAATTTTTAATTTTTTATTTTGTAATCATCTCGCGACCCCCAATCGGGGGTAACAGGCAGAGAATCAGCACTTTGGAAACAGGGCTGAAACAGAGGGGATTATGGGTAATGCTGCAATGATCTGTTTGGTGTTTCAAACAAACACTTATGAGACATGTTTGTATCTGAGACCTATAATATATTGATGAGAAACAGTATAACAGGGAACCTTTAATGCAATAATAATGTGTTCTACCTTTCAACAGACACAATAAATATCCCTACAGTTTTCTTGCTGTGTTTGAACTGTGATTGTGTCCTCAGGTTGGATCAATGCCATCCTGACCCCGGTGGACTGCCTGGCGTTCTCGGGACACTTCGTCCACAACCTGAGTGTGGAGATGCAGATGAGGTGAGGACTCTCTCATCCTTTACGCTGCCTTGTCATCGTCAGGTTTATATGTATTCTTTATTCTAATTGCTGTCGCCATGCCTCCCGCAGACAATCATGTCCTAATTTGGGGGATCGGTGTGACTTGATGACATTTCAGATTTGTCCTTGGCTGAGCTTTTCTAGTGTCGACTCATTAAGGACTTGTTTTTAGCTCCAAATTCCACCAATCTGATTATGAATTTAAATTATTTGTTGCAATAAGATTGTTGATAATGCATGTTCATGTTGAGCGGAAAAATATTTTTTTATTCTGCTCAGAGCGTATGAAATCGAGAAGCGGCTAAAGGTCAAAACCCTCACCCCCTTCCCCAACTTCGAGACGGCGTGCTGGTATGTCGGACGACATCTCCTCGAGCGATTCAAGGGTAACCTATCAACACAGTTGGATGTACTACTAGATCTCATTTTTAATATTTGAATGTACTCTCTCACTCTCAGAGATAAGTGTGTGAGCATGTCTGCTGCACAGATGAAGAGCCAGTTTTTCCCCTAGGATGGAGTCATAGCAGCGGTGCTAAGGAACGTGGGCACAGCATAATGTAAACGCGGAGCGCGTGGAATTTTTTTGTGTGTGGGAAGTGCGCCCCGCCAATTTGTTTCTATGTGTCAGCACAAAAAAGGCTCTTAAGGCCTAGTACCAGGGCCGGTTCTAGACAATTTGCTGCCCTAGGTGAGATTTTAGGCGAGATTTTATGTGTAAAGAATAAATGAAAAATCTCTACAAAAGACAAATGCACTGCAAAAACAGAAACTTATTGACATAGGTAATAGACGTCAAAATGGCTTCAAATGTATTCAGTATTGTATGAACATGTTTGAATTGGGGGGTGGACGTCACATCCTCTAGGGGGGTCCGGGGGAATGCACCCCCGGGAAGATGTTTTTGAACATTTTACAGTAAAATGCTTCAATCTGGTGCACTTTGAGCACACAATTACTAGAGACCTGATCTAGGGGAAACAACTCTAAAACGCCCATATGAAAAAGATCGGTTTACATTTTAATAATCGAATAAGTATGTGAACATAACCAATAACCTACCATAGCCAATAACAAATAAATGTAGCTTATTTTATTTTTGTTGTTCATTCATATCTTATTTTACCCAGTTAACATTTATTTATTTATGCATATTTTTGTATCTCTCTAACTTTAAACGATATTTTTGGTTAACTGTCCTATAGTATACATTGGAATGATTTCAAAACTGTTTTTATTTATCCTAATAATTATAAAGGAGTGCCTTGGAAATATGTGTTTACATAATTTGTGGTCAAAATGTTTGAGACCCACTGAGATAACTTAGACTAAAATTAACTATCTAAATACTCAGAGAGTCCTTAACCTCACTGATCCTCTCAGTCTGACAGGAGAGCTCTCCTCCACCCTGGTTGTGGAAACATCTACATCTTATATCCGTTAGCGCAGCTAGCACCAGATTCTAATAACAACAGCGCCGGTACCGGTGCGCCCTCTCCCTTGCTCGCTCTCTCGCTACCACGCTCGCACTTTGGCTGTGAGCTGCGGGTGCCTGATAAGCCAACATCCCCCACTTTCATCACTTACAGCGCCCACCGTACAGGGAAAATTAAACGTGTAACCGGGGTGAAAAGGGTGTTACATTTACTTAATTATAAATGTTGTTACATCAAGGCCGAACATTTGGATGAGCGCCAACGGTCAAAAATGTTTTTTCCTTCCCAGAGCTGCCAGCGCAGCGCCCCCCAGATCTGGCGCCCTAGGTGACCGCCTGTGTCGCCTATGCCAGTAACACAAATACTACAAATCCACATAACAAACAATCAAAAATGAAAAAGGTTCGCCACTTATTATTATTTTAAGAAGAAAAAAAAGCAGCGGCGCTCATATTTCAGCAGCGGCGCTGCGCCGCCACTATTTGTATATAGGGGAAACACTGAGAGCACAATGCTCTAACATGAATTACCTCACTGCAACATGTTTGGCCCAATCCCCTCCATCACTGCCCTCTGGCTTATGTTTCCTCTCTGCTCTGTGGATGTGTAAGTGGTAAAGCCAGACTGGTTTTGTGTGTGGTGCACACAACGTGTAACGCACCATATAACAATATTCTTTAAAACTGAAGATCAGCTTTTGCAGTGCTGGAAAAAGGCTGCTGGTGCTATAAATCATTAAGATGAACCTTTATTGATCCCTCTAGGGGAAATTCAGTTTTCCACTCTGTTTATATATTTTTTGGAATACACACACAGTAAAAATACACACATGCATTGCAATACAGGTGTAGGTGCAGACATTAGAGAGGTGCCAGAGCAAAGAGGCTCCAGTCTGACTGGCACCTCTCCCAGTCCACACTGGTTTTTGAATGGAGTGAGAGGGACTTGATTAAGACAATGCTGTTTTGCCATAAAACTGAATTTAAAGAGGAATTCTACAAAAGGATTATTTTAAATCAGGGCTGTAGTTTAACTGGTGAGTATTTTCAAAAATACTAACCAAAATAGTTAACACAACATTAAACAAACGAAAAACAACCACTAAAATAGTCATGTATGTGATGAGGACGTTGATGAGGAGGGGTGTTCGTGACTGAAAGGACCTATCAAGTCTGTGAGAGAGCCTCCCACAGATATCAGTATCTGCAGAGAGCCCTGACAGTGCCTACTTCTACTCCATACATATCTTAATTACAATTCTTGAGAAAAGATCATACATGTTGTTTATGTAATCTGTTCATGTCTAAAAAAGTATTATTGGCCGTTAAACATTCTTGTTATCTGGTCTTTTTAAAACTTTATTGGAAAAAGAGGCCACATGTTGGACAAGGCGTCCAGTAGGCTGCACTGCAGCTTCTTAATGCAAGAACACACAAGCTCTCTTTAATATGCCCAGTCCTCTTATATTGCAATACATCACTCTGAATGTGGAGTGAGAGACATCATCAATGTGTTGTTTGGGCATTTTAGGAAGATTTACATGAAACATGCAAGACTGCATTAGCGTGCAGTGAAAATTGCAAAGTTTTCCCAATGATAACGTTTGCATTTCTTTTTCTGCAGGTTTACATAAAGCAAATAAGCAACCAGCCCCATACCTAATACATGGTGCCAAAATCATTAACGGAGCCTTCAGAGCTTGGACTAAGAAACAGGTATGGACATACGCACATCACTATATGTGTCTCTGACCATCCATGCTGTGGTGGAAAGTATAAACGCTTTGTTCTCCTCCCAACAGGCCCTATTAGGACACGAAGATGAGCTTCCAGAGAACATGAAACCATCACAGCTCATCAAAGATCTTGCAAAAGAGATCCGACTCTCAGAGGTATCATATTTCATTTTTGACATCGAGAAGAAGCCATTGTTGGGATGTGCGATCTGAGAGCCAGTCCAAAGATATCTCAACCGCTAAAATAAATCTACTGTGTACACTCATAACAGAGAAGTGTCTGTCCCAGGCAAACACACAAACACTGACCTTTTTAAATCGCGTTGTTCGTATTCAGTTGCAGTGTTATATATTGCCCTAAGCTGTCACTGCAGCGGGAAAATATTCTCTCATCTGCTCAATCTGTTGACCATAGACTGTATCTATATAATAATAATAATAATAATATATAATAATGCTTTGCGGAAAGAGTTATAATAAAAATCGTTTTCTTATAAGTAGCCTATAAAATCCATAATATTCATTATTTAAAGGTTATGTGCACTCACTGGCCACTGACAAAATAAACATAAACAAAACGTGTCAATCAACCACATCGTGAACTATGTCGTTAAACATGATCAAGACCACCTGGTATCTTAAGGTATAATGTGTAACACATGGTTTTATAGTCATGGTCTAATACAGGGGCGTCAAACTCAATTTCATTGCAGTCCACATTATGGTTGCACCCAAAGGGCCGGTTGTAACTTCAAGACTTAATATATTAATATATACTATATATTAAAGGTCCCATTTCATGCTTTTCCGGTTATTACCCGTCCCCTTGTATGTTCTGAAGGTTTTTATGCATGTAAACGGTCTGCAGAGTCACAAACCCTCAAAGTACACCCTGTAGCGAGTACAACTCAAACACAGAAAAGACCTGTCTATGCTGCCCCAGAACGCCTCGTTGGAGATGTCTCTTTTTCTTCCTGGGTACAGTGACGTGTCCATGTCCAAATGGACCAATCCGTGGAGCCGTTATGTTAAGTCCGTGGATTGGTCCAAATCGACCAATCCGCTGACTTCCTCACACACACACACTCAATCTTTTCTCAGCTGCAGATCCGCCGATTTCTCCTCCCTGAGACGGCGGGACGCGGCGAGGCTGTGAGTCGGTGTGTGAGCACACACACAGACTCCCAGTCAGGCTGCGGGTGTGTATCTGTGTTCGGGCTGGGTTTCGCTGTGTCTTGTTGTCTCGCAGACGGCCACTGGGATCATATGGAGGGGGGGGCAGGAGCTCCAACAAGCCGTTTAGGACAGAGGCCGTTTCTCAATCGCGAGGATACTGGCTTGGTAGTCGCATACTTCCAAGTCACTTCCTTCAGAAACGAAGCAAGTATACTTCCAAGTAGGGCTGCACGATTTTGGGACAAAATCTAATTGCGATTTTTCTGACAAATATCGCGATTGCGATTCGAATTGCGATATTTGTTTTTAAGCGACCCAACGTAAGTTTATTGTAAAATGCGGCCATAACTCCAGCTAGGAAGGTCGTATCAACATGCTCCAGTCTCTAGCACCCCCGCAGCCCGAGCTACAAGTGAAAGAACTAAACTTACATGAAACTTCCGTTGGGTTGCTTTAAAGTCAAGCTTCAGTTTAAGATTCACCCTGTAAGAGATGTAACACATGTGATGGAGCATTACTAACCTGACTCAGATGGTTTATTTCACCAAACCATCTAGGAAAGCTCCATTGGAAGCCATTTGGAAAGGGCAGGCACTTTAAAAATCTGTCACAATCTGTCTATCACCTTCTATCATGGGCCACTTCTGATTGGTTAACAATGGCTGGTACATGTGGAGCACAGCACTTCTGATTGGTGTGGATGACTGACACACAAGAAGAAAAAAAAAATTGAAAAGAAATCGCAGGCTTTGCGATTTGATAATCGCATCATTTCAAATCGCGATTTTGATTTAAAATCGATTAATCGTTCAGCCCTACTTCCAAGCCACGGCTTCGGAAAACAAAGAAGAATGGAACAGGCTAACAAGTGTGCCACTCTCTCTAACGGTTTCAACATAAACTGTACCGAAAATAAATACCTCACGATGTCTATCTAATTATGAACTTGCTTTACTTTCACGGAACACATTTTTGGTGATAACAAATGTAACAAAGTAACATATTTACCAACACATGTTCTACGCCACTACATACTTACATTTAAATGTGTGCTGTGCTGCGTCGGTTCAGCCATTCTCCACAAGGGTTTTTGAAATTGGTCCGTGCGCAAAGCATTGTGGGGATTTGAAGGACGCGAAGTATACCCATGTGCAGCCTCGACATTACCCCCAAACCAAGGACGTGGCCTCGGTGGAATTCCAAGTATGCTGGAGATTGGAACAGTCCTTCGGCGGCACTCGATGACGTAGTATCCTTGAAATATTGGCTTGGCGCGATTGAGAAACAGCCAGAGAGTGAATACACATACTATAAAGAGATGCCGTATGAGAAACCAATGTGATTTTGGAAAATTGCACAATATAAATCTATTTTAGTAGACCTCAACAATGGAAATATGATCAGTAGAAATGGCCATGACATGGGACCTTTAAATTTGATTATTATCAGTTCTGGTAGTAACTATGTTTGAAAGCACACGTCTAGGGAAAATCATTGAAAGCATACATTCAACAATTACACCGATTGTATTGAATATTATATTCTTTGCAAACTCTTCCGGGCCACATAAAAAGGGGCCTTGAGTTTGACACCCCTGTTCTAATATAAAGACAGCTCATGTCGCAGGCTCACAAAACCGACTCTGTACCAAAACTCAACCATGTTAGCCTTTTACTTCTGCAAATAATATTGCTGTCACACAAACCTTATTTAAAGTTAATGAAAATGTTAGCTCCTCTACTCTCTTCCTATTGGCTCACAGGGCCGAGGTTCTACACACCAGTAAAACACCCAAACCATCAGCACAATAAAAACTGAATAAAGGTCTCAAACACAATCAAATATGGTTTAATCTATCTATTTTTACACTGCATTGATTTTTCTCTCTTTCACCCATTTATTTGTGATCTTAAAATAAATTAATTGATGTATAATTTCAGCACTAGTTCAGGGGAACTTAAATAGTCTCAAGAGGGATTTAACTGCAGATGAAAATGTATACCCTTTACGTTCCCTGTGTTTCCTTTTAGAATGCAACAAAAGCTATTAAGAGTGAGCCCAGCATCAAGGTTCCAGTGGAGGAACCCCCATCCACACACTCGGATCCTGAAGAGCCTGAAGAGCCCGTCTCACCGGCCCATGTCCCCTCGCCCAGCAGAGAGAAGGCCAGAAAGAAAGCTTTCAAACCCCCCAAGCCTCCGAAGCCTCCCAAACCCCCCAAGATGCCTAAGGCCCCCAAGCCTCCAAAGGTGCCCAAGGTCAAGGAAGGAGGAAAAAAGAAAGCGAAGAAATTGCAAGAGTTGTCGCCGCCTCCCAAACCCTCCAGCTTTGCAGCTCTTGAGTCCCATGCCAAAGACATCTTGAGCAAAATGGACCAGCCGAAAAAGACGAAGGTGAGTGTGGTAATGTAACTGTTCATGATATTGTTCTTATTTTGTGGAATGATTATTTGTATCCTTAGTTGTGACTTCACTTAGGCCATTTTGTATTCCATTAAGCAGAACGCTTTATAAAGATCTTTATTTTGCTTCCAAACATAAAGAAAAGAGAAAGAACCCACAGTTACTTTTCACTTTTGATAATTGTGTCTCCCTTCAGGCTGTTAAAAACATCCTGAGTATATCAGAGAAGGAAATATCAAAGCAGAACAACGCAGAAAAGTTTGAATTCAGAGAGCAGAATAAAAACAAGACTGAAGCAAAATGGAAGTATAAGGTAAGCTGATAAATTGGTGATTTTTTTTTTATAAACACTTTCTTTAATTTTTTAGCATATATAGACAATATAGAAGACAGTACACAAACATCCACAAGACACAACAAAAAAAAGTACATTACAAGTCACATAAATAAAATTTACTTCACAAACACGTGGATAGGCTAACTAAGGAAATATACAAACATGTACATGTAGATAGATAGATATGTTTGCGTTGCAGCAGCATAAAAAACACAAGGCAATGTACATAAGAGAAATCAAGACACAAGAAATAAACAGTCCAAAATATTTCAGAAATAGAAATAAAATAATATTAAAAAAATGTAAAGTTTAAGAATATAAAACAAAAAATAAACAATATATATACATGTGGAAAATATAAAAGTGGAAATACAAATTTGGAATGAATGTAAAAATGTACAGTGGGAGTTTAAGTCCAGTAATCAAGAGAAGCTGGAGCAGAGAGTTCTCTGCCAGCCAGAGGTGATTTGTTATAAAGTGTTATTGCAGTGGGCAGGAATGTTTTCCTGTATCGGTCCTTGTGTAGGCAGATCTGAAAGGCTTCGATCCTTCCTGCAAGCAGAGAGACATCAATCATCTCCAGTTTGCTGACCCAGAGTACTCTCTAGATCTGCATGTTCCAGATAGTTAAGGAAAAGGCCCCATACTTTTTTTAATAGTTCTTGTTTTCCTTTAATTTAATTGGTTATTTTCTCTAATGAGACACATGCAGACAGTTTTTTTTGCCATTTTCTAATACTTGGACTGTTAAAACGTTTCCATTAAAGTGCTATCATGCATTGACTGCATTGATCAAATATCTTCTATCATACATTTGACCTCTTCCCAAAACGTTTTTATCTTGGTACACTCCCTAACACAATGAAAGAAAGTTCCCTTAGATTGTCCACATTTAAAACATAAGTCCGGGATATTACCATTACATTTATTTAGCTTTTCTGGAGTAATATATGTACAGACATTGCATCAGCCGGTTATATTGTAATAGCTTAAGATGGGTATTCGCTGTTTGTGATTGAGCTTTCTTAAAGGCACCTTCCCACAAATCCTACCTCCAATTTCTAAGTTTAGCTTCAGAGGACTCAGGGGAGCCAGATATAAGCAAGTGTAGAAATTAAGTTTTTACCCTACAGTCCCTTAACATTATTTTCTCTAGTGGTGAGTATGGAGGTATAGTTAGTAATTGTTTTTGGTTTGCTCCAATATAGCTTCTAATTTGTAAACATTTGAAAAAATGCTTCCGTGAAATGTTGTGCTTGATTGCAAGCTCCTCAAACAACATCAGTTTTTCATCATCGAGCCTATATAGATCCTGAATTCTCTGTACCCCCTTATCTGACCAAATCTTAAACCCACTATCAGCTCTGCATGGAGTAATGTCATCATTTCCCTAAAGTGGACTAAAACGTGAGAGAGAAAGGTTCGCCCAAGTACTTCCCCGCTTCATGCCAGACTCTAATCATGTTCCTAGTAATAGGGTTAGTTTGTTTTTAAAAGTTTCTTCACACTAGTTGAGTACAAATACATGGGAAGAGGTAACTCTAAACATTGGGACTCCAGGTAGGGGGGTTGTCGTTTGTAAAATAAAACATAATAGTCCTAAACTGAGTTGCCCAGTAGTACCAGAGAGGGTTAGGACAGGCTATCATAGGGGAGGGCCAAGCCCAGGCAGGCTCGTTTGTCGTTCCACAGACAATTCAAAAATCATTTCCTTAACTTTAAAAATAGGTTTGGAGGAGGAGGCAGGAGGATGTTTTGGAATAAAGTAGATACAGCAACTCGAGGAGTATGTTTACTTTTTATATATTCATTCTCCCAATTAAAAAGATCGGCATTTGCTTCCATCTATCTATTGTGTTTGTAATTGATTCCATCATAGGATCGTAATTAGAATTCACCTGGCTTATTGGTCTTATATTTTCGCATCTATTGCAGGGTTTCCCTGGTTTTGGCAACAATGTAATGAAGGCTTCTCTCAGTGATGGTGGAAGGATTTCATTTTTTAAAGATTCTAACAACATATTTAAGAGGGGAGTTTGTATTTTATATTTAAACTTTTTGTAGATATCTATAGGTAGGCTATCTGGCCCTGCAGCTTTCCCAGATTCCATGTAATCAATTGCATTAGAGATCTCTTCTAAGGAGATTTCATCTTCCAGACTAGGTCTGAGTTCTGCTGGGATACTAGGTATATTGAGAGTGTCTAATAAGTTATTTTGACTTGTCAGATCTGAATTTATTTCAGTCGTATAGATTTTCATAGACATTTTTAAAAGCCTCATTTATTTCTATAGGATCTACTATATTATCTCCCTTATTGTTCGTATTGACGTAATAAGACAATTTGTAATTGTTTAATGTGCCACGCTAATATCTTTCCTGGCTTCTCTCCTTGATCTTAAAATGTTTGTTTGAGTCTTAGTAGACTGAATGACTACTAATGAAGCTGATCATTCATTATACTGGGACCTCAGTACTAGCAGTTCTTGTTGTACTTTAGGGCAGGGTTTCTGAAAGGCCTCACTCTCCAGGGTTTTGATTTTTGATTTCAACAGTCACTTTATGACCAGCTTTATGGGATTTAGAGCTTGTGTAGTTAATAATGTGGCTTCTAATACATGCTTTAAAAGCTTCCCATCTTATAGATGCTGATGTTTCCTATGTATTTGTCTCAAAATATAAATCAATTGGTTTGCCAAGATACGGGACACAATCTAAATAAATTGGTTTGCCAATATACATCTTGCAACCATTTTTGTTGGATTCACCATTTCGAAGAATCTCTCACCAGCCTTGAGTGAAGCAGTGAGTTTGGGGCATGGTCCGAAATAAGGATTCCATCATAAGTGCCATCTTTGATTTTAGAAGCCACATTTTCTGATATCCAAAGTAATCAATACGGGAATACGATTTGTAAGAAGCAGAATAGCAAGAATACTACAGCATCAGGCTTTAATTCTCTCCAGATGTCCTTCAAATTTAAATCTTTCATAATACTAAGTAAGGCTTCCCTGCTTTTGGTGTGTGGTTTATCTATGCCCCCTGACCCATCATTTGTTGGATCCAATACACAATTAAAATCCCCTGCTATGATGTAATTACCAGTAAATGTTGAAAGCGTAAAAAACATTGGATCATCATTATTGGGGGCATATACATTAACTAGATTCAAGTTCTCTGTTGAGTACCCTGAACAATTAAGTATCTACCAGCCTTGTCCTTGATTACATTTGCTACCTGAAATGTTACTGATTTAGGAATTAGCGTCATAACACCCCTTGCCAGTGTAGAAAATGTTGCTGAATACACACATCCCGCCCACCTCCTCCTAATTCTAATATCAGCCTTTGGCAGTAAATGTGTCTCTTGCAAGAAAACAATTTTAGATTGCAGACCTTTTACTTTTTTTTTAACTTTTTTACTCTATTCATAACCTGTTTAATTGTTTTACGTGTTTGCAGGCCTCTGCAATTCCAGGAAGTAAATTTAACCTCCAAACCCTGCAACATGACCTTTGACACAGATTAGGTTACCCACATGTACATAAAAATAAGAAATACATTTAAAACACATTAAGAACCATAACACGGTTGTTCCAAACAACATCCAAACATGTGAACTTTAACCCCTTTCCCAAATGCATCCACCCCAATGGGCCGCACCCCCCCTCCTCATGTTGACACTTCCCCTTATAGCTGACAGTCACTGTACTAATACAGCACGTGCTTCAGCTCAAATATGCTTCTATTCCTAACCTTTGTTTTACATTACTAACCGCCATGTAATCATAAGAAATCAGGAGCTCAGGAGGAGCCAACAAATGTAATGCCGCAAAATTCAAGATTATAAAAGTACCTAAATAAAATGAAAAGATGCGTTTATTCTTTAATTTTAAACTGAAGGCTCCACATACCCTTGTCATAAAACGACACACACCCGTTTTGTTAACCAGCCATTGCAGGGCTTAACACAAATGTAGCTGAATAGCTAATTATCAGAGCCAGATTTAACTTAAATCAGCAATCTCCATAAGAGCTGGCCTTTACAATACTTATTAACTGAACCTCATAAAGCTATTGCTTTCAAACTTTTAACCTCTTAAGCCCTGAGCCTGTTTTTCAGGTTTCAGGCTCCAAAATGCCACTCACACAGCAAAGACTATATCTTCACTTCTAAAAGGGGTAAATTAATAATCTTTTCTCTCAAAGCAAGGTTACATCTGTGAGTTGGATGTAGAAGTGTCAGAATCAATATAAATGTTATTTAAGTAAATTCAGATGGAACATAGTAAAAACATGTAAATTATAATGTCCGCTTAAAAGAAAACCATTACTTATAGTGAAAACCATCCTTGAATGATGGGTTAGTAGACTAAAAGCTTTAGGAATCCAAACTATAACATATAATAAGTACCCTGTATCAAGATTGATGCAAAACAAGTGAAATTTGACCTTTTAGAGAGGTTTAGAAAAATAAAGTCCAGGCGGACTCACATCCGGGTAAATTGGGAACCATCAGTTCCATTTGAACTTTTTCACTGTAAAAATCATTTTATTACTTTGAATTATCACGATAGGTATTCATTACATCCAAATACAACTGTTGTGAAAAAATTTAAATTTAAAAAACATACTCTGTTATCCTCCCCACAATGCTAACAGTGAGCCTCTGGATTAGCCCCGAGCGAAAAATGCTAACCTATTACTGCACCGAAAATCAATTCTAGCTCCCTTATTACTTATCCCAGCTGCACATCCAACACATCGTTTATGATCGTAAAGACACAGAATCTAACGGTGCCCACCTCAACACTGAAAGATACAAACTCACAACGTTATCAACAAAAACGTAAATCACAACAAGTGGCGCTAGGTAGCTACACAATGCTAACATGGTTTACCTTTGTCTTTTGTCTGGTCTAAACTGGTCTTCAATGGCATTAAAATGATAACAACGATGATGTAGTTAATCCATAGGTTAATATCCAATGTGGCTGTGTCCCCTTTGAAATGTTCTGATAATCTATAAGCAATAAAACTGCAATTCCGTTATCTGCTGTCCGCTCTGTGTTCTGTGCGCTCTGGGTCCTGCAATTCCTGCTTCCTTACGTATTAAACAATAAGTAAAGTCTGCTGCGTAATGTGCTTACGCTGGCTGGCATTCTTCATACTTTACGCAGGACCATATCTCTGGAACCCATGGGTGGATTTGGGTGATTTACACCTTTTTCTTAACCATTAGGCTACATCCAATAGAATCTATGAGCAGTTCCCAAATCCACGTAAAATTACCATTGCGGACCTAATAGAGAAGCAAACAAAGCACATCTGAAAGTACAAGCCTAAACGGCAAAACTTTATACCCAGTATATTGCCATAAATATGATGGTGGATTATCAGTAAAAATGTCTACGTGACACAAAAACGTTGGATTAACCTTGAGCTGCGTTTTTATTCCGGTGAACACAACTTTTGATCACAAATCAAAAAAGGTAAGACGTAATTATTGTAATATTTTTGAAACCGGATGTTGTTTACTTTCTCTTTTCTGGCTGATAGCTCCGCAATTCGGGGTCCTACAGTGATGACATTACATGTGTGGAATCTGTGGAGTCTCAGCTTTAATCGGATATCTTGTTTGTGCAGGGACAATAAGTAATAAGGGCATTGCTACCGTGAGTGCTGTGCAAAAGTCCGTTAGCATTTTTTCGCTCCATGCTAATTCAAAGGCTTGGTATTACTCTTGTGTTTTTTTTAGCTAAAAATGGTTAATATTGTTAGTTAGCTGAGTTTCTTATCGTTAAAAGGGTATGGAACATTAATAGTTTCATAAATGTTAAGAAGCCCTGAGACATAGTCTCGTAAAAAAACAGTGGGGGGGGTCCACTGGGGGGACCCTCGGGCTTAAGAGGTTAACTTAAATACGCCATGCAACGTTGGCTAGATACTGAGACGTATGGTGTGAATATAATTTTTTTTTTTTTTAAAAAGAAATAAAAACGAGGTCAGGGCTAACGTAATTAGCAACTCATGTGTGGTATCAGACCCCAATGTTATATATTGTTAGAAAACACTTGTGACCAGCAGAACATATAAACAAAACATTTGGTCAATGTCAGTCATCAGTTGCAAGCTTCAAGTAGCTCGATGTGTCCAGACATATCCAAGATGCCCCACCGCAAATACACTGAACAAAAATATAAATGCAACACTTTTGTTTTTGCTCCCATTTTTCATGAGATGAACTCAAAGATGTAAAACATTTTCTATATACACAAAATAACAATTTATCTCAAATATTGTTCACAAATCTGAAAAAATCTGTAATAGTGAGCACTTCTCCTTTGCCGAGATAATCCATCCCACCTCACAGGTGTGGACTATCAAGATGCTGATTAGACAGCATGATTATTGCACAGGTGTGCCTTAGGCTGGCCACAATAAAAGGCCACTCTGAAACGTGCAGTTTTGCTTTATTGGGGGGGTCTGGGGGGGTCAGAAAACCAGTCAGTATCTGGTGCGACCACCATTTGCCTCACGCAGTGCAACACATCTCCTTCGCATAGAGTTGATCAGGTTGTTGATTGTGGCCTGTGGAATGTTGGTCCACTCCTCTTCAATGGCTGTGCGAAGTTGCTGGATATTGGCAGGAACTGGAACACGCCGTCGTATACGCGATCTAGAGCATCCCAAACATGCTCAATGGGTGACATGTTAGGGTTAGGGTTAAACTGACTGGTTTTCGGACCCCCCAGACCCCCCCAATAAAGCAAAACTGCACGTTTCAGAGTGGCCTTTTATTGTGGCCAGCCTAAGGCACACCTGTGCGATAATCATGCTGTCTAATCAGCATCTTGATATGCCACACCTGTGAGGTGGGATGGATTATCTCGGCAAAGGAGAAGTGCTCACTATCACAGATTTTTTCAGATTTGTGAACAATATTTGAGAGAAATGGTTATTTTGTGTATATAGAAAATGTTTTAGATCTTTGAGTTCATCTCATGAAAAATGGGAGTAAAAACAAAAGTGTTGCATTTATATTTTTGTTCAGTGTATAAACTTAAAGAAAATAAGTCATGATACCTGCACATACAGTTAGCCCATGTTAGCATTTTAGCCGGGCACAGCCACAGTTTACGTTGTTACAGTATAACTTGAGTCATGACAACTGGCGTCATTCTATTATTTTAGACAGGGGCGTGGCCTTTGTCGAATAACCAGGAAATACACATTTTGATCGATTCTTCTGTCGTTTACATTCATCTTTTGGTATTTTGCTCCATAGGAACACTTTGATGCACATTCAGTACTAGTGTGTGAGGTTGTGGTTGCGATGCCGATATCCGAACGCGTACAGCGAGGACTACAAAAAGACACATGAGGTGACTGTGGATGTGTGTTCAAAACATTGCACGCTTGAATAAATAATTTAAACCATTTATTTTTGCCAGACTTATGACTGAATATCATTCTAAATGTGATGCCAAGTCCATCTAAGACCTGTGTATACCTTCAGACAGCCTCCAAGTGAAGCACACGTAGTTCACTCACAGTTTGAAAGCAGCGTGGAGAAGTCTTCAGCTGTGGAGAGCTCCGCCCAGGATAATTTGTGATACGACTTCTGTGGCTTGTTCTTGTTGTCAATCTTATATTTGTATCATGTATCGTTATTAATATGATGTCGAGTCGATTTGAGACCCGTTTATACTTTCATACAGTCTGTTAGTGAAACATACAGTCTGTCTGAGTTGTTATTATATTCATTCCTTGTTATTGTTGTCTTTCCATCTGTTGGTGACCAACATTAATGATCAAGCAGCATTTAAAGTCTAAATATCCCTGCACATGTAGCAATGACATTTCTGATGCTATCTTTGCAAAACGAGTTAACAGTCACGTTTTATCTGGATAAGTGCGGCAAAGTGCAGAAAACCGTTTTGATAAGGGATCAATGTGTGTAGTCTTTAATATTAAACATGATCGCTGGTTGATAGCCACAGAAGTTGTACCACAGTTTAATCTGAGCGGATCACAGTTTACCACAGCTCTACACGCTGCGTTGGAGATGGACGTAAACAACTCAGACAGACTGTATGTTTCACTAACAGACTGTATGAAAGTATAAACGGGTCTCAAATCAACTCGACATCATATTAATAACGATACATGATACAAATATAAGACTGACAACAAGAACAAGCCACAGAAGTCGTATCACAGTTTATCCTGGGCGGATCACAGCTCCAGAGCTGAAGACTTCTCCACGCTGCTTTCAAACTGAGTAAACAACGTGTGCTTCACTTGTAGGCTGTCTGAAGGTACAGTGGGGGAAAAAAGTATTTAGTCAGCCACCAATTGTGCAAGTTCTCCCACTTAAAGATATGAGAGAGGCCTGTAATTTTCATCCTAGGTATACCTCAACTATGAGAGACAAAATGAGAAAAAGAAAATCACATTGTCTGATTTTTAAATAATTTTTTTGCAAATTATGGTGGAAAATAAGTATTTGGTCAATAACAAAAGTTCATCTCAATACTTTGTTATATACCCGTCAAACGTTTTCTGTAAGTCTTCACAAGGTTTTCACACACTGTTGCTGGTATTTTGGCCCATTCCTCCATGCAGATCTCCTCTAGAGCAGTGATGTTTTGGGGCTGTCGCTGGGCAACACATACTTTCAACTCCCTCCAAAGATTTTCTATGGGGTTGAGATCTGGAGACTGGCTAGGCCACTCCAGGACCTTGAAATGCTTCTTACGAAGCCACTCCTTCGTTGCCCGGGCGGTGTGTTTGGGATGATTGTCATGCTGAAAGACCCAGCCACGTTTCATCTTCAAGGCCCTTGCTGATGGAATCAATCAATCAATCAATGTTTATTTATATAGCCCAATATCACAAATGTTACATTTGTCTCAGTGGACTTCACAGTTTGTACAGAATATCAGTATGACAATACGACACCCTCTGTCCTTAGACCCTCACATCGTACAAGGAAAAACTTCCAGAGAAAACCCACAGTTTAAAGGGAAAAATGGGAGAAACCTCAGGGAGAGCAACAGAGGAGGGATCCTTCTCCCAGGACGGACAGACGTGCAATAGATGCCGTGTGTAAATTGAAAAGATAATACATTTGCAACATAGGTAGTCCAAATGTTTGGAAATGCATGTGTGTATAATAGGAAGATGAATCCACGAGTATATCCATCCAGGACTTATGATCCAGGACCACAGCCACGACTCAAGATCCAGGACTCGCAATCCATGAAACAGGACCGCAGGATCATCCATGACTCCGGATCCCGGCGTATATAGACACCAAAAAGAAAGACATTTGGGGAAGCTGGGTTAATCGGAACATGAGAGTACATAGGTATAGACAGAGAGAAAGAAGAAGTAAGATGTCCCCCGACAAACTAAGCCTATATCAGCAAAACTAGGGGCTGAATCTAATCAGCCCTAACTATAAGCTTTATCAAAAAGGAAGGTCTTAAGCGCACTCTTAAAAACGGATAGGGTGTCTGCCGTCCAAACACAAACTGGAATCTGATTCCACAAAAGTGGAGCTTGATAAGAAAAGGCTCTGGCTCCCATTGTACTTTTAGAGACTCTAGGAACAACCAACAACCCTGCATTCTTGGAACGCAATGCCCTAGTAAGACAATAGGGTATAATGAGTTCTTTAAGGTAAGATGGCGCCTGCCCATTAAGGGCTTTGTAGGCGAGAAGAAGAATTTTAAATTCTATCCTGTGTTCTATAGGGAGCCAGTGTAAGGCAGCCAGAACAGGAGTAATGTGGTCCCTTTTCCTAACTCTGGTTAGCACACGAGCTGCAGCATTTTGAATCAGCTGAAGCGACTTGACTGACTTCTTGGTACACCCTGATAATAAGGAGTTACAATAATCCAGCCTTGAAGTAACAAATGCATGGACTAGTTTCTCTGATCGTTTTGAGGCAAGATATGCCTGATTTTTGCAATGTTACGTATATGGAAGTAGGCGGTCCTTGAAATTGATTTTATGTGGGTGTTAAAGGATAAATCCTGATCAAATATAACACCAAGATTCCTTACAGTCTCACTGGAGGCCAAATTAATGCCATCCATAGTTAATATATCTTTAGATAATTTGTTTCGTAGATTCTTCGGGCCAAGTACAATAACTTCAGTTTTGGTCGTGTTTAACATCAAAAAAAGTTTAAGGTCATCCACGTTTTTAAGTCCTAGAGGCAGTCTTGAATTTTATTTACATGATTAATTTCATCAGGCTTGATTGATAAATATAGTTGAGTATCATCCGCATAACAATGAAAGTTTACAGAATGATTCCTTATAATATTGCCTAACGGAAGCATATATAGTGTGAACAAAATAGGTCCAAGCACTGAGCCCTGTGGCACTCCATGGCTAACTTTGGTTTGCATGGAAGATTCATCGTTGACACGTACAAACTGAGAGCGTTCAGATAGATAGGACCTAAACCAGCCTAAAGCAGTTCCCTGTATGCCAACTAAGTGCTGTAGTCTTTGCAATAGGATATCATGGTCGAAAGTATCAAATGCAGCACTAAGATCGAGCAAGACAAGAATAGAGACAAGTCCCTTGTCAGAGGCTATTAGAATGTCATTTGTGACTTTATTCAGAGCTGTCTCTGTGCTATGTTGTGTTCTAAAGCCAGACTGAAAATCTTCAAATAAATCATAGTTTTTTAAGTAATCACACAGCTGTTTTGCGACTGCTTTCTCAAGAATTTTTGAGAGGAACGGAAGATTAGAAATAGGTCTATAGTTGGCTAAAACCTCTGGATCGAGGTTGTGCTTTTTAAGAAGCGGTTTTATCACTGCTACTTTGAATGATTGTGGAACATAGCCTGATAATAAAGACATATTCATAATATTTAATAAAGAAGTGCTAATTAATGGAAAAACTTCTTTTAACAGCTTAGTTGGAATCGGGTCTAAGATACACGTTGATGGTTTAGAAGAGAGAATCATTGAATTTAATTGTTCAAGGTTTATGGCTGAAAAGCATTCTAGTTTACTATCTAGTGTAATATTAGAACTTACGTTTCCGGGAGCTGTTGATAACACTATACTGGTCAAAGGCAAGAGGTCATTGATTTTGTTTCTAAGAGTAATAATTTTATCGTTAAAAAAGCACATAAAATCATTACTACTGAGTGCTATGGGAATAGAAGGCTCAGTCGAGCTGTGGCTCTCTGTCAGCCTGGCTACAGTGCTGAAAAGAAATCTTGCATTATTCTTATTCTCATCTATTAATGAAGAGTAGTATGCTGCTCTCGCTTTACGCAGTGCTTTCTTATATTCATTGAGAGTACTATGCCAAATTAAACGAGATTCTTCAAGTTTAGTAGAACGCCATATCCTTTCAAGTTGTCTCGACTTTTGCTTTATTTTGCGGGTTTCGGCATTATGCCATGGAGCTAATCTATGTTGTTTTATTTTCTTCTTTTTCAAAGAAGCAACAGAGTCTAATTTTATTCGCAGCGCATCTGTAGCACTATCAACAACATGATCAATTTGGGGTGGTGTACATTTTGTATAAGTTTCCTCCCCTACATGCAGACATGCTATCGAGTTAAGTATTGGTGGAATCTCTTCCTTAAATTTGGCTATAGCATTAACAGATAGGTTTCTGCTGCAGGAGCTTTTGGCTAATGCTTTGTAGTCTAGTAACAGTACTTCAAAAGTTACTAAGAAATGGTCGGATAAAGCAGGATTATGCGGTTCGACTAATAGTTGCTCAATTTCAATACCATAAGTCAGAACAAGGTCAAGAGTGTGATTATAGCAGTGGGTTGGTTTATTTACACTCTGACAGAAACCAACAGAATCTAATATAGAGTTAAATGCAACAGTAAGGCTATTTTTATCATCGTCAACATGAATATTAAAGTCACCTACGATAATTACTTTAGCTGTTTTAAGTACCAAAGTTGATAGAAACTCAGAGAATTCTGATAAGAATTCTGAATAAGGACCTGGTGCACGGTACACTGTAACAAATAAGATTGGCTGCAAAGTTTTCCATGTCGGATGCGTAAGACTGAAAATGAGGCTTTCAAAGGAGGTATAATTTAATTTTTGTTAAGTATTGATAAGTAAACTTGAGTCAAAGATTGCTGCAACTCCACCTCCTCGGCCCGTGCCTCGGGCAATATGAGTGTTGATATGGCTGAGTGGAGTGGCCTCATTTATGCTGACATATTCTTCATGTCTCAACCAAGTTTCAGTGAGACAGCATATATCAATATTATAATCTGATATTAAATCATTTACCAGTATTGCTTTAGATGCTAGAGATCTTATGTTTAAGAGACCACATTTAATCTTCCTGTTTTGTTGCACTGTAGTAGTTGTTACATTTACTTTTATTAGGTTATTATGTATGACACCTCTATTAGGTTTTACCTTAAATTGTCCTTGGGCAGACACACACACCGTTAATATTGGGTATTTTATTGGGTTCGGGATTCCTATGGATGACTGCCTAGGAGAGAGCGCAGAGAAGCGTGTAAGACTGCGACTCTGCCTCCTGGTCTCATCTCCAGTTTCTCATGGATTAAGTCCACAAAGCCCTGAAATGTTTGCCGAAATGAGATTTGCACCTTCCAAAGTAGGATGAATGCCGTCTCTCTTAATCAGACCAGGTTTTCCCCAGAAGGCTGTCCAATTATTCACGAAGCCCACATTGTTTGCTGGGCACCAACAAGACAACCAGCGCTGAAATGATGACATGCGGCTATACATGTCATCATTGATCAGATTGGGAAGGGGACCAGAGAAGATTACGGTGTCCGACATTGTTTTAGCATAACTACACACCGACGCCACATTAAGTTTGGTGCATTCTGATTGGCGTAAACGAACATCATTACCACCGACGTGAATAACAATCCTACTGTATTTAAGTTTATTTTTAGCCAGCAATCTAAGATGCGCCTCAACGTCGCCCGCTCTGGCTCCCGGAATGCATGTGACTGTGGACGCTTCGGTCTCTAAATTCACGTGTCTCATAATAGAGCTACCAATAACCAGAGTTGGCTTCTCAGCGGGTGTCTCGCTGAGTGGGGAATATCTGTTAGATACGTGAACGGGTTGGTGGGGACCTGCGGGTTTCGCGTTATGCCCCTTCTGAACAGTCACCCAATCTCCCTGCTGCTCGGGAGTTGCCGGGGGACGGCTAAGAGGAGCTACCTTTTGCCGGTCCGCACCGGCTAACATGGGCTTTACTGTAGCTGAGTTATTTTCTAAGATGCGGAGCCGGGCTTCTATGGCTATGATTCCCGCCTCCAACCTAACAACTATACTACATTTAACACATGTATCGGTACCAGTAAAGGAGGTAGGGAAGTAACCAAACATGAGACAGTTAGAGCAGGAAATAGCACCCGAGGGTAGGGAAAGAGCCATGGCTAGCTATCAAGCTAAAGTAGCTACCATTAGCAAACCCGAAAAGAGTGTAGGCAACTGTGGAGTTACAGTCGCTAAGAGAAGGAGAGTTTGTGAGTGCTTAAGCTGTAGTAACGTGTGATTACAACGTCAGGCAGTTGCCGTGATCAAGAGTTTTAAAACGATCGATTAAGTTAAGATAATAAGCTATCAGCAACAGAACAGGCACACGGGATACCCGGAGATGACAACAACAACCGGAAGTTACAACATGCTTACCGCAATAGTGGTCCGTGTAGAAACCTGGAAGGAGGTTGTCACTCAAAATCTCACGATACATGGCCCCATTCATTCTTTCCTTTACACGGATCAGTCGTCCTGGTCCCTTTGCAGAAAAACAGCCCCAAAGCATGATGTTTCCACCCCCATGTTTCACAGTAGGTATGGCGTTCTTTGGATGCAACTCAGCATTCTGTCTCCTCCAAACACGTCTAGTTGAGTTTTTACCAAAAAGTTATATTTTGGTTTCATCTGACCATATGACGACATTCTCCTAATCCTCTTCTGGATCATCTAAATGCTCTCTAGCAAACTTCAGACAGGCCTGGACATGTACTGGCTTAAGCAGGGGGACACATCTGGCACTGCAGGATTTGAGTCCCTGGCGGCGTAGTGTGTTACTGATGGTAGCCTTTGTTACTTTGGTCCCAGCTCTCTGCAGGTCATTGACTAGGTCCCCCCGTGTGGTTCTGGGATTTTTGCTCACCGTTCTTGTGATCATTTTGACCCCACGGGGTGAGATCTTGCGTGGAGCCCCAGATCGAGGGAGATTATCGGTGGTCTTGTATGTCTTCCATTTTCTAATAATTGCTCCCACAGTTGATTTCTTCACACCAAGCTGCTTACCTATTGCAGATTCAGTCTTCCCAGCCTGGTATAGGTCTACAATTTTGTTTCTGGTGTCCTTTGACAGCTCTTTGGTCTTGGCCATAGTGGAGTTTGGAGTGTGACTGTTTGAGGTTGTGGACAGGTGTCTTTTATACTGATAAAGAGTTCAAACAGGTGCCATTAATACAGTTAACAAGTGGAGGACAGAGGAGGCTCTTAAAGAAGAAGTTACAGGTCTGTGAGAGCCAGAAATCTTGTTTGTTTGTAGGTGACAAAATACTTATTTTCACCATAATTTGCAAATATATTCTTTAAAAATCAGACAATGTGATTTTCTGGATTTTTTTTCTCATTTTGTCTCTCATAGTTGAGGTATACCTAGGATGAAAATTACAGGCCTCTCTCATCTTTTTAAGTGGGAGAACTTGCACAATTGGTGGCTGACAAAATACTTTTTTGCCCCACTGTATACACAGGTCTCAGATGGACTTGGTATCACATTAAGAATGATATTCAGTAATAAGTCTGGCAAAAATAAATGGTTTAAATGATTTATTCGAGCTTGCAATGTTTTGAACACACATCCACAGTCACCTCATGTGTCTTTTTGTAGTCCTCGCTGTACGCGTCCACATAAGGGCATCGCAACCACAACCTCCCACACTGGTACTGAATGTGCATCAAAGTGTTCCTATGGAGCCAAATATACCAAAAGATTTATGTAAACGACAGAAGAAGCGATCGAAATGTGTATTTCCTGGTTATTCGACAAAGGCCACGCCCCTGTCTAAAATAATAGAATGACGCTAGCTGTCATGACTTAAGTTATACTCTAACAACGTTACTCAGCCTGTCCCTCCTGTCTTGTAATCCGCTCGATGAAGTTCTCCATAGCAGACGGGTTCTCAAAAGTGTGCGACTTGTCCTTGTAGGTTACCAGGAGCCGAGCCGGTAATAGCATGCTGTACCGGATCCCCAGGTTCAGTAGTTTCTGACGGACATTATCGAACGTCTTCTACCGCTTGTGCACTCCTGCAGCCAAGTATTGGTAAAATCTTACTGCTGGTCTTTGTATAGGATCTGTTTTTTTGCCCTGGCTGCCTTCGTTACAACCACCTTGTCCCTATAGTTTTGGAATTTCATGATAAATGTTCTTGGTGGGGCATTAGCATCCCTCCTCTGGCCGATTCTGTGAGCTCTCTCCAGTATAAACTTTGAACGTAGCTGGTCCTAATTCAACACGTCTGAGATCCAGTTTCCGAGGAAAGCACAAGCATCCCCTCCTTTGGCGTCTTCTGGCAGATTCACCAGTCTCAAGTTGGATAACCTGGATCTTGCCTCCAAGTTTTCAACTTTATCCTCTAGCTTGGTGTTTTTAGCCTCGAGTGTTTTCACCTTAGCTTGCAAGGAGCTCACGTCATCCTCGGTGGATGAGATTCTTACTTCATCCTCTGCAATTCGTTCTGAGCATTCATGTACCTCCTTTCTCACTCCCTATAATACCATCAAGTCTTGTGTCAGACTTTATAGAGCCTATGGCAATCAGGATTTTCTCCAAGCCAGCTTCCCTCAGCCCGATCTCACCCATCTCAACAGAGGCCATGGCTGGTGCTATGCTAGTGCTAGGAGAACTTTCTTCAGCTTCCACGTGTAGCTTGGATGCTCCAAGGTTTTCTAGTTTAGACTGAAGTGATTTCATTTTCCGGCTGCATCCGAAATTTCACTCTCTTTTCCGTAGAGTAGATGCGATGGGTTGTCATAAAACGTGTTTAAAACAGTATTTAAGATAGAAATTGGCGGAGCACTGATAGTTGCGTCTTTCTAGCGAGCCACCGTAACCGAAAGTTGATGATTGATGATTTAAACTAATGGCTGCATGTAAAAGTCAAGAATATCACAAGCCTTTATAATTTCAGACTTTTGGTAAAAAGACTCAAAGAGTTTTCACTGGTTCAAGCTGAACAGGAACAACATGTAAGATTCTCCAAAAGTATTGTTGAGTTCACCTCGTGAAATCACACCTCGTCCCCATCGGCCGCCTTCAATCCAAGTAGTTACATGTGCCCTCTTCTTTAAAAGGGCTTTGGTTTCATGGGTTAGGGTTAGGGTTAGGGTTCCAAACTGCTGGAATGCTCCAAGGATCTCCTCACATCAAACACTTGCAGCTGGAGCAGAGACCCTGAGGTCCCTGATGCTCTGCTGAGTCATCAATATCTCTGCTGCAGTGAGGCAATGCTACATGTTATCCTCGGTGAACAGAAAGCATTCCGGTCTCACATGCCTTTTATTTAGGAGACAAAATGGTTGTAGAGGGATCTTTTGAAAAAGAATATTCTTTGATCACAGTTAACCACACAGTGTGCTCATTGGTGATAGTCAGGCCATTCCAGCATTCCTACATTTAGTTTAGGTTGAGTTGGCTCAGAAAATATCATGCATGATCATTCTGATTTCACTCATTTCTTTTAAATACAATCTCTCCATCACAGAAGAGGGATTGCATTTTTTGTCTTGCAATGAGTTAATTAGACAGGTACTGATCATCCATCCTAAGTTTAAGTCAAATAACAGCAGTTTACATCCGATATAACTGCATATGTTACATCCGTACATGTGCTGATTCTAGCCATTTGGTGGCTGCGACAGTACTAAGCAGCATTTTGTGTTGTTTGAAATATCAATTTTTCTGAGAAACAGCATTACAGGACATTTAGCTGATGCTTTTATCCAAAGCCTCTTACAATAAATGCAATCAACTATGAACATAAAAATCTCAGAAGCAAGAATCCTGGAAGAACAATACTTTTGGTTAGCCAAACCAGTGTACGCGCTACTGTATTGGCTTCACATTTTGGTCCCTTGATTTATTTTGAAAATGTTCCTTTAAATTGAACACATTGTATCTCAGGTATTGTGTATTGAGCATAGCCTTTTACAGAAATGGATAGTCGTAATTCAAAGATAGAGAAACCGTACATTCATCTCAACGGCAGGACTGAATGGGCAATGTCAAAGCCGCCAGCATGGATTTCATTGATTTGATTGTTTCTCTGGAGGAAACACAATTAGCTGCTAGCACCACATCAACATTAAATCATCTTATTTAATTATTATCTGAAACATTAAAAATAATAAAGGCTCCACCATGTTCACCAGGTTGATGAGAGTTGCAAAACAAAGGGCTAAAATTTAAAACGTAAACATGCTATGATGTGAAAGTTTACTTACGATATGTCCTGTGTAACTTTACAGAATAGTAAACCAGATTCCCTGCTGAAAATGGAAGAAGATTGCAAATTTGACAGAACACCACTGTCAGGCAATAAAGACAGATTCAGCTTCACCATGTCTCACAAGAAGACGCTGGGGTATGTTTTCCCCGCTCTCAGGTGTTCTGTAGTGATCATAGCAGCAGCTCCAACACTGCATCATTATCCTGTGTTTGCTTTTCAGCTCCAAGATGCTGAAACCTCAGACCAACTCCAGTGTTTTTGGATCATTACAAAACCTAAAAGAGGACAAATCCAAGCCGGTGAGAGACGAGTACGAGTATGTCTCAGATGAGGGGGAGCTGAAGATTGACGAGTTCCCCATCAGGCGGAAAAAGAACGTGGTCAAGAGAGATCTGTCCTGTGAGTGTCCCTTTGTAGCAGGGATGGAGGCCTTGACCTCACGTTCACAGTATTTATGTAAACATAGCTTTTTCTTTGCATTTTGGCCACACCCACACAGCGTTTAGGTCACAGAGTTATCTTGTGTCAAACAACGAGGGGTGTGTGTGTGTGTGTGTGTGTGTGTGTGTGTGTGTGTGTGTGTGTGTGTGTGTGTGTGTGTGTGTGTGTGTGTGTGTGTGTGTGTGTGTGTGTGTGTGTGTGTGTGTGTGTGTGTGTGTGTGTGTGTGTGTGTGTGTGTGTGTGTGTGTGTGTGTGTGTGTGTGTGTGTGTGTGTGTTCTGCTTTTTATGTGTACACATTTATTAAACTGGGCTTGTGTGAGCAGCGTTTCAATAGAATGATAAAGCCTGCGTAAATGGGGACTGGGCACTTTGAGACATTGTCTTCCTAGCCAGATAACTACAACCACACAAAATAGCGTGTGAAAGTGAGACCCTGTCAAAGACATTTCAGATATGTTAGAATGTGTATTCACCAGAGTAAAGTATAGATTGTTGTTTTTGTCGAGTATGGTATTAGCACTAACAACCAGCTTTACTGTCCAAAATGAAGCAATATTTCCATTGCATCCTGTGTTTGAGCTGTTGCTCAATGGTCAATGTTTTTTCTTCCAGTTTTGTCAGACATTAAAGAACCCATTCAACCAGCCAAGAAACCAAAGTTTCAGCCCTTGGTGAAACCGGTACGTATTACAATCCTTCCCTCCTGGCCATCATGTTATCAAGCTTTCCGTGACAAGACCATGCTGTAATGCTCCTTTAAAACTCAAATCCAAGTGTAGAGATACAATGTTGTGAATCTGAACAAAAACCCTCTAAGCTGAAAGTAAAAGATGGAGCATGAATATGAAGCAGGTGGTTGTGTGGTCACTGACACCATACCATCATAACCGCAGCATAATCCTACAGACCATAATGTAATCCTACAGACCGTAATGTAATCCTACAGACCGTAATGTAATCCTACAGACCTGATGTAATCCTACAGACCGTAATGTAATCCTACAGACCGTAATATAATCCTACTGACCTGATGTAATCCTACAGACCGTAACGTAGTCCTGCAGACAGTAACGTAGTCCTGCAGACTGCAACGTACTCCTACAGACTGTAACGTAGTCCTGCAGACTACAACGTAGTCCTACAGACTGCTACGTAATCCTACAGACCGTAACGTAGTCCTACAGACACTAACGTAGTCCTACAGACAGTAACGTAGTCCTACAGACTGTAACGTAGTCCTACAGACTGTATGTAACGTAGTCCTACAGACACTAACGTAGTCCTACAGACAGTAACGTAGTCCTACAGACAGTATGTAACGTAGTCCTACAGACAGTAACGTAGTCCTACAGACTGTATGTAACGTAGTCCTACAGACAGTAACGTAGTCCTACAGACAGTAACATAGTCCTACAGACTGTATGTAACGTAGTCCTACAGACTGTAACGTAGTCCTACAGACTGTATGTAACGTAGTCCTACAGACAGTAACATAGTCCTACAGACTGTATGTAACGTAGTCCTACAGACTGTAACGTAGTCCTACAGACTGTATGTAACGTAGTCCTACAGACCGTAAAGTAGTCCTAAATGCATATTTCCAAATACATTTGTGTTAAACTAAATAACTACAAAGAGGTGGTCAGTTGTGTCTGTAAGAACTGCAGAAAAACCTTCAAAAGTAATGAACAGGCACAACCTGAAAAATGTGATCAGAGAAGTCACATTGAAAACAACTTTGACTGCAAGTGTCTCAACTTTTGTCTTCTCAACGTTCTCCTTAGAGTGTGGACTCTTCAGATGAAGAGACTCTGCACATAGACACAGAGGCCAAGCCTGAGGTGAAGAGTCGCAACTCTAAGGTCAAGAAAAAGGGCGGAAGTGCTGCAGGGATTCTTGACCTACTGCAGGCGAGCAAACAAGTGGGAGGGATTGACTACAGCACCAACAGGTAGACTGAGCTCCTGCAACACTGCAGTATTCCTCTTGTTTCTCCTCTCAACAGACTAGCGATGTGCATCTCCATCACTGAGGCCGATGCAATGCGCATCTCGATACGTTGCCAACGATACGATACATTTGAAGAACCAGGCGATGCGATACGATACGATTCACCCCTGTTGTAATACAGTTCTATACGATTTGATTCAACATTATGCGATTCGATGCTGTAAACTAAACACCACTCTCTCTCTCTCTCTCTCTCTCTCTCTTTTTAGCATATTGTTTATTATATTATAACTTAGTACTTTTTTAGTATATTGTTGTGTTGTTTGTTTATTATAGTATAACTTAGTACTTTTTTAGCATATTGTTGTGTTGTTTGTTTATTATATTATAACTTAGTACTTTTTTAACGCATTTCAGATATGCAACACTAAGCTGTCTGTGGCTCTTTCCTGCTGTAACGCTGCAAATTTCCCCTCTGTGGGACTAATAAAGGTATTCTGATTCTGATTCTGACAGAATACCTCACTGAGTGATTTCACTCATATGTCTAACTTTGAGGTTTCTCTTTTCAGCCGCAGACCCCATGTCTCCTCTTTATGTGCGTCGCTAAGTTGCTCGTACTACTTGTGTACTTTAAAGCGGCTCTGCATCGTTTACAATTTGAGAGCGATTTTTCAAGTTGATCGTCTTTCTTGAACAATCCGAAGTGTTGCCAAACGTTTGATTTGTAGGTATTTGTCGGTGCGCTGTGTTTCTCTTTCTCCTCGACTTCCATGTGTGTTGATAACTGAGACTCTCGGCCTCCGTAGAGCGAAGCAAAGATAAAAAATAGTCTCTGCTGAGTGCTGACAGGATGAGGGGATATTATATGAATGAATCTTTTTTTTACCGATGCAAAGACGCTACAATCGGTGCATCGCGAGTTCAACCCAAACTGTAGCCGATGTGCACTCTTTCAACCGGTGCACTCGCATCTTGAACGTTTATGCCGGTGAACCGATGCGAATCGGTGAATCTTAACATCCCTACATCAGACACATTCTAGGTTGTATGCTCCTTCATGGGCGACGACTGGCAAAAAAAATTATTGCTCAACAACGATGTAATTGGATGAAAAAGCAGATATTTTATATCTTCGCTCGTAGCTGAAAACCAACTAGCAAGTGAAGCAGGTTCTGTCAGCAGTTGGTTGATTCATGGCGGCTCCTGGCTCCCCCCCCCAGCCTGCTGCAGCTCGTGATGGTCTACTTTTTACCCTGTAAAATTATTTCTGGGCTTTGAAGAACAACGTGGTGAGTGCAGAGAATGAAGAGATCGCACTAGGCTCCATGTTCAGCCTAGCAGCTTCATAGTGTAATAGGTGTGGGAATATATTGCCATGCAGAGTATTTACAGATTAACATTTTATTATATTTTGCTGGTGCCAAAGGATAATAATACAGCAATACTGCTGACATTTCCATGGACGATCATATCTCTGAGTTACTCTTCACCTCTGCGGCGTGCTGACTGCTGTGTAATGGCTGTGTTGTTGTGTATTCTTTATTGACGTACTTACAGTCAGCCACCTGCATCTCCCAGCACACAGGAGGCCATTCAGGGCATGCTGTCCATGGCCAACCTGTCGTCTTCAGACAGCCTGCAGCAACCGTGGAGCAGCCAGTCCAAGAGCAACTCTCACAGCACACCGGCCGGCAGGAAGGCGGGCGGGGGGGCGGGCGGTGGCAACAGCAAGCGACCCACCAAACGGCTTCCTAAGAAACCCAGGAAAAGCAGCAGCATTGAGAGTCTGGATTACGATGATGACCAGGACCACATGGACGCGTGTTTCAAGGACTCTGATTATGGTAAACTTTCCTATTTTTGTTTAGGAAGACGTTGTTGATGTTGCTCAGCGTGGTCAGGACTGATCCTCAGTGCACAGGTGCTGTTACGAAACCGGTCCCATATGTGGCTCTTCCATTCCTTTTCATTACACAGAGTACACAATAGGGTTTATTTTTTGTGCCTTCAATTGCAGATGTGCCTCTCGTGTTTTTCCAAGTTGTGTTTTTTTTTCTTTGAAGTGTTTTCTTTGTGAGTCCAATCCAAACAGTTGTTCAGCTTGTTAGTAAGCCATTAACATGAGCTGCCAATTGTTCATTTACATCCTTTTGAACTTTTAATTTGGGTCTAATTAGTTGTATGAATCACAAATCTTCAGGCCAGTGTGAAGAACTGGCACTCATTTCTTTCTTTGTAAACAGGCAATTTTTTATCTTGATTATCCTATTGTCAGACACGAGAGTTCTCCTGTGCAGTCCACAGCTGTCTCACAGCTGTCCTGCATGCTGTCAGTGGAAACTTCAAATGCATGGAAAACAGAAAGAAGTGCACTTTAGTAACACTCAGTGTTTTAAATTTGTGACATGATTGGCCGGTACTGTTAAGTTGCTTACATCCTTTCATCGGAAACGTACCCGCCCAACTTGTCAGTAATGCTTTGCATCTTTCGGTTTTAGTTTATCCCTCGTTGGAGTCTGAAGAGGATAATCCGGTTTTCAAATCCAGATCAAAAAAACGAAAAAGCAGTGACGACACTCCCTACAGCCCGACAGGTAAATTCTTGTATTGCTGGAAATGGAAGTTCTACTCTAAAAGGCATATGTGGTCTAAACCTCTGAATGGGTGTGATTTAAGCGCGGGTAGGACCCTCGGTTCCTCGGCAGGAGAGGCCGGCGAGAGACGGGGCGCGCGTGGCCTCCATAGAGACGGGGCTGGCCGCAGCTGCAGCAAAGCTTTCTCATCAGGTATGCCACTGCAATAGTTTTACATAACAACAGCAACTATTCCTATAAGCATTGCTCAACCATATGTATGCGTCAACAGGAGGAGCAGCAGAAAAATAATAAGAAGAAGAAAAGCACCAAAAAGAAGGCAATAGTAATAGAGGAGCCACCGAAAGCCTCTCAGGATAGCAGCTCGCCGGAGCACAATGTGGACGACGGCAGCCTGACGGACCCTGAGTTCAACACAGGAACAGTAAAGTCGCCGGGGGGGCCACAGCCCATGGCGCCCGGCGTTTTTCTGAACCAAAGGCGACCTTCGATTTCTTCTCCCAACAACAGCAGCAACTCCATGAGCACCACAAGCAGCAGCATGGCCAAGGTGGAGCGTGTGGTGTCAGCAGACGCCAAAGGTGAGCCTGAACCAAATGTTCAGAGCCGTTATGTGTGGATTTGTTAGCCGTGCTATCCAACTAGCTGCCCTCCACGTGACCAATGCTAACAACAGCTGATCCTCCAGCCTGCCTCAGCATCAGAGACCAATAGCTAAGACCCTTTGCAGTTGTGCTAATAAGCTAATATTAGCATGCTACGGTTGGCTTGTTTTCTGATCTTTGAGACATTTATAAAACCTAGAAGACTGTCCCAATCATTTCTCAAGAAGTGTAAGTAACTGGTAACATAATTAAAGTCTGTGAGTCAGTAAAACAGGCAAGCAGACATTACAAATATTTATGATGAATAAAAGTTCCAATCACAAATTAAAAATGAGTATAGACTAAGCCTTCCTACAGTCAGTGGAATAAAATATGGAATTAGTGACTTTTATCAATGAATTGGTGCAAAGTATATTCATCTAGTTAGACATGAGAAAGAGCTGTAGATGTGTGTTGTCATTGTGTTGACATTGTGTAAATGATTGGTGCTGAAGGTTAGTGCTGTCACTTAATACCTATGCATATTACATGCAGTGATCTGAGAATAACAAATAACCCCCTCCTTTCTGTTGGAAGCAGCATCAGTAACATGATGACCTCCATATAACAATCTGTTATTATACACATCATGTTGTTCCACTGTCGGGCAGTTGGTGGCACTTATGGGCCAGCAAACAAAGCCGTTTTTACCTTAATAGTATTTTGCTTAAAGAAGTGAAGTGGAGGTGATCAGTGCAGCGGAACACTCACCCTGTCTTCTTCTCTTCACAGCAAAGCGGCTAAAGAAAGGCATGGCAACAGCCAAACAGAGACTTGGAAAGATTTTAAAGATCCATCGGAATGGAAAGCTCCTCCTGTAGCATGCAGCATACTGCTGCCGGACTGGGACTTCACCCGGACCCCAAGATCATGCATTTTTCAATTTCTATGAAGAACATCACTCAAATAGGTTTTTGCCTCTACTTATACTTTATAACTTTCAGATATTAAGATGTACAGAACCTACTATAAATATTTTTTAAGAGAACATGTCTCATTTTACTACAGCTGTCAGTTTATCAGGGGTTGCAAACAGATGAAGTAAAAACACATTGCAGTCATTCCAGGATTTGAAAGTATCCCTTGCATGTATTAAGTTGCATGTGCGCTTGAGGCAGGGTATGGGGATTTCTCCTATATGGATGCAGCTTATCATTGCCACACTGATGATTGCGCCCAACCCCCCCACCCCCCTGCAGTTTTCTCTTTATGTTAACACTTAAGTATTTATTGGATTGGAGTCATAGACAGGAAGCCTACTTCAACTGTAAAGCACAACTGTCTGGACATGAAAAGCATAGGATGTGCGACAGTAGGTGGCGCTGTAGCCAATGATAAGCCTCATCTATGTCAGGTGTGCAGTCACATGGGGATACTTTCTCTCTTCTCTTGATTTCCCAGGCAGCACCTTCACACAGTACAGTTTATAGAATGTAGCTTGTACATAATCTGTTAAATGACTGCTTTTCTATCCTTCCTTTCCCTTAAGGCTTCATTCTACATTTCCACCAAATGTCTTTTGTTTTAATTTGCTTTTCTTAGATTTGTATTAACATTTTTAAAGGCAGAAATTCATTTTGAACCCCCATTAGATTTAAAGGTGTTGTCTGGAAAGCAACTGAAGAAATAATACATTGTATTGTCATATGGCCTTACATACACAAAGCTAATTGTATTGTGATTCTGTTTGAACAAGAGACACAGCTTGGAGGACATTGATATAACAGGAAAAAAGGAAACTGTGTTTCTGCGACCAGCCTCTTGTTCCACTTGTAGTATCATGAAGGCTTTCGGAATTGTTTTACTAGCACCTTGTGAATTGTTTATGTGTCAGTGATGTAATTTATTAATGTTTGTAGCTTTTTATACTTGTAAAATTCTTAAGAATATTCTTTTTAATTATTTCATCAACTTGTGAAATTTCCCTTAGCAGACAGTTGTTGTTTTTCCTTCTTCTTTTCATTTCCTTTTCTAGGATGCGTGTGTGTTAGGGGACATCAGGAACATTTTACACACGAGAATCTCCATTAGCACACATTTTTATCTCCATACTGTCTTCTCTTTATGTCAATGTTATGATAGGAAACATGTCCAATGTGTTATTATTCTTATTGGTAATATTCCAGTTATAGTCACACCCTTTTCTTCTGGTCAGGCCATGTTCAGTGTAATGCGCTGTATACTGTATAGCAGCAATGTTTTAGTCACACATTTACTCCATGCGTCCACTTCTCACAGATGAGATGCGCTCCCATCGAACTTTCAGCGGGGCATATTTTCAGGTTTTTATTTGTACAATATTTGTGTTGTTTTGTTGTGATTTATTTTTGTATGTCCGACCTATTAAATGCATCGGCTGTGCCAGACAGTGGATCATACCTGTTGTAGCTGTCTTCCCTAACTGTTATTTGCAGTACTAGTAAGTATTTACAATCCTTTTTGACCTGAATCTATATTTTTCTGTATTTAGACTATTCTGTTTGAGATCATTGCTCACTTTTTTAAGACATCGAGAAATCCTGAGGAACAAACATATTGTTGTTAATGATATGATTGTCCGCCTTGTTTACTTTTGCAATACACTTACTGTGTAAAACCTACCTTGTAATGTGTTCCTCTCCCACTTGCAACGTGACGGCGTCTTTTTGACGACTAAACAAGTTTCCTGCTTTGAGGATGCATCAAGTGATCCAGGTTCTGCACTCACTTCAGGATCTGGTCTCCCGGAGCTTAAGCAGCTGCTTTAGCCAAGTCATTAATTAAAACCAAGCCAAAGCCAACACCATTAAAAATGTATTAACGTAAAAGTGCTCTCCAGTTTTTTACATCATCCTGAGCACGAGTGTTCACATACATTCATGGAAAACCCATTCCTCGTGTTCCTCTGACTGAGCTAGGCAGTCTGAGCGTCAGACGGCACGTCTCCATGGTTTATGTAAATATATATATTATATATTTATATATATATATATATATATATATATATACATACAGCACACATGGAGCAGCAATATTTGAGTATGATCTGCATATTAGAACTCAAAGTTAGAACACACTCAGTTCATTTTTAAGCCACGTGTTGGTCCATATCATTTGAAGAGGAAAGGGAAGCCCGGTTGAAGACGGGCTGTGAACATTAATGAGGACGTTCTAAGAAAATGAATTGTTGCACATTCAACACATGTCTCCTACAATAATCTAAATGAGTCAGTTAACTATTACTTAATGTATTTCTGAACTGATCCTGTGAAAATGGAAGTTATGTGAAGTCTCCACACATTAATACTATTAATAATAATTTGTATACCCCCTAATTAAAATGCATCAGGACAAAGTTGATTAGACACTTATGGCGATCTTCATGGGAATGTGCATTTCCCCATGTTGATGTTTCATTTAATTTCTCCATCAGATCTGGGATTGTGTTAAAGGTCATGACCCTGTTTCCACCCTGGTTAGCATCAAAGTGAGTTGTTATTGTTAGCTAATTGTTAGCACAGGCTCCGACATCAGCCAATGAACCACGTGTCCTCAGAGACACTGATTTCACTGGGATTAAACGTAGCCTCTTTTCTTTGTGCTCTAATTTAACATTTGATGTCCAAATCAAAGCAGTTACTATTAATATTTGGACAAATTACCATTGTGGGATAAACAAGTGAACTGAAAAAGAAGTGAGAAATGTGTCCATCATTTCTCATGAATGTGTCCAATTTTAGAATGTTGTAACAAATGTAATGCAAAAATGTTTTAATGTTAGGAAAATAAGTATTTCCCTCCTAGTTGCTTTGCCACTTCCAGCAGTGCAGTTGTTCCCCTCCAAAGGGCAAGTGGGATCACAATTTAAATGTCAGTGTATTAAAAACAATGCCTGCAGAGTGTTCCAGGCTAACTGCCTTCATGGCCACGCTGCGTGGCTCAGTGATCACAGATGTGAACGGGTTGCTTTGAAAAGCCTCCGGTCCTGTATGGGAGTCCCAAGTGGTCAAGAGAAACGTGCCATGTGAGAGATGTGTTAATTACACAGGAATGTCAGGTTAGCTTTGCCTTTGTGTGGCCGTGCAGGGATGTGAAGTTACTCAAAGAATTTGGTTTAACCCCCCCCCCCCTGCTCTGCCATTTATGCATCCCATTCTTCTGAGTTCAGTGGTGTCATAAGTAATAATGTGTGGTGATTCCTCTGCCAACAGACTGGTAAAGCTTGAGATCTACGAATGAGTAGGGGCCCCGGGGCCACTGCCTTACTGACAGTTTGTAGGCTGTATGGGGGGTGGGGGGGTGGCACTGATGAAAGGTGGCAGACCTGCAGCTGTTTAAAGCTGCTTGCCTCTGCGTGGATTACCTGCTCTGTCAACCATAGGAAGTCCTCTCTCTGACACACACACATAAACAAACACTCAAACACACAAACAGACACACACACACACACACACACACACACAAGCAGACACACACACAAACACATACACCCTTTATTCCTGGAAGTATAAAATGATTGTGTGTGCATATGTATATTTGAGCAGGGATGTCACATACTGCGGCTCCAACAGGCTTCTGAATTTGTTTTATTTTTATTTAAGTGCTTATAGATTTTCCAGCTCTTTCAAAAAGCAATGTCATACATTATATATGCCAGCATAAAATGGAAGTATGGATGATGGAGAAGTAAACGACAAACACTGGAGGCTTGTGTTATGGTGCCATGTTTCCTTAACCTTTGGTGAGCCTGAAAGTTTGAAAGTGGAAAACAACACTTCATCGTTAATCTTTGACACACATCAAGGAAATGACTGTCACGAGTGAAGTGAAAGCCCACCCAACTGAGAGTATTATTAATGTGAGCATGATCAAGGCCTGCTGGAAAAGTAGTTTAATTCTCAGACTGCAGAGAACACTCCCTCTACGTGTCAAAAGCACACCAACCTTTTTTTTAATGAGTTTATTAAACCTTTGGACGTTAACCATGTTTTTAAGTTTTTTATTCTGCCCAACAATGCAAATTGGACTACCTACATATTGATAATGTAATACAAAACCATGGTTAAATCCCCTGCTGACAGCTGAATAATGTATGTTTTAGTATTACTGAGTAAGTCCACAATTGGTGTATTAAGGCAAGAAATAAAGAATCATCGCTCGCAGTTACTAATGATTATTCCATAATTACATTTCTTCCATAACATTTTTTATGTGTATGCCCAAAATCTTTGGAAAGAAAAAGCAGAAGGCACAAATGAGATGCCAGGTGGGACTCCTGAGTGTAGAAGTCATTGTGTGGTAGCTAGCAGAAGATAGTATTTATTTCAAAGAAGTAAGTGTTGAAATTATTTTCTCCAACACACTTTTCAAAGTCTACCTTTTTTGCCTTGTCATTTTCTTGTTTTGCATCTGTGCAAAGTAGATGCTGGCCAGCTCTGTTGTGATTGGCCAACAGCTTAGCGATGTCCTGCCCATAGCAATAGAATAGAAGCATGTTTCAGGCAGGGGGGGAGGAGAAACTCCCTCTGGAGGGAACACAGGGATTTTAGCCTTTGCAGACCATTTATACAGTATGCACTATAGAACACACTAGAGGAAAGGGAACACTACAGAAAGCATCACTAATGGACCAGACCGTTTTACTCCAACCATTGTTATAATTAATGCCCTATAATTAATCCCCGTCAAGAGACAGAAACAAATTGAGCAAGCTGATGAGATAGCGTTAACTTAATGTACTTATCAAATATTCCTAGCTAATTCTATAGTAATAACCTGATCATTCTGTCTGGGAATATATACATATTTAAATGCATTATTTTAAGGATCTATTTAGGTATAATTGCCAGAATTAGTCAATGTAAATGGTAGATTGACAGACATATACAGCAAAAACACTTCTTCCCTGCATGTGTTCAGGTATACATATCAATAAAGCCTTTCCTTTTCTTAATAACACACCTCCTGGATCATTATTTGTCTCTTGTTACAAATTATTTATTTCATTTGTTGTGTATTAAACCATTTTTCCTATTTCAAATTAAACATATTTTATTTTCTATAGTTTTTTAAATTAACGACTGCTTTTATTATGATTATTTTTAAACCGTTAGACATCACTGAATATTCTTTGTGTACACATTTTTATAAACAAATGAGATTTTAAATAGTTTGGTCATGTTATGTGTTCGTAAAAGAAAATTATATGAGTATACTTGCCAATATATAATTAATTCGTTTTTTGTAAATGATATTCCAGTTGGAGATGGGCTGTTGGTGGTCTTAGTGGTGATATCATGACCTCCCTCATTGTTTGCATGCAGTATGGAGGGAAACAGTTTGAAAGCGCTCTTTAAACTCAAGCTTTTGTTGCTCTGCATAAGCTCAATGTTTACCTGAGTAATCTAGAGAAACTCAAGCCTTACCACACATCAACAAGTGTCTTAAACATCTGCACAAATGGTCTGTTTTTAGCCCTAGAGGCAAATGCTCCCTTAATCCTCCGGAGAGGCTCCTGTGATAGCTCCCTTCATGAGGCCTCTGTAACAAGGTGCTGAAGTCACTTAAGCACTGAGTTAACACAAACAGTCCAAATGATTGGCTGCATTTCCTGCACTCACTTCCCTGTACAACAAAATGCATCTACGGCTGCTGTGTGCTCATCTGTGTGTGATTATCGTAGCTCTAACTGAATCCAGTGACGTGCAGCGCCACCCCGCTCTGAAACAAGTGGGGTTTATTTTCGAACCTCTGCTTTTTCATCACGGCCAGATTGCCTGGAGAGATTGGCTTCCCTGAGCTGTGTAACAGATACCATCTAAATCATTAGGGCTCATTCATTGCCATGTGCCACACTGCGGCTCAGGTTCCTGCGACCCCGAGGTCAAGCGGCTGAGAGCTCCCTGACCTCCAGCACTTCCTCTGAATATTAACAGGGTAGTTATGTAGTCAAAAGCCCTGATATAGAACATTGGTTCATTTAGATAATAGCCAATCAGGCGCAGCGGCGAGGAGTGCAGTGATCTCCACATTAAACTGGACAGGATGGCTGGGCCTTTATGTGGCTTACTGAGGGCATAATGACAGCAAACAGAGGAAGCGTAGGCCTCTCTGGCTAAAATTACGCGGTCACATGCATTCTGGCTGGATGCTTTCCTTTAACTCTAAGTTGGTCTCCTTATGGGGGACAAATCCAGCCAGGCTCCATTATCAAGATGAATGTTGTGCAGTTGCAGACATTAGGGCTATACTATAGGATGGAAAAGTTTAGAGGCTAGGCTGGTCCAAAAGGCATTTACCATGCAACCTCTGCAAATGATGGCGATTTAAATCATCAGGGATTACATTTACAATTGATTTTCTCCTTTCAAATCAGTGCTGGGGATCCAAACTGGAGTCCACGCCAGCATCACTCATGAATAATCACAACTAGCTGCTCTGACACACCTGCCTTTAAAAAAAAGACTGTGGCTATTAAGTTGCATCAATACGATCAGTGATGCGTCAGTATTTCATTTGGACGTTATCTAGTCAATCTATGCCTCATCTTTCCTTTAGGACTCCCATAGTATTATGGCGTTTTTCCACTGCAGGACCTAGCAAGGCTTAGTACGGTATGGTTAGGCCTTGGTAGGCCAGCAGGACCGGCCCATAGCACTGGCGTTATAGATGTTCGCCTAGGGCGCCAGATCTGGGGGGCGCTGCCCTGGTAGCTCTGGGAGGAAAAAACAAATGTTGACCGTTGGTGCTCATCCTAATTTTCGGCCTTGATGTAACAACATTCATAACTAGAGAATGCAATTCCTGAAGAAATTGCTAGTGGGAATGCTTTATGCTGAAAAGCTGACGCTGAACTGCTATGCTGAAATGTAATGTGTAAGAAGAAAGTGAAGAATTTAGATTGAAATGATACATGAACACTGGGGGCTTGAATGTGTGATGAGAGAAGAAAAGAAAGTAAAAAGGCTTGGAAAAGCAGCAGAATATTTGAACTGCAAACTTTTGAACTAACTTGATGGCGAATGATCTGTCGCCATGCCAACGGCATTTGATGACATCCCATAATACGCTTAGATGCGTTGATGGCTGCATCGTTACCAAAGCTGTGAAGTTTTGGGCCGTTTGGAGCATTTTCACTTTAGGTCATGTGTTCACTTTTTGAACATTTTCGTAGGAGTTATACATTACATTAGGAGGTTACAATACTCTCTCTTCTCTTGATCACCCTCTCAATCTTCTATCGCCCTCTCTCTCTATTCTTGATCACCCTCTCTCGCTTCTCTTGATCGCCCTCTCTCTCTTGATCACCGTCTTTCTCTTCTCTTGACCGCCCTCTCTCTCTTCCCTTGATCGCCCTCTCACAGGAGAACACTTCACTGTAGGGTTTCTGCCATGTCTCCACTTTAGTTTGACTCTCTTGATCGCCCTCTCTCTCTTCTCTTGCTCGCCCTCTCTCTCTTCTCTTGATCACCCTCTCTCTTGTCTTGATCGCCCTCTCTCTCTTTTCTTGATCGCCCTCTCTCTCTTCTCTTGATCACCCTCTCACTCTTCTATCACCCTCTCTCTCTTCTCTTGATCGACCTCTCTCTCTTCTCTTGATCACCCTCTCACTTTTCTATCACCCTCACTCTCTTCTCTTGATCGCCCTCTCTCTCTCCTCTTGATCACCCTCTCTCTCTTCTCTCTCTCTTCTCTCGGATGCCTTTCCATGGAAATGAAGACACCCCATAATTGACGTAGAGCTGTTGAGGGCAGGACCATTAACCTTTATCTGAAGTCTGCTGCTCTGAGCATGTCAGTTGGAGTGATGACATCATTGTGTTCCATGAGACAGGTGTTTATATTTGAGCTAACGAGGTGTCCAGAGACCAAAGGTTTCCATTGTTCTGAATGACAGATAAACCTCTTACATGTGAACGTTTTGTCGAAGAACCGTAACAGATATCTGTGAAATTTCAAAGCGTGAAGCATGTCAAGGAAGTTGAGTATCTGAAGTGTAATTTTTGTGTACTTTCGGTTAATAATGTGGCCTTTTTCGCAGTTTAACTAAAGGTGTGCGGCTGCTGCTGTGAGGAAATATCTGCCTGAAATTACAATGGGCTTTAATGGAGGCAAGTTGAACGTTTTTGTCACTTCATGCCCTCAAGAGGTATTTTTTTTAATTATTTTTGCCTAATTATTTGTCATTTTTCAAGCTATGAGATGTTTTCCTACGTTTGTCATGAAAAATTATGTGTCAGGAATGTAGGATTTGGGAATTATGGCAGTTTTAAAAATATATATGAAGGCAAATGTCAAGATTTCCTACACAGCTGTGACATCACGCACTCTAGTTAATGTTAAAATCTGAAGAAAGCCTCTTTACCAAGGTCTGAACAATGTTTAATATCTCTAAAAGTAAGAATCAGATTTAAAAGTCGTGTTACAAGAATAATGTCAGAAAGATGTGTAACATTTTAAAGTTGGAATGAGGTTTCTGAGTGAAAGTATGAAGGAACAGTTAGCAGTTGAAGTTGCATGAAGATTGCTCAAGTCTGAAGATTTTCTCCATTGACTTCCATGTTAAAAATGTGATGAATTATGGGATGTATCTCTGGAATTATGAAAGTTATGAATGATAAAAGTAATATTACTAGATTCCCAACCGAGCTGAACGTTTTGATGTTTGAACGTAGTTTCTGCGATGTTCAATGCGGGAGAAGAAGACCTGCAAAATAACGGGCGGAATAAAAATTTTAAAAAATTGTGCGTAGGAGAACAGATAGTTGGAATGCTGCTAACAGCATTCGCACTAATTAAGTAAATGTAACACCCTTTTCACCCCGGTTACACTTGTCATTTGCCCTGTACGATGGGCGCTGTAAGTGATGAAAGTGGGGGATGTTGGCTTATCAGGCGCCCGCAGCTCACAGCCAAAGTGCGAGTGAGCGCGGGAGGGAGAGAGGGAGGGCGCACCGGTACTGGCGCTGTTGTTATTAGCATCTGTTGCTAGCTGCTCTAACGGATATAATAAAAAGATGTTTCTACAGCAACGGTGGAGAGCTCTCCTGTCAGACTGAGAGGCTCAGTGAGTTAAAGGACTCTTGAGTGTTTTAGATAGTTAACTTTAGTCTAAGTTATCTCAGTGGGTCTCAAACGTGTTGATCACAATTTACGTAAACAAATATTTCCAAGGCACTCCTTTATATTGGGATAAACAGGTTTTAAATCATTTAAATGTATACTATAGGAAAGTAAATATGCATAAATAAATAAATGTTAACTAGGTAAAATAGGATATAAATTAAATTAATGAACAAAAATAAAACAAGTTACATTTGTTTGTTATTGGCTATGGTAGGTTGTTGGTTATGTTCACATACTTATTTGATTAATGTAAACCGATCTTTTTCATATGGGTGTTTAGAGTTGTACCCCCTAGATCAGGTCTCTAGTAATTGTGTGATAAAAGTGCACCAGATTGAAGAATTTTACTTTAAAATGTTCAAAGATTTCTTCCCAGTGGGGGCTTCCCCCTGGACCCCCCTAGAGGATGTGACGTCCATCCCCCATTCTATTGTGTATCCCCTGGATACTCTATTGATCTTTATCTTTTCTATTGTACGATTCTCTGGCTGGGGGGGCGCCAGCTAAAATCTCGCCTAGGGCAGCAAATTGTCTAGAGCCGGCCCTGTAGGCCAGGCTCACTTTATGCTGCGTTTCCATTACAGTTTAGTTTATCGGGTAGTTACTATAGTAACGCAGTGTAGGCGGGGCGATCGGCTGTTCGGCGGGCGGAGCCACTCTGCATAAAACAGCTGTGATGTCATCTTCAATGCCAACCACAAAACCAAAACATCAGCCGTTAGCACTCATATCTGTTCAGAAACTGAACAAAAGTTATACAAGTACAAACCACAGACTGTCTGTGTCATGGCGAATACAGTCGCTGGTTTATTTATGTCTGTATAGGCCGTTGTTGTGAGTGTGGACGGAGCAAATACACCGTTAGCTTACCTGATCGATCCGATCTCCACACACGCATTTTAAAAGGTTTTTCGCCTGCTGTCTATCTGCAGACTTGTCAAAGCATTCATTCATGGCTTTTACTAACCGGTATCAGTATGTTGTTACTTCGGCATCATTTTGAAACGTGTATTACAATTAAATCACGGTCAAATATGTTCATTTTGTTGTAGATGTAGCCCCCTTGCCAGCGATTCTCTCTGACCATTCAGCAGTCGAGAGTGTTTAGGTAATTAGTTTAGCATATTCAGCCCGGTTGTTGGCCCGGCAAGAACCTCGATTTAGAGGGCCAGAAAAAGGTGAAAAGGTAGCCCTGAGCTGGAACTACCCCTAGTGGAAAAGCAAAAAACCGTGCTACGTGCTGCAGTGGAAATGTGCCGTTAGTGAACCAGTTTGTTCCTCCACAGCCAGGCACAAGTCCTTTAATCAGGAGAGCGCTGTGGTGTGTTTGTGGAGCTGAAATGGAGCGTGGCCGCCGCTGGAGGCAGCCAACAGCTATTTTACCCTCCATCCATCCGTTGCATTTGTAGATTAACAATATAACATATAATGCCAGTGCTCTTTCTGCTATTTAAAAAATGCTGTCTGTATATTGCAGACATCCAAACTTGAAAATAAAAGTTTAATTGAAAATGTTTTAGCTTTTTTAGGAATTTTGGACCTTATGATTTAATGTTTTAATCTGTTTTTCCATTATCAAAGTGGAAGCACCATGAAATAGAAAACCTTCTCCACATTATGGGTTATTTCTTCATATATTTTAATGAAGTTTTTATTATTAACAATGCTCGAAAATCTAAACGTTTAGATTGTAAACTCAGTTTCTGAATTGTTCCAACGCACAGTAGACAAGCCTCTATACAGCAGAGCATGGGAAGCCGTCAGAGAACACAGGATGTAAGATAATGAGCAGAGCCCGAGAATTGTCATTCGAAGTTTGAATGCACGTGAATTACAGCCGCATTCTCCTGGACCTCAGTGAGTAAATAAACACCCTGAAACTAGGGGATAATCATCACGGACACTTCGGTCTTATTGCAGAATCCAGAGGAATATAAATAGTTGGCAGCAATCAAAACAAAATAAATGAACTGTCAGAGCACAACAAGCACAGCAGAATTTTAAGTAATTATAAGTAAATTTGTTGCATTTCCGAGTAAGTGGTAGCAGATAGGCCTCTGACAGGGAGCCAGTGGTGTGTGACGGCTCTCCACATCCCACAGCCACCACATCTCAATGGGGAGGAACGCTAAAGACATCTGGGGGGCCATTACACACACTTAGCTGCATCAAGGAACACTCCAGCTAAACTTCCCTCCAAATGGCTATTTGTTTGTCTGTTAATTATCTTCCTTCCTCAGGGCCTTTTTAGGGGAATTTAACATGTTGTTTATGGAAACAAGTACAAAAATTAAATGCGTAATGGAAAATTGCATAACACTATCCCATGCTCATTTGAGATGACCCGCCACAATACCATATTTGTGGACCATGTGATTTATAGACAAAGAAGTGATCATTTACATCATGTTGGCCTCATTGATGTGGCTTGGCTGATTACAGAGAGACTTGTGCTGCTAAAACAATGTGAGCGCAGTGAGACCCTTTATAATCATAGGCTAAGAATAAGTCTCAGGGAGCGTTGGATGAAGCTGTTACCTGCACAGAGTTCATAGAGTTGGACTGTTTAACTAAAGAATGTAAACTTTTTAGGACAATGTGACAATAACCAAATGACGGATAAGGAATGATTTTCTAAAAGCAAAGCCCAGAAACCCCAGAAACAAACAAACCATTACGCTGTGCCACAGAGGAGCTGGGTTAGCGCTTCTAATTCAGGTGAACTGCAGGCATATTTCCCCTGGCTCGGCTGGCACACTTACAGCTGCAATAACACAGAGAGCCGGCCAGTAGCGTGGCGGTGGGAAAAAATTAGGGGAAGCCAATAATACGTCCTTTCTTTTGGGGTGGTGGGGGGGGGGGGTGTGGTGGTCAATGTAATAACATAACCAGATGAGTGATTACAGCGCCCGGTATCATTTTACACACATTTGTATCATACAAATGCAGGACTTACACACGCCTGTTATCTGACCGACAGGTCCGCACGCACTCTCCAGCCGAAACTCTAATAAGCATTCATTCACAAACTAAATCAGGAGACCTTTAACGTTTTACGTCCGGTTCGCTCCTTTGTTCCTCGCTGTACACAGCTCCAGTTTGGGCATTGGCCTGTCATCAGATTTTATTTGTTGTTGCTGCTGCAGCGGAAGTTTAGTACAATTATTTTTGATTAAATACTCCAAATCTCCACCCTCCATAATTGCACTTGCTTCAGTTGCTTGCTACTTTCTAACGGCGGTGAGAGTGGTGCAGTGACGCTATCTATCTTCTATCGATTAGATTTATGATTTGAAAATTATAAAAGTAGGGTAGACATGTGGATATTATCCGACTGAACAAAACGTGCATTTATCTAACAGGTTCGTTTTCCACTGACCTTATTTTGAGCTATTTTCCAAAATCCTATGGAGAAATCCCATTGCTATTTTGTCGAGGGAAACCGGGAGCAGCTTACTTCCGCTTTTTGGGACGCGTCACTGCACCACTAAGTTGATGCGTTTTGATTGGATTGTGAGGCAAGGGAAGCCAGCCGCCTCTGGCTTCCCTTGGCATGGCCCTGACCAATCACAGGTTGGCAGGGGCATGACGTGTGCCTCATCTGATTGGTCAATCCCTCCATTTTTTTTCACCAAGGGAAGCAAATTTCGGCTGGCCTCCTCTCGCAACAGAGAGTGCAATATACTGTTTCACCATAACATCTAGAGGGGCGCTGTTTCACTCTTTGTAAAATACTCAATGAGAATGGGGGAGAGACGGGCCGGCAGCAACACACAACAAAGAATTTCCGAAACTAAACGAAGTGTTTTATTTATTTATTAAAATTATAACTACAATCCGAAAAAACAGGGGAAGCCTGGCTTCCCTTGGCCTCCAGGAGAAAACGCCACTGGAGCCGGCTGCACTTTGTCCACACACAGTGTCCACACAGCCAGTCTCACAACACCTCACATTGCACACATATGCATTGTTACATTATTAAGATGTTTACATTATGTAAATAATGTGTTTCACTGCTACGTGGGACTATCCTAAACACAAAGACAGAGTGGGGTAAATTCTTCCATGTTTTCTTTTACCATATCGGGTTTCAAAGCGTGGGCACAAAATGCAAAGGAAGCTCAAATTATTACAATTAAAGTTTGATTTAACACTGTTTTTCCTCCCTGTGGCACAAATATTTGCACTTTAGTCCTTTTATGGTGATTTAAATGACATGTCGGCAACACTTGGCTTTAAGTGATGTGTTACAGGGACTAAACTTCAGAGAGTTTGGCCTCACCGCCGCCCTGAGTCAGATTATGTTAAACAGATTTAACAGTTTTAATGTTTACAGTTAGCATTTGAAGCTTTGAGCACTCACAAAATCCATTGGTTACCTTGATCTAACATGCCAGAGGCTGTTCACCTTGGAGAACTGCTGCGGATATGGGTACTGAATGGTACTCAAAGAGGAATCTGCAGAGAGGCTAAAAAGCTTCCAGAAGTATAATCAGGACATATTCACTTGAAATCCCCATCATCAGGGCCACACACTCTCATGTATTTTCACCATGGCACAGTCTGAGGCTGAGGAAAGCTTGCTCATCAGCGGGCTCTAACCGGCGTGTGTTGTGAGCGAAGGCCGAGCAATGACACGGTCCTGAGCGCCTGATTGCAGCCATCTTGAACAGATCTGGCTGGCTCTGGCTCACCACAGGTCCCCTTTCAATGGGCTGTCATTACTGCAGAGGTGAGCTCTCACACGCCAACCCACACACATTGAAACACACACATGCTAGGGCGCCGCGGAATGAATGAGCACACTGAGACCTGGGCCTGATCAAGCGTTCAGCGGCCGGGAGTTGTTGTAAGAAAATCCTCTGCAGGGACTATCAGAGCACATTAGGCTGAGCAGCCCGCTGCCGCAGAGCACACTGAGGCAGTATTTCAGCTGAGCAGGACTACAGTAATAATATTACTACGCTAGCCAAAGGGCCTATGTTTACCTTATTCATAAATATTCTATGTAGCAAGGGTGAATTACTTGTCCAGACGTTAATAATCGAATAGGAATGTGAGGCAGAAGCAAACACGAGTCAGCCCTTTCTCCTGCTGACAGCGTGGATCATCAACAGCGCAGAGCTTAACGCCCCCCCCCCCCCAGTGACAGGTGTGCTGCTCACCTCCATGCATTCACACGCTGTTAGTTAACAGTTCGTTCGCTTCTTGGAGAACAAGGGACCTGAAACATTTGCTCAGGGAAGAGAAATTGCAGCAAAACGAAACAACCTAATTTGGCAATAGGCTTCAGCATGCATGCTAGAGCGAGTGTAATTGCTGGGGAAGGGGGTCGCACTTTTTCTTTACTATCTCTGGGCATTCCTTCCCCTAATAACCACTCCAAGTGAAATCAAACCGGCTCTGTATTTGCTCCAAGAGGTGATTAGCCGGGGAAGTTAGGATTTAAAATGGACCTAATTGGGCTGCTCTATTTATGTTAGCTTGAGATTTATCATACCATTTGTGATTCATTTTAAATGGATTAGCCCTACGCATTCTATTTCTGAGTAACTGTGCTTGTAATTGGAACATGCAAAGCAACAGATTGGTTTAGTTGAATAGTTTCATAATTGAAATGGTTTTCCATTTGCACAACAACAAGAGTGCAATGTCCCTCTTTTGTTGTCATAAGAGACATGAAGACGTGTCCACTGCCTGCTGGCAATTGTGCTGAAAACACCCACTTTAACATATCCACACACACACACACACACACACACACACACACACACACACACACACACACACACACACACACACACACCCCCCCCCACACACACACACACACACACACACACACACACACACACACACACACACACACACACACACACACACACACACACACACACACACACACACACAGGGCATGCTCCCCCGGGAAGATTTTTTTTTAAATCTTGAAGTTAAAAGCATCAATCTGGAGCACTGAGAGCAAAATTACGGAGAAATCGTTTTTCTGCCAAGAAAACGATCCTTTATATGCCGGATTAGAAACATTTTGTTATTAACAGATTTTCACGGGAATGATTGACTGATTGGCTCTGAAGTCATCATCACATATCTTGGTAAGGGTGTGTTTTTCTCACAGCCATACACAGAGCAATATGCGTTCACTTGCAGTCCGTTACTGTAGAAAGGTGTTTGTCACCCATCTTTGCAAGCCTGTGGATATGCTCTGAAGTCTAACTGTTGTTAGTGCTGGTGGTCTCATTGGGAAATTAATATTCTCTTTATATCGAAGACATTCACTAGTTAAATTGTTCCTGTTACTACTATGTTATTTAGGATACAATAAACATTTTTAACTGTAATCCGTCACAGTTACAAAAAAAAATACGTAATCAGATTACAGCTACATTTCTAAAGATGGGGATTACTACCAGGATTACAATGCTACAGTGCAGTTTAACATTGAGATCGATATATTACGAGGCTCATGTGCACACAGTACAACACTTCACGAGACTAACAACACCAGCAAACTCTAGCTAATCTTCCAGTCATCACGGACATTTGGCCAGTTATTGAGCACATGGGAGAAACAGCATTAAGTGAAAGCTTTGCCTGCCAGCTGTGAAATGTAGCATTTAGGGGTAAATCCATCTACTAACCTGTCTACTACTACTGATGTTACTAGCTACTGAAAAAAATCAAGTTTGAGTGTATGTATGGATAGCATACCTAACAAAGTATATTTATGTGCATAATGACCGCTATTAATCTGACAAGTGATTATCATAATGAAGGAAGGAATACCTGGCAACCAATTGAATATTGAACAGACATAAACATTATATTAGGCTAAACAAGTTTAACAGCACAAATTAATATTAGTTAGTAAAGTGATGGACGGAACATAGCTTGCTTAAATACTTCTTCATCAAACTCAGTATTGGAGTCCAATACTTGGAATAGTTTGCATATTGATATTGACATATTCCAAAAGTAGCGGAAAGTAATCAAGATTCATACTTTTAATGTTGGGTTGATTAAAATAAATTACTGATTACTTTTTTTAAAAGGTAATTAGTCACAGATTTTACATTTTTATGACATGCTAACGCTTCATTACCAATATGCAATAATAATTGTTTGGTATTTAAACATACTAAGGCCTAGTGTTAGCACAATATACTGCAAGTCAAATGTAAGCTACAGGCTTTTTGGTTTATGGATGACAGCAGATTTCACATATTTTAACACACACACAAGTGTTTGCTGGGATAACAAAGCTCACTTAAATCTCAAATATGTCAGGCAAAATCCTGTGTAAGTATGTGTAAAATGATGCACTCGAATTATGACTCGTCACACATGAATAAATATTTCTTATTTAAGTGGCATACACCACCAAGTGCACAACCCACATTTGATTAAACACAATAATCTATTGTTAATCAATTGTAAAAGCTACATAGTGTATCAGCAAAGTGTATATGATGTGACACTATGTGCCTGGAAGGAAAACATTTGTTGAGTATCAACAAATATATCTTTATAGCTTCCTGTTATCGCACTGCAGCCGTACAAGGAGACCCCCCCTCTGGAGCTGTTTGCTGGGCGTGATGAATTGGCTGAACGCTTGAACCCAAAGGCTGGCAAATGATCAGTTAATTAGTGGTTGATAGATGACAGAACTCATTTTTTTATTTGTGCTCCAAAATACAGAAAAACAAATAATAGACATTTTGTTTTAAGGTACAAATCTGTTTCCTCCCCTGCCATTTGCTTTACTTAGGTAGATTGTTCCAAATAAAAAATAGCAAAATGACACTTCATTCACCTTACCATATTTTCCCCTGCTACATAAATGTTTTGTGAAACATGTCCTGGACTGATTTTGAGTCATTCATGTTTCAGCAGTGAGGGAGTTAGAGGAAACAGCAGCATGTATGTACATTCATTACGGCAGACTTGGCATGTCGAGAGAAATAATGTGTTTCAGCTCAGTGAGTGACAGAACAAAGCACATACACTATTGGAGCTGGTCTTGGAGGGCTGTGGCTATTTGCTGAAACATTTGAGCTGGAGTTTTATGTGACAAAATCATCACAGGATATGAATTCATGCGGCTTGTGTTTAAAGATTAAGAAAACAGTTAGTGGGAAATTAAAGCAATCCAACTAAATATGATTAATTTCACCTTTGTGCATTTTCTCCTTGAAACATATCTTTTGAAAAGTCTTATCGAGGACATATCATTCATCACATAGAATTAGTACCAGCGACAAAAACAGCAAAACAGGCTGTCCAGTGAGCAGAGACCTTGCAGACCTGAGAGTTTATCATTATGGTCGTTCCAAGTCCCTGAGCGATATCACTCATGTTTGCTGGCCCACAGATCTGCAGCTTCATGTGGAGGCTTATCGCTGTCGGGCAACCTAGAACCACACAAAGCCTCTTCCTGCAACGGAACAATCCACACTCAAGCTTCCAAATGGTTGTATCAAAAGCTGTTTGTGTTCAAGTTTCTGGGTGCTCAGAAGCAGCATGATTCATTCATCGCTTATGTCAGGAGAATAATTGTCATTATTTCATGGTTAGTTTGACATACGGTTCATATTCACAAGGCAGGAGTTGAAATGAGCAAGCTAAGGAATAGTGAAAATATGGTAGGAGGTCGGTGTGTGTGTGTGTGTGTGTGTGTGTGTGTGTGTGTGTGTGTGTGTGTGTGTGTGTGTGTGTGTGTGTGTGTGTGTGTGTGTGTGTGTGTGTGTGTGTGTGTGTGTGTGTGTGTGTGTGTGTGTGTGTGTGTGTGTGTGTGTGTGTGCGTGTGCATGTGCGTGTTTTAAGGGAGGGGTCCTGACCATGCCTCTCAGCCATTTCCTTCAAACAGCAATCAGGCAGAATCAAAGCAGCTGCTCTGTTCTTGAATTTTCCAATTGCACTAATCAAGTCAGTTTAACGGCTTCACAAGCTGCTGCACTAAACTGCGTAACACACACACTTACACACACTAGCTGCTGTCGGCTCAGGCCACCATTCTACAGTCCAGTCAGAGATAATAACACTTATTATTTGGGCCTGTTGGAACACGTGTTGAGGAGAATGGAAGTGTTGAAATATGGACTGTTAAAGATTCACACAAATCATCAGTGGAGCATAAAAATGCGATACTGTGGTGGGTAAGGGAAATGATTCTCCTTGACCTGTTACTCTGCAGCAACAATTGTCTCTATTGTATACGACCATTCCAGCCTAAACAACATAGGACTAATCCCCCAATTTCCATTCACTCCGATGACAACAATTCAGGTTCATCTTGTGTGTTGAGAGCTGGGAGAGAAAACAAAGCTAATTGTTCTGACTGGCCTAGAGTTTCAGTAAGCCTGCAAATTTCATTTTGCTGCTCGCTGTGATCACCATTACATAAATCCTAACATTAACCAACACAAAGCGGAGGAAGTAAAAGCACACAGAAAGTGTTTCAATGTGGTCTGGCTGCGCAGCCTTGGCCCTGGGAGAGACTTCCTCTGTGAAGTATTTAATGTTGGAAGCTTTCCCTCTCAAAACACAGAGCACCTGGGACAACAGCGTGCTCCAGAGCCGGTGTTAATCAGCAGCAATGCAGACTGGCAATCAGTGGTACCCACAAGAATACAATTAAAACGGTATGCCGGCTCTCTATACAACCATGCCGCCTTACTTATGAAAACAAAAATTACAGCTAAAAACGGCTCTAAACATTTGGTAGAAGCTGTGTGGTACATCCCAAGAAAAACGTCTTGATTGCTAAAAGTATTTCTAAGACTTTGGTTGGAAACCGGATAAAAGAGGGGGAAATCAGCAGCTTTAAAAGCATTCTTTGCTCCACTGCAAACAATTATTTTCTTCTGTTTCATTCAGAGCAAACACGTCCTCTGGATTTTGATAAGTGTCACTTGACATTACTGGAGAGGATTTCAGAGGTATGCTTAATTACTTTCACTTGCACTTCCACTGAAGATGGGCAGCAAGCTAGGGGTAAGCGGGGGGAAAAGATGAAGTGATCAACAACTCACCTGTGTGTTCTGTTAATACCAGGTGCTATTTTGTACAAATGTTTGGCATAATTAAGTTTTGACTTTAAGTTGCTCATGATTACTTTTGAACCCGTCAACTGTAGCTGGCTTGAAGTGTTTATTTTTGTTTTAAATACACAATCTTAACCGATCGAACCACAAGAACGTTCCTCTCTTTTCTTCCTGGTCCAACTGTTCAAAGGCCCGGCAAAGCACTTCATTAGCTAGCCACGCCATGACTGTTTATCTTAGCACAGATAAAGCAGCCTTCAACATCAAAGATCAATCATTACATTGACAGAAGTATTTGAACTTCTCAATGTACCTATAATGATTTAATTTAATGTTACGGGCTACTTTATTTTTGTAATGTCTGGATTGGCTTAACGATAGTTCCTTTAAAATGGTGGGCTGAAAGAATCTACAATGCTCTCAAGAGCTAAGGGGAACTGCGTTAAGCTGCTGAGCCATTTCCTTACACATATTAGTGCAGCTTTAAGAGGTACAACTCAGGGGAGTTACAGTTGTCATGCATCTCATCACCTTAGTAGGATCCTGACATTAAATATTTCCATGACTTGAAACCTAATTAATTTAATGTTATATTATGATGAGATATATAAACTCAGAACAGGCCAAACTGCAGGCACTTCTCAACATTGCAATATGCAAAAGGCTGAGGACTAATGGCCTGCTTAAAAGTGCACACTGGCATTGTTTTAAAGTGGTCAGTTTTGTCATTAAGTGAATGCTTGTCCACAGTTGGGTCTAAACACAGAGCCTTTTATGGAGTTAGCCTAATTAGTGTGACCATTAGCCTTAATGGGGAGTAATGGCCAGTTAGATGTTATTTGGTAAAACAACACGCTAGAGGCTGGAGGTGTTTTATTACAGCTCTATATTGGGCTCATTTCTGGAAGGTAAAGAATGTTTCCAGATTTCAGGCGAAACTGGCCGTGCACTAATTCAGTTTCCACAGCTAGCAGAGCAGGGACCACCCACCAAGAAGGATACTTGCTGTATGATTATAATTTCACTCAGCGTTATGCTCACTGGCCTACTAAACTTGACTGTAAACTCTTCTGGTCAGTTTCTGTCACGCTAAAATGTGTGGAGCTGTTAATATTTTTAGAATAACTTTACATATTATTCTTTTTTTAAAACATTGCAGATAACCTGGCGCATTTATTCACAGCAATGCATGAGCAGATTCAACTAAACACTATTTGACCAAAGGGCTCCTTCAGGGAATCACACCACTCATCTTTGCAGGATTTATTGTAACAAGACAAAACAAACACAGTATATTTCACTAAGACTTCAATCCTACTGATGAAGTGTTTCGTTTAGCAGGGGTTTGTAAAATGAAGCCTGTGAACACAATAACCCTTGGCACTGATGTGATGGGGACCAACATGAAATGTTTTTAATATTTGCTGTTAAAATCACAAATGGGCAACCTGGGCAATGAAAAACACACTGTAACACAACTTGACTGAAGTGGAAGTTCCTCTAAGAATGATTTCCAGATCCCGCAGTAATCACCATTTCCAGGGGAATTCCTTCACACCAGAGCTTCTGTAAACATAGCCAATAACGAGCTAATTGCTTTACAGGGTGAATGATAACCAGCTATTTGGCTGCGGTGAAGTCTTAAGGGTGAGGTGTTCATACTGTGTCACTGCATACTGGGTCCAGGAGATTTATAAACATCTACTAGTAGTTTAATTCTAGTGTCAGTGTTTGGCCAATTACTTTACACAGGCAATTTTTCTTTAGCTGAATACCGTCCGTATCTCTGAACCATGGTTATGGCTAGAAAGGATCCGTCTAGTGTAAATATGACGTCACGTTCTCGTTGTAACTCTCGTTGTAATTGGAGCGGCTCGGAAGCGCTCGGAAAGGGTCGGGGTGCAGGACGCGGGAAGATCGGCCAATCGCGGGTCTGAGAAGAGGAAGGCTGGATGACAGACAAGTTCGTCAGTTTAAATGTCTAGAACATTTAAACAATAGTTTGAGCATATATGAGGAGGAAACAAAGACCACATTTGTATCAACAAAGAAGGACAAATGTTTTGGCTAAAGAGGTGAGTTTATAATTGATGTCAGCTTTTAAACTTTAAAGGTTGACTAAAAGAAGGCAAATAAATAATCATGTTGTCCTTCTCAGATTTGAATTTGAATTTGAGCTGACTGTTATGTTCTCCGATGGGCACCGGAAGTACAACACAAACCTTCCACAGTACCTCAAAAACAGGCCACGTGCCATTGCACAACACATCCTGGACAGACACTTTCGGTCACTCGACTACAAAGGAGCCGTCACAGGACGAGAAAAAGGAGTGTTCTGTGTGAAAAGCCTGACAACATCAGCCACACACCTGGTGTCTTTTGGCCGCGGTTCCATCAGTCCATCATGTACCTGCCAAGACTGGCAAATAAATGTACTGCCTTGCACTCACTTTTGTGTGGTGTTCAACACAATTGAAGGTTGTGGTTGGGAGAGTCTCAGTGACACCTAGAGGGAAAACCCTCTGTCTTCTCTGGATGTTATTTGCTTAACTACATCCCAAACAGATTCAATCACTCCCACCGAGGATGCCCTTGTCTGCATGGAGGACACCCCGACACCCCTGTCTGCACGCAGGACACCCCCAACACCCCTGTCTGCACGGAGGACACCCCCAACACCCCTGTCTGCACGGAGGACACCTTGAACTCGATTCATGACTTCATTTCATTGTTAAAACCTTCATATAAATCTAATTACAGACTCAAATTAGGATGTCACACAGAACTGCAAATGCAAACTACAGAGACCGATGACTAATGTTCAGTCAATAAACTACAAGATGCTAGTGGTGAAACAATGTTAGTGCTGTATCAAATACTGTAAGTGAATCGAGAGCGACTGTGCTAGTTTCAGTAGTAATTGTACAATGTCAGTTGCGTCTAACAATAGTAGTGATGAGACTAATGAAAGAGGAAAGAATGGTTGCTGGGGACAAGTGGAGATTAGATTAGACAGGATGATTATTGCACAGGTGTGCCTTAGGCTGGCCACAATAAAAGGTCACTCTGAAACGTGCAGTTTTGCTTTATTGGGGGGGTCTGGGGGGGTCCGAAAACCCTAGGGTTAAACCCTAACCCTAACATGTCACCCATTGAGCATGTTTGGGATGCTCCGGATCGGCGTATACGACAGCGTGTTCCAATTCCTGCCAATACCCATCAACTTCGCACAGCCATTGAAGAGGAGTGGACCAACATTCCACAGGCCACAATCAACAACCTGATCAACTCTATGCAAAGGAGATGTGTTGCACTGCGAGGCAAATGGTGGTCACACCAGATACTGACTGGTTTTCGGACCCCCCCAGACCCTGAGGCTGTGCGAAGTTGCTGGATATTGGCAGGAACTGTAACGCGCTGTCGTATACGCCGATCCAGAGCATCCCAAACATGCTCAATGGGTGACATATTAGGGTTAGGGTTTAACCCTAGGGTTTGCGGACCCCCCCAGACCCCCCCAATAAAGCAAAACTGCACGTTTCAGAGTGGCCTTTTATTGTGGCCAACCTGTGCAATAATCATGCTGTCTAATCAGCATCTTGATATGCCACACCTGTGAGGTGGGATGGATTATCTCGGCAAAGGAGAAGTGCTCACTATCACAGATTTTTTCAGATTTGTGAACAATATTTGAGAGAAATGGTTATTTTGTGTATATAGAAAATGTTTTAGATCTTTGAGTTCATCTCATGAAAAATGGGAGCAAAAACAAAAGTGTTGCATATATATTTTTGTTCAGTGTATATACACACACACAATATATACAGTATATATATATATATATATATATATATATATATACAGTCTGTCAGTCTGATATTTACAGTTCCTGTGTCTGGTACTTTTGCATACTTTATTTTGATTTATATTTTGGAACTTTTCATTATTTTATTAAATCATCATATAGCTAAATCAACAAATCAAATACACAATCCTTAGTTACATAGTTAGTTTGCCTCTCAATATGAGATATTGTTACACAAATAGCTGTCAGTACATTTATTCTAATACCGAGGCTACTTAAGTACATATTCAAGGTACTTGTACTTTACTTGAGTATTTCCATTTTATACTACTCCCACTACATTTAGTTACATGACAGCTTTAGTTACTTTTTAGATTACAGTTTTTCATCCCCTTCCTGTCCAGTGAAAACCACGTATCTCCAAATGTGTTGATGTTGAATGTTTGTGATAAACTGAAGGATAAAGTGTTCCTTTATGTGTTGAGAAAATTCCCCTCCTTAAGCCAAGTAAGGCGTTTAAAAAGCCTCTTGGATCAGCTGGAAAATGCATCGTCACAAAGCTAAAAACAGCTGTTTTCCTGAGGAACTCTTTAAAAGTTTACTTTTGAAAGATACGTGGTTCTCACAGGATAGAGACAAACCAACACATATACAGTATGATGATCTTATAGAATATGATGCATTGCTGCAGATTAAACTACGCAACGGGATATAAAGGAGGTAAACACATCTACAGCAGTAACATGCAACACACACATTAATGCAGCAGCAATATTAATAGAGAAACATCAGACATAATAGTAAAACACTGAAGTGGAACATTTTATTGCACCAGGAGCTATCTTGGGACTTTTACTGCAACAACGTTGACTTGCCTGTGAATACAAAATAAACCATAGTGTTGGTGATCTACAGGGTTGTCATTCTTCTTTGAACAGCAAGACCACTAACACCCTATTTGAACATCCGGGTATTTCTCCACTGGTGGGCCATGTTAACAATCCTTTCTAACTGTGATGTTTTGAGGGGTTGAAATCGTGTCATCCTGACGTCTTCCAGTGTGGACCAACTTGACATTTTCACGTCTTGCCGTGATACCGGGTTGATATGCAGTATATACATATATATTATAAATATACAGTATATATATATATATATTGTATAACAAATCTTTTAAAATGGAAATATGTATACAGTACATACATATTTTAAGGTTGTTTTACTCAAATATCAGAATCAGCTTATTATATTTATCCCAGAGGCGAAATTAGATACTGTGACAATTGCACCATGTTACAATAAAAAGAAATACTTGTATAAACATAAGAAGTAACAATGTGCAATAAAAGTCCTTTTAGACTCAGGCTCATGATGAAGACATGATGAAGACTCAGGCTCATGATGAAGACTCAGGCTCATGATGAAGACATGATGAAGACTCAGGCTCATGATGAAGACTCAGGCTCATGATGAAGACATGATGAAGACTCAGGCTCATGATGAAGACTCAGGCTCATGATGAAGACTCAGGCTCATGATGAAGACATGATGAAGACTCAGGCTCATGATGAAGACTCAGGCTCATTATGAAGACATGATGAAGACTCAGGCTCATGGTGAAGACATGATGAAGACTCATATCAGGCTCATGGTGAAGACATGATGAAGACTCAGGCTCATGATGAAGACTCAGGCTCATGATGAAGACATGATGAAGACTCAGGCTCATGATGAAGACTCAGGCTCATGATGAAGACTCAGGCTCATGATGAAGACATGATGAAGACTCAGGCTCATGATGAAGACTCAGGCTCATTATGAAGACATGATGAAGACTCAGGCTCATGGTGAAGACATGATGAAGACTCATATCAGGCTCATGGTGAAGACATGATGAAGACTCAGGCTCATGATGAAGACTCAGGCTCATGATGAAGACATGATGAAGACTCAGGCTCATGATGAAGACTCAGGCTCATGATGAAGACTCAGGCATATGTTGAAGACATCGTAAAGCTCTTGGTGTAATTCTTTTCGATTAGAACATTCCGGTAGCCATCACTAGAAACATTGCGGACAGACAGATCCTGGTGCAGTTATGTTTCCATAAAGCCATTTGATTAAATACACTTCAGACAACCCAGTGACTCCTGGCTAACACCGTTAGCCCGTCCATTTTATTAGCCAATGATCTGACGTTGGCCATGGCCAGAGGGGAGTCACGGCTAATGTCTCCTATTCCTCCATACATCCTTGCCCAGCTCTCCTCATTTGTCTCTTTGGTTTATCCTGCATCCTGCAGTACAGTACTGAATGTATATAAGTCGCTTTGAATAAAAGCGTCTATCAAGTGACATGTAATGTAATGAGGAATAAACGCAAATAATAAAAAGCTCTTCTCTGATTGAATGTGCCCTGCTCCTTAAACAACCCACCATAGGAGTGGGGATAACCCAGCAACATTACAGCTCTGTTTTAACATGTATAATAATCTACTGAACACATACCTATGCAGCCAGGCATGTTGCTGATGTAGCAAGTGATTCTTTTAATCCTGACCCTTTTTACTAATTATGTTTCTCTGCCTTTTTGTATTTAGTTTTTTTATGACCTTTTTTATTCTTTGTATATCATTGTGTTCCTTTTGTTTGTGTGTTCCATACTCTAAAGCACTTGCTACATTACAGGAAATAGTTATTGTTAATATTATTATAATTATTGTTTTCTGACTACACAAATAAACAGAAGGTCGCAGGTTAGAGACATCAACTGTTGCCTTATTGCTTGTCACCAAAAACCATCAGAGAGATCATGGTTCAAATATGAATTATTAAATGAGAGCAGGACACAGCTCCAGCCTCCACCGCTTCTGACCCATGGAATATCCTCTCACTCCTTTATCAATAAATAAGGTTTACACTGCTGCTGTATTATATTGAGCAGTGTACTAAATCTGCTATTACACTACTGTGTGTGTATTTAATACATTTTATCATTTCCATGCTACATGTGATGGAAACTTCTGAAGCAATAGAGACGAAACTCAGAGAGACACGGGGAGAGCTGGAGCTTGATGGCAAACACTGATGGTTTATTGGGAGCTTCGGCCGGAGAATTCACAAGACATGTGCTGCAGACATGAGGCGACAGCGGTGCCAAAGCTATTCTGAAGATCTCTACCCAGACTCATGTATTTAGCTAGTTCTGAGAGAATAATCAACATTGTGCATAACAAGATAAAACAGGAAAAGCACTATAACGCTTCTATCAGCTGACACCAACAGGCCGGAATAGGGAGACAAAACACTGAGAGCTCACAAGGGATATAATATAACAATGTGTTGAGGTTTGGAGTATATCTCCAAAACCTCAACAAATGGTTATATTGCAATATAATAGGCTTTGGTTACCACTATAATAATAATAATAATAATAATAATAATAATAATAATTCATTACATTTGTATTAGTACTCAAAGCGCTTTACATTACATATTACACATATTAGACATGTAACAGTTATTACTGTTACGATATCTGAGAGGACCCAAACGCAGGACACGGCAGAGTGTTCAAAAAGGGTTTATTAGTGAACAAAAGGTGCGGGAAGGATAATCCGGCAGGAGTGGCGAGGAAGTGGAGGCTGGTGACGACAACACGGCGGTCAGAGAATGATCCTGGAGCACAGGAAGAAAACACGTTAGCGTCAGAACGTCCAGAAATAAGGTAGCTGATAATGCTGAGTAGCCTGGAGGTTTACCACTGTGGTTTAACAACGATCTGGCGCCGACAGGTTGTGGAGCCTCTGCTGATATGCCGTTGTCGATGGCTGATGAGAATCAGGTGTGAGGGTGAACAGCTGATTGCAGCAGGTGAGCCGGGAGCCAGAGTGACAGCCACCACGCCCACACAACAGGCAAAGGGAAAACATCCCCAAGGAGGCGGCTGGAAATGGACAGCCACCACAGTACCCCCCCCTTAAGGGACGCCTCCAGGCGGCCTACCTGGTCTACCAGGTCTACCAGGGTTATCCCGGTGGAAGTCCCGTACCAGGGACGCGTCGTCGATGTTTCGCCGGGGAACCCAAGACCTCTCCTCCAGGCCATAGCCCTCCCAATCCACGAGATATTGGAATCCCCTTCCACGGCGACGAACGTCCAACAATCGCCTGACGGTGTAGGTTGGGTGACCATCGATGATGCGGGGGGGTGGGGGAAGAGTCACTGGAGGAGACAAGGGGCTGCTGGCAACAGGTTTTAGCAGAGAAACATGAAAAGTAGGGTGAACCTTCATGTGTGGGGGAAGCTTGAGCTTGACTGCAGATGGGTTAACAACAGAGTCGATGATGAAGGGGCCGACATAACGTGGCGTGAGTTTTTTAGACTCTGTCTTGAGTGGGAGGTCTTTGGAGGAAAGCCAAACACTCTGACCTGGTAAGTAGTTGGGGGCCGGGGTCCTGTGACGGTCTGCGATGAGGCGGTTGCGGGCAGCGGAACGGAGCAGGGCGGCTCGGGTGTCCTTCCACACCTTACGACAGCGTCGAAGGTGGGTCTGAATGGAAGGAACAGCAACTTCCTCTTCCTGTGCTGGAAACAGGGGTGGTTGAAAACCCATGGCACAATGAAAAGGTGAAATACCTGTGGCTGCATTTGACAGGGAGTTGTGGGCATATTCGATCCATGGCAGATGTGGGCACCATGAAGAGGGGTTCCTGAAAGCCACACAGCGGAGAGCCGCTCCCAGGTCCTGGTTGGCCCGTTCCGTTTGCCCGTTTGTTTGAGGATGATAACCCGACGACAGGCTCACCGATGCTCCCAGAGCCCGACAGAAGACTTTCCAAACGTGGGAAATGAACTGGGGACCCCGGTCAGAAACGATGTCGGTGGGGATTCCATGTAGTCGAACAACGTGGTTGACCAGAAGATCTGCAGTCTCTCGGGCTGTGGGAAGCTTGGGGAGAGCAACAAAGTGTACCATCTTGGAAAATCTGTCCACAATAGTTAGGATGATGGTATTACCTTGTGAGAGTGGAAGTCCAGTAACAAAATCCAAGGCCACATGCGACCAAGGGCGACTAGGTACTGGCAGCGGGCGAAGCATACCAGAGGGAGGTTGGTGGGAGGACTTGGCGCGGGCACATACTGTACAGGCAGCAACAAAGACCCTGGTGTCTTGAGCCATGGAAGGCCACCAGAACCGCTGTCTGAGGATAAACAGTGTGCGATGGACACCAGGATGACACGAGAGACGGGAGGCATGTGCCCACTGCAGGACCTTGGAGCGGACAGAGATAGGCACAAAGAGATTATTAGCTGGGCAGTTACCTGGGTTAGGCTGCGCCCGCTGAGCCTCCTTAACAAGTGACTCAATCTCCCAAGTAACAGCCGCTACCACGCAGGAGGCAGGCAGGATGGTGTCTGGACCGGCAGCTGGTTCTTCGGAAGCAAACTGGCGAGAGAGAGCGTCCGGCTTGAGGTTCCGTGACCCTGGGCGGTAGGTAAGGGTGAATGAGAAGCGACCGAAATACAGAGCCCATCGAGCCTGACGGGAGTTAAGGCGCTTGGCAGTTTGGATGTAAGCCAAGTTTTTGTGGTCTGTCCATACAATAAAAGGGAGCTCAGCTCCCTCCAGCCAGTGTCTCCACTCCTCTAGGGCAAGTTTGACAGCCAGCAGCTCTCTGTTACCCACGTCATAGTTTTTCTCAGCTGGAGTGAGGCGGCGGGAGAAAAATGCACAAGGGTGTAATTTTTGGTCTCTTTCTGAGCGCTGGGAAAGAACTGCGCCTACCCCGGTGTTGGAGGCATCAACCTCCACAACGAACTGGCGAGAGGAATCAGGGTGGATGAGCACAGGGGCAGTGGTGAAGAGTCTCTTTAGCTCCGAGAAGGCTGCATCGCACTCTGGGGTCCAGGAAAAGCCAGTTGTAGGGGAAGTGAGTCTGGTTAAAGGGCCCGCCACTCTGCTGTAGTCTCTGATGAAGCGCCGATAGAAATTGGCGAAACCAAGAAACTGTTGAAGCTGTTTCACTGAGGTTGGTTTTGGCCACCCTGCCACTGCTTGGATCTTCTCAGGGTCGGCCCTAATCTTTCCTCCCTCAACGATGTAGCCCAGGAATGAGACTGTGTTGACATGGAATGCGCATTTCTCCGCCTTCACAAAGAGTCTGTTTTCCAGGAGTCTCTGCAGCACCTGCCTGACATGGATAATGTGTTCCTCCTGGTTACGAGAGAATATAAGGATGTCATCCAAGTAGACGAAAACTGATCGGTTGAGGAGGTCACGGAGCACATCGTTAACCATCGACTGGAAAACTGCTGGGGCATTCATCAGTCCAAAAGGCATTACCAGATACTCGAAGTGACCGAGTGGTGTGTTAAAGGCCGTCTTCCACTCGTCCCCTTCTCGGATTCTGACGAGGTGGTAGGCATTGCGGAGATCCAGTTTGGAAAAAATTGTGGCTTCCTGGAGGGGTTCAAAGGCAGAGTTGATGAGGGGTAATGGATATCTGTTTTTTACAGTGATGGTATTAAGACCCCTGTAATCAATGCAGGGCCGCAGTGAGCGGTCCTTCTTGGACACGAAGAAAAAACCAGCTCCGACCGGGGAGGAGGATGGGCGGATGACACCGGCAGCCAGGGAGTCATGGATGTAACTCTCCATGGATTTCCTCTAAGGGCGAGACAGGTTGAACAGACGGGAGGAAGGCAGAGGGGCCCCGGGAAGAAGGTCAATGGGACAGTCGTAGGGTCGATGAGGGGGAAGAGAAAGAGCTCGCTGTTTACTGAACACTTCTCCCAGGTCATGATATTCAGTGGGGACAGATGACATGTCAGGCGGCTCGATCTTGGGTGGTGGAGTGGCGGTCTCTGCAGGCGGTAGGGCAGACTGCAGGCATGAGGATAGACAAAAACAACTCCAACTAAGGATTTTGCCAGTTACCCAATTAATCTGGGGGTTGTGTGTTCTTAACCAGGGATGGCCCAACACTATGGGGGCATGAGGTGAGGAAATTAGGTGAAACTGAATAACCTCACGATGGTTTCCAGACAGAATGAGGTTTACTGGCAAGGTGCGGTGAGTGACTTGGGCCAGGAATTTACCATTAAGAGCATTAGCATTAAGAGGTGAATCTAACACTTCGGAGGGAATTCCTGCCTGAACTGCAATATTAATGTCCAAAAAATTCTCGTCCGCCCCCGAGTCCACTAAAGCGAGCAGAGGTAGGAACTGTTGGTTGCAGCAAAGCACGGCTTCTAGCTGCGTTCTGGGTCGGGGGTTGAGAGAGGAGGAAGGGCTCGCCAGAATCCCCACACCTACTGACGAGCCTGACCTTTTGGAGATTGGGGCAGTGGCAGTCCCAATTTGGGGATCAGGTGAGGAGTAGCTGGGATTGGGGTGACGGCTATTCCTATCCCTACGTCTCTCTCTGAGGCGATTATCAATCTTGATAGCTGTGGCAATTAAATTATCCAAGCTAACTGGATCATCCCTAGCAGCTAGCTCGTCTTTAATTGCTTCGTTCAGCCCCTGAAGAAAAATATCCTGCAATGACTCGTTATTCCAGCCTGAGTCTGCAGCAACTGTTCTAAACTCAACTGAAAATTCGGCTACACTACGGGAGCCCTGCCGGAGAGAAAGAAGGCGTCTGGAAGCGTCCCTCCCTCGTACCGGGTGATCAAAAACTTTTTTCATTTCGGAAATGAAAGTATCAAATGATAAGCAAATGTGTGGCTGGCTCTCCCTAACAGCTGTAGCCCAATCTAAAGCACTCCCCTTCAACAGACTCATTACGTATGCTACCCTAGCCCCATCTGTATGATAAGTACTGGGCTGCTGCTCAAAAACTAACGTACACTGGAACAAAAAGGCTCTACAAATCCCCAAATTTCCAGCGTATCGCTCCGGTGTGGGAATGACGGCCTCTCGTAGCTGATAGAGAGGTGCGGCAGGAGCGGGAGGAGGGGCTGCTGCGGAGGAGAATACTGTGTGGTGAGCAGTTCTACTTGCGTGCCGATCCTTTGCACGTTAGCGGAGAGGTTCCGGAGAGTCTCCACTACCTCACGGAGAACCACAGCGTGATGCCCCACGAGAGCGCCTTGACTGGCCAGGGCTTGGCTGAGTTCGTCCGCAGTCTTGGACTGGTGGCCTGTGTCCGCTGGGTCCATGCTGGCCAGATCGTTCTGTTACGATATCTGAGAGGACCCAAACGCAGGACACGGCAGAGTGTTCAAAAAGGGTTTATTAGTGAACAAAAGGTGCGGGAAGGATAATCCGGCAGGAGTGGCGAGGAAGTGGAGGCTGGTGACGACAACACGGCGGTCAGAGAATGATCCTGGAGCACAGGAAGAAAACACGTTAGCGTCAGAACGTCCAGAAATAAGGTAGCTGATAATGCTGAGTAGCCTGGAGGTTTACCACTGTGGTTTAACAACGATCTGGCGCCGACAGGTTGTGGAGCCTCTGCTGATATGCCGTTGTCGATGGCTGATGAGAATCAGGTGTGAGGGTGAACAGCTGATTGCAGCAGGTGAGCCGGGAGCCAGAGTGACAGCCACCACGCCCACACAACAGGCAAAGGGAAAACATCCCCAAGGAGGCGGCTGGAAATGGACAGCCACCACAATTACTGTGGACCATACCCACAGGAGCAAATTAGGGATTATAATACAAGGGAAATGCATTTGATTAATTTCTGTTGTTTACAAAATTGACGTTTTTAACATTTATACAGAATTATGGCTTTGATGAATGGATAAAGCACAAATCTCTGACCACTACAATAGTCCCTATCAACAACATTCATGTTTTTCTGATTATCATATGAGGTCATTTATCAAAATAACCATTCCGGATTGTCTAGAGAGGATACCACAAAATGTAGATAAACATATCAAAACATTTTCTATTAAAAAAGAAAGATATCTTTTGAATATAAATAGGTTTATTCGACTACAGAACATATGTACACTGTGCCATATTTGTCTCTATAAAGAAGTGCAGCCTTACTTGATTGTACTACACTTGAGACATGAAATAAATATTAAAAGCTCATTTATATTTTTTTGTAGGTCAGCTTGATCATAAGGGTGCAATCACTCAAACATTGTTTGACCAAGATTTTCTCTTGACTCAGTCCTGATCTTTAAAAAATAGTAAGGGGCTTAGGGCCAGGTTAATTAGAGGCCTGAGGCTCCACCCACTCTTAATTGATCGTATGGTTGATGGTTGGCTCCAGTGAGAACCATAGCATGCAGTCGGTGTTAGGACGATCAGCAAGTAAAACCCCTTTTGCTTGGGTGTTGTGGGTACCCAGGGGCGCCATTTGCCGGTAGGCAAGGCAAGCAACTGCTTGGGGCCCCGGACCAGAAGGGGCCCCCCAAAGAAGGTAGATTAAATTGATCCACAGCAACGACAACATGAAACCCCCTTTAATTTACTGCAATGACATGTCGGGAAACCCCTTTAAGGGGGCCCCATGCATAGTGCGCCGTCAAAAGCTGCTTCATGATTTCAGTTTCGTAATCTCGGTGCTGGCGGTTGTGCTGAATGTGTTGTGGGGCATGTCTCTTCTGCCTGGGGCCCCCAGAGTGTCTTGCAGCGCCACTGTGGGGATCCTCAGTATCAACAGTTGTCCATCAGTCACCAATCAGGTGGGCTGTTTCCCTAAACCCCAGTCAGTGCCACTGTCAACCAGGAAACAAACATATGACCTAACCCATGTAATCAAAGCCATGTAAACCAGATACATTTAGTTTGTTAGAGAATATTTAAAACACTTTAGAGGCCAAGTAAGTGAATCCAGCCAATCTCATTGAATTGGTTAGCCTTGTCTAGAGCCACAGGGCTAGAACTGACCTTGTGCATCCCTATTGAGAGGGTTGGCATAGTGTTGCCAGAACACACACAACAATAATAATTTGATGAATTTTCATTGTTCCAGATAACATTTCCTTTCAATCTTGATAATTGAATGCACCCTATAGTTGGCTGGCCAGTGTACATATAACCAAAGCATTTTCATGTTTAGTTTTAGATCATTATTTTCTATATTTTTCTTCTGTGAAGGACTCAAGAAAAAGAATTAGACAGAAAAAATATATTACATTTGATTGTGTCAATTGACATTTCCTGTAGGCTACTAATCCCTTTTCTACCCTTTTTTTAAACAAAAAACATGTTATGGGCAGTTTTAACCTTTGAGAGTTTGTTCTTTCACGATTGTAAAACATGCCTTACAGCATGTGGAGTGTGTGCAGTGAGTCCGTCAGCTCGAACTTCAACAGGGAGTCGCGGTGCGTGATCACATTTCAGAGAGGAGCCGGCAGAGAATAAATGGCTGCACAGTGATAAGTAAATGCTTTTATTTCTCAATATAACATAATAGTACTTTTTACTTGACTACATGTTTTTGACAGCTTCACAGTTATTTTATTGATTATGACTTTACATAAAAAATGATGGGAATCCTTTAAAGTATGAGGCATTGTGACTGTAGGTATTTATTTGGCAACTTCAGACTTAATTATTGTGTAACCTGATGGATATATTTCCAAAAGAGTCAATGCACCCCTATAATTAAAACAGAAAATAGTCAAAATGTCCATGATTTTCTTTTTAAAAATAATTACCAAAAAATGCTTTTTATTGTGACCTATGTATGTATACAACATGGCTCACAAAAATGATTATTTATTAATTAAATTAATAATGTAGTTTAACTGCCCCTTTAATAACACTGTAAAGCAGCGTTTAGATTGCTCTCTGATGACCCGGTGAACACTGAAAACACCGAGGACATGAACACTGCGAGGGGCTGATACACTCCTCAGAAACATGTGGATTGATTCCATAACACAAATCAGGATAAACAGCACAAAACATTCAAATAAGAAGTAGTGAAGAAAAAAATAATATATAAATAATGCAATATTTGTTCCTTTAGGGAAAATATGTGCTTTCATATTAAAAGAATATGGACAATATGTATAAAGACATGACAAAGTCAAATAATTAAGATAAATAAAATAGTTACGTCTCACCTTATCAATCCAGTCAATTGAATAGTTACAATCCAATTTGTATTTAAAGAGCACTGGTGTTATGCTCATTGGTGTTTAACATCATTACAATGTATTTTGGTGTCAGGCAGGATGTGGAGCATTGCAGCGCCGTGTTGCAGAGAGTTTGTTTGCTCATGTTGCTGGCTGAGGTAATGCCTGACGTCCACGTGCCACAGTGAGGCCTAGCGGGTTGCCATCTGGGATTGGTAAGAGAGCACAGGCTTTCTGATCTTCCTTGATTACATGTGGCAGCCTCTGACCTGAACTGAAGACCCCCTCCTGACATGGAGGATTGACGATTATCGATGCAGAAACCTTTGTTAACTCAAATAGAAGGCTGTGTGCTCTCTGTAGCTGGATAACGCTTTTTACCTTATTCTGATGAAGTTTCATTTTGGGATAATAAAAGTTGTGCGGTATGCTTTCTATGCTATTCATCTCTCTGATGCTGCCTTTAATTCCAGCTTTAGTCCAGGGTCTGTGGAAACTGGAGCTGCCTCTTTGAGTGAGTGAATCACCTGCTGTGGAAATTATAAACACTGTGCAGGAATTTACATTAGGCACCCAGTGGAAAAGTGCACTGTGCTGATGGCTTTGTCTGAACGATGGAGTAATAAAATCTCTTTTGTATACACGACATATTTCATCAAGGATATCTGCACTTCTTCACTCCGACCTCTTAAAAGCCATTTCATTCATCTTCAAATAGAGCTGGAATTGTGATAATTTTTAAACATTTCACATACTGTACTTTGTGCAGTAATTTAAAAGTGGGAATTGTTGCCCTTAAATCTGATTTTCTTGTCATAATTGAGCAGGAAAATCACAGTCACTAATAAATGCCTTCAAATAAACCATGAAAATGACTGAAGTCCAAAGTCAACTGAGACGAGGCCCTGGGGAGCATGGAGCTGAGGGGCGGGGATAGGGGGGGGTAAAGTTACCTGTGTTCCCTGTCAAAAACGTCTTCCTGATGCTAAAGTGGCTTTGAATGTTCAGACACTTAAAAAGGGTAGAATCATCAGTTATTGTAAACATATTGTAAGCACAGGTAGCTTGTTTATTTGTTATAGTTTGTGATTGGAGTCTACACAGTGTGTACCAGCCAGAGGCCTTTCCTCTATACCTGTGTGTTTATTTTGCTATCTGATCTGGCCAAAAGCCACGTGACTACTGAAGAATCACACACAGAATTAAAGTGTTGCAAGTTCTTGGGTGAAAATCATTATTGGAGCTTTCCCTCGACAGCTTAAGACTCCTTTAGGGATGCTGATTGTGTTGAAAAGGCTTCTGTTCAAAGCAGCGCGTGTGGGACGTGTTAGCTTGTTAGCATCAGGCTGGAAAACAATGTAGCGTTCATCAAGACAGGAGAGTTTTCTTGCAATGGAGTGTTACTGTTGTGTTTACTAAGTGTAATGAAATGATTTCATTTCGATTTGTAATCCCTTGAAGAGGAACAAGGGATGGTCCAAGCCTTAAAAGGGGTTGGGTTTGTAAGTTTGGTTCAGTGTAATTCTCTTAGCCTTCCCTAACTGTTTCCAACAAGGTCCATTACGTATGTTAATCACACAGACTGCTAACTTTAGCCACAGTTATTGCTTCTTACAAATAACAGCATTATGATTAGCGTGCCTGATAAAACTTAGAAGCAATAATGCCCTACATCAACAAGGTTTCTTCCGCTGTAGTGGCGGCCTTAGGCTGTGGAGAACTTCACCAGATGTTTAGGGCAGGTAGATGAACAGCAGCTTTGTACTCACATGGAAGCAGCTCCTTCAAATACATGTGCTTGTAGAGAAACAGAGGGGTACTGGTGAAGTCAATCTTTCAGTGCAGCACACATGTACCATACAGAAAGGGAAGATAAAGTGGTTATGGTCACGACATGTTACCATACTGTATGTACTTCCTCGATTGAAAGTGAACTCAATGTCAGTGGAAGTAGGACTGTGGTATGTTATACTACCTGCATGCGCATTAAGTGGTCCCAGCTATAGGGTCCTTTTGAAAAAAGTTTGAGATTACTGTAACATGTCCAACATATTTAGCAGACCATCTTCTCAGCACAGTTCAAATGGAAAACTCCTTTTTTGATATTGTTCCAGATTGAGGATTTAGATCCAGCATTTGTCTACATTTAGGTGTTCTTCAGCAGGTTGCCATGCTAAAGCAGCAAAGACATTTAAATCCACTTTCAGTGCACTTGAGGTCTCATTTATTGTAGAGTACTTGTAAACTATTTCCAACCATAGAGGAACAAAAGTATGTGGGAATTATGTTAAGTGTAGTTTTGCATTTATCATGATGGAGCCCTGCAGAGCGAAGAGAGCTTCTTTCTCCGAAGACATTAGTGTGCCACATAAGAGAGCACTCTCATCCTGAAGAGTCTCTATAATGTGATCAATTGCTAATCTGCCTACCTTTTAACCAGTTCTACTTTGGGATTATTATTCTTTGTTTTTGATCACGCTATGTAGACCACCAAAAGCAAGTGGAGCATGCAGAAGAGGCTCCACTCAGTGACAACACAAGTGGACATTGTAGTGACCGCTGTTACAAAACGGCGAGTTCCTCCGCCACTTAGTCTGCAAAGTATCTCAGATACTTGTGTTTAAATTATTTACATATATTTTGTATCTGCCAATGTACTTACCAGGGGCAGGTAAGACTTTAACGAGGATTCATTCCTATATTTATTATATAAAATGACGATTCCTCTCAAATAACATCTCCCTGATCCAATCACAACTTTATGTTTCAACTTGTAGAAAAATGTTTGGATTTATTTAATTTTCAGGGGTTATTACTAAAGGATTCTAGTTTGATCAAGGCCAGGGACACCTATTCTGCATTCTAGTCCCCATGAAATAAATATTCTGTGGGAAGTCTGAAATGCCTGTGGAAAGATAGTTGAGAGGGACAGGCGGCGCGGGGGAGTTCCTCCCTTTAGTGAGAGAACACATGGATTTGGGTCTGCTAAATGTCAACATGAGTAAGTCATGTATCACTTTGTTTCCATGATTTTTGCACAATTAAATCATTAAATGTCATTAAGGGACTTGTGTAACAGCCCCTCTGGTGCTGGACAGGAATCCAGCTCGCGACGGCTGCTACAGCTACGCTACAGCTACGCTACACTTTACTTGTTAATCTGCAGGTTATTACAACAGCATATCTATATGAAGCTGCATCGAAGCCACACACTCCCTTCTATTGTGGTCTTTGCCCAGAACTGAGTGAACATCTGAACTATGTACAATCACTGGGGAATTATGAAGTTTTATTTGATATGTTGTGATGGCAGGAAAAGGAGGAAAAAATAGTTGTAATGCTCTACATCCACTTTGGCAAAAGACTTGCTCGCTGGGAGCCAGGTCAACATCTTGGAAAATGAAAGAGTCATTATGAGTGGAAACACTTGTATTTAGATCATTACTTCACACAGTCATTATTTCATATGGAGCGTCATGAGTCATTGCAAAAAGATTAGTTTGCTAATCTCCAGGAAACAAAAGACCTCGAGGACAACGAGCGTGCAGGAAAACATCCAGAATTATTATCAGATAATGTTTATGTTTGCTATTGTGACCACAGTGTAAGTGAAGCCAGTTTTTGTATTCAAAACAAAGGGTGGGAAAGGGGCCTTCACTTTGACTGTGCCAAAGCTCTGAGGAACACTTATGAGAAAATGTGAGCTTTCTCTTATTAAAGACTCTAACTGGAAGCATCTCAACCTCATGCCTCTCTATAACAACCACTTTTTCATGACATCCTATTAAGAATCGAGGAGTTGTATTCCTTGAAATGCCAACACAGTATAACCTTAAAAATGGCCGTGCAAATACTTTGTGTACTTGCCTTTTTGGTAACAAATTGCCATATCATGTGTTTCGATTACCTCCTGAGTTTGGCCAGCCAATACATCTTCCCAAATGCAACAGTTGAGAGCTATGAATTATGGCAATATTTCAGTCTAAAAGAAACAAACCACTAATTGCAACGTGGCCTCTAATTTCAACAGAGATCCCAGATTGGCACTCTAGCAATGGGGAAATAGTTTACTGCTGCTCCTGCTTTATTTTGGTTTCGAATAACAGACACTACTAATTTGGTGTACACAGTGCCCCCCCCCCCCCCTCCCACTCCCCCACATGCCCTGTGGGGGGAACTCCAATCAGCCCACATCTCCACCGACTTTTTTTCAACATCTTTTAAAAGCCCTCCCCACTACCAGTGAACTGAAGACCGCCTTTCTCAAATGTTTCTGCTAATTCCCATTTCCTTTATAATCACACGCTTTCATGTGAGTGGCTGTCCGGGCCGGCTGGGGAGGGGAGTGGTAATTACTCTGGGGTCCCAGGCATTAACCCGACCAGGTGTCACTGGATGGCCTGTTTACCTCAGTGATTAATGAATGGCCTGCTAGTCTCAGGCTACCCCCACCCACTGCTCTTTAATTCCGCGTGGAGCGTGCCACTGAATCAATTTGCTGAGCACTGACAGGTCTGTGCCACATCAGGCCTCCGAGGCCCTCGGCCCCACCCATGCCCTTCTTTTCTCACCGCATCAACTCCCCTGTTTATAATGGCCTTGCAGGCAGCTTGTATACCGTGCTTTGTTGTACAATGATAAGCAAACTGAGTACATCTTTTTCATTAATAACTCAAACAAGTGAGAATGGTTATGTACTATTACAATGCATTTTGTTTCCCCTGTATGGCAGAAGAACATTTCTTTTTTAAAAATAAATTACAATAAAATATTTGTTATAAGTTATAACCGTAGTATTGGCAGAGTAAAAGCTCTTAAGCAGCTCCAGAGCTGGGCCAGGAATAAGCCTCTACCTGGCCTGCATTAAGAGATTAACTTTTCATCAGTGTACAATAGACCAGCACACAGCTCATCGGTTGACTCTGTTGAAAGGGTAAATATGTTTTAGCGTCTCGTAGGCTGCCGCCAGCAGAGCTGTGATGAAAAGGGTGTGAAAGCAGAACTGTGTCATCCCCTCATGTCTGTCAAAGAGGATATGGAGGGAGAGGAGCGGCAGGCTTTGTGTACACAGGTGATTACCTAATCAGCATGTCCTCTCTAAGAGGGGCCAACGTGGGTTCACGTCACTCAGACGCCACAACTGAACCTCCCAAAGCCAAATACAGCCTCATTGCTATGATACTGACACAATAACATATGGGACATAAGGAGAGCTCATTTCCACAAATGTGAATCGTTCTCTATGGAAGTGGAAACAACAAATTAGGCTACTTTCACTTCCATAACTGTGACAGATTGTCAGAGCATCTACCCATTTTCAATCAATAGGCTATAAAATGCATTTTTACGATATGAGGGTTTGGGTCAAGGTTTAGTTTTTTAAGGAAAAGGAAACAATACCGCTTACTGTAGACTAAACTGAAGTTAAAAACACCTTTCATACAGACACTGTATCCAAAAATAATATTTCTGTACAAATTCCCCATGAGATCAGGTTTTCAATACGTGGAGTAGTTTTAATTATGTATTTGTACTTTTTATTTCTTGATTTATTTACAGCTTCCTCCACTCAAGGGGAAATGTATGGCGGCCGACAGGTGCAAATGCTCTACAAGGGCCCAAACATTTCCATTTGGAGAAATGCGCTGCAGCTTCAGCAACACTGCAGCTATAAAATCACAAATGTTCCAAATGAAGAAACATCTTCAGCAACTTGACAACACATGCAGCATTTAGAAACTTGCGCAGCGTTTACTGAAAGCTGCAAAAACCAAACGCTGCAAATACAAAATGCTGCAAGAAGCTCAAAATACAACGGAGCCCAAGGGACACTAAAGAGTGACGCACACAGCTGGGAGACCAGGGGACACTAACGGCCCATCCACACAGCGGCGTGCGTTGACGCTTCACCATTCACTTTGAATGGGGTGACGTCACTTTTTGCCGAACTGCATTTTGGGAAGCGACGCGACGCGTTGCTGGCGTTGCTCGCTTCAAAAGTTCAGCAATGTTCAACTTTTTGCGCCCCGGCAGAAGCATCAGCCAATCAAATCCCTTTTATTCAAATCTGCCAGTACAAGCGCTAGCCAATCAAACCGCGTGTATGCTGGGAGAGACTACGCAGGTAATTTCCTCATATTCCAAAAAATGGAGGAAAAATTCATTATAGCGGTAGTGAATCACCCGGTGCTGTATGATCAGTCTCTGTTGATCTACCGGGATACAAACCGGAGGAGCCAGGCATGGAGGGAGGTGGCAGAGACAGTGGGTGAAACTGGTAAGTTTTCGCCTGTTTGGGGATTTTATATCCAGTTTATTTCATTTTAACATTGCTATTGCTTTGTATGTCGGGGCGGGAGATTCATGTGATTGGTTGTTGGTCGCGTTGCTCTCAAAAAATCCCCAAGCTTCAGATACGCCCACCGCCAAGCATCAACGCACGCCGCTGTGTGGGCGGGCTGTAAAGAGTGACGCACACAGCTGGGAGACCAGGGGACACTAAAGAGTGACGCACACAGCTGGGAGACCAGGGGACACTAAAGAGTGACGCACACAGCTGGGAGACCAGGGGACACTAAAGAGTGACGCACACAGCTGGGAGACCAAGGGACACTAAAGAGTGACGCACACAGCTGGGAGACCAGGGGACACTAAAGAGTGACGCACACAGCTGGGAGACCAAGGGACACTAAAGAGTGACGCACACAGCTGGGAGACCAGGGGACACTAAAGAGTGACGCACACAGCTGGGAGATCAGGGGACACTAAAGAGTGACGCACACAGCTGGGAGATCAGGGGACACTAAAGAGTGACGCACACAGCTGGGAGATCAGGGGACACTAAAGAGTGACATTTGGTTTCTGCAGCTTTTAGTAAACGCTGCGCATGTTTCCTCAGGTTGCTGAATATTTTCTAAATGCTGCTTGTGTTGTCAAATTGCTGAAGATGTTTCTTTATGTGTAAACGAACATTTGTGTTTTTATATTTGCTTCATTTTCGAAAGTGCAGCGCCTTTCTCCTAATGTTAGTGTTTTGGGCCGATGTAACGCGTTTGCCCTAGACACTATAGAAGGAAAAAAAGAACACAAACAGCCCAAACACAAAGTTATATCTTTAAAATGTGTCCATGTGAAAAAAGTATCAGCGATGAGATTAAAAAACGAATTTAGCATCAGTAGCAGGTAATGCTTGATCATCTATGTATCTGAGGTTTAGCTACAAGAAGCTCTGCTAGCTACTAGCAACAGAAATGACAATGAAAACTGTGTTTTAGAAGTTGTAGGCATTTTCTGTGTTGTTGTGTCAATGAATGAATATTGATATACATTTCAAAATAATATTTTATGACATTCAATTTATTATATGATAGCCTTTTTATACGTCAGTATATAAATACATTTTTACATTTTCTGTCGATTTGTTTGTAAGATATGATGCATACTTCCATTTATTAATGCACAACAATCCCTACATTCTTCTGTGAGCACAAATTAGTTTCAGAAATAACCTCTTTGAGGTTCCAGTCTATTCATCCAAGTTGTCACTTCTCACTTCAGGAGGCACATTCAAATGAGTCATTGAGCCGTGATAATAAAATGATCCGTTTGCCTCTAATCACTGCATGTCACGACAGCATACATTCCTACTTGTGTATTCAGGCTCAACTAGCGTGCCATGACATCAGCCAACAGTGAACATTAAGACAGGCCATTAACGGAGCTGCTGAGTTACAGGCTGCTGCTGCTATCAGCCCTCAGCTCCAAATGGATTACATTTTGATTGTGTCAGCCAACACTCCAGTGGCCTTCTACAGGGTTATGGAAGCTTTGCCGTACACTTCCGGCAGCTGCTTTTTCCACCCTGTCTGTCAAAACAACATGGTGGGTGTTAGGATGGAGAAATGGGGGGTAAACTGTTGTGACTAACACAGGTATGGACATGGAAAAATAATTGAGCTGTCATCTAGGAATGCTACAATATCTGTGTTAACAGCACAGGTGTACTGGTGTACCGCTCTTATGGATTAATACAGTGTTAATGAAAAGAAAACATTTCAAAATTACCCAGTGCTCATAATAGTGTTTTTACCTGCGGTTTTCTCTGCTGTTTGCACTTGTATTCAGTTAATGCTGCATTTCAAAGGACGCAAGGAATTAGGCCCGTCATTGTGAAATAGGACTTAATGTTTCTGATGAATGCAGGTCTTCATCATCTTCAATCTTCATCAGGTCAAGGAGGAGTATTTTACCTACATTATCATGCTTTACCCACAAGAGCTTTAAAGGTAAAATGTAATCCACTTTTAAATGTAATGCTAGCTCAGTGAAGTATTGCACAATATACAGTACATTACTTGATTAAATGAACTTGTATTTGAGTGTAAAGCTAATGCTATGGTAAAGTGTTGTGACTTTGACAGACGGTGTTGGGTGTAACGCGTTACAAAAGTAACACGTTACAATAATGTATAACTATGCTGTAACGCAGTAATATAATGCATCACTAATTAAATGCTGGTAATATTATACCCGTTACAATTTTCAGTAACGCACCTTACAACACATTTTAACCTGAAATTAGTTTTTTTTAATTCACCAACATCGCCATCGACACAAGAGAAACAATTGTGCATGTAGTATAAGTTGTTAGTATAGCCTTAAGGGCCTACACAGTTATTATGCTATACCACATCGCCTTTCACTGACTTATATTGAGCTGCAATAAACTACATTTTAGCCTTTAAAATAACAAGCCCTACTTTTCCGGTTAATTTGGTGAAAGTAACTCAAAAGTATGACAAAGGTAGTGTAACGCATTGCAAGTTCAGAGACATTACATTGCATTTAGCTGACGCTTTTATCTAAAGCGACTTACAATAAGTGCATTCGACCAGGAAGATACAACCTTGAAGAAAACAGAATCATATTAGTACATCAGGTTTCATAGAGCCAAACATTTCAAGTGCTACTCAACTGGCTTTAGATAAGCCAGCCCTTTATTAGTATATAAGTGCTTTGTTAGTAATTCAATCGCTCGAAGTGGAGTCTAAAGAGATGAGTTTTCAGTATGCGCCGGAAGATGTGCAAGCTATCTGCTGTCCTGATTTCAATGGGGAGCTCATTCCACCATTTTGGAGCCAGGATAGCAAACCCACGTGTTTTTGCTGATGGGAACTTGGGTCCCCCTCGCAGTGTGGGTGCAGCGAGCTGTTTGGCTGATGCAGGGCGGAGTGCACGTGCTGGGGTGTACGGTTTAACCATGTCCTGGATGTAGGAAGGGCCAGATCCATTCGCAGCATGGTACGCAAGTACCAGTGTCTTGAAGTGGATTCTAGCAGTTACTGGAAGCCAGTGAAGGGAGCGGAGGAGCGTAATAATGTAATGTAACTTATTACTTTAAAAAAGACAGATATAAGTAATATTACTGTATTACACTTTGGGAGTAACCTGCCTAAAACTGTTGACAGAAGATGACAAATATCTTCTATATATATATATATATATATATATATATATATATAAATAAAAGGAATGCATTTCTGATGTTCAGTGGTTTTACTTGAAAGGATGTAATGTCTCACACTTTTAGCAAAAATGTGAACTTCATCTGCATCCAGATGGACAGGAGAAGGAGCATTATATTATCATATATTGCATCCAAACTGCTCTTTAAATAGGAATTTAAATGACCTTCACGGTCTGTGATAATCAGTTCAAATTCTACATTTCTCTGGTGGGGGAGTGTTACAAACTCAGACACTTAGGAGGTAGGACCCAATTGCAATACCCGGGAGACAGAGGTAAAGTATTTGTAAGATACTTTATTTTTCCATGAACAGCAAAAAATGGTCTCTACAAAACTGGAGAACAAAAATGAAAACACGTAGTGAGGATCAAACTTATCAAGACCTCAAAATAGCATAGATCTGACTGTGGCAAGAGACAAGAGTAAAGCACTGACCATGGCATTAGACAAAAACGAACTGACGAGGAACACAGGGAGACAGGGGAATTTAAACACATGATAATGAGAAACAGGTGGGACCAATCAGGGGCGGGACTGACGCTGATGAGCACAGGGTGAAAACAATCAGGAAGCCTGGAATGAGAGATAAAAGGTGAGTAAGAAAAACAAACATAAACCAACCTCTCTAGCATTTCGATCCGTGCACAACAGGGAGTTCCTAACTTATCTTACCAGGCCACACTACGCTAACGCTATGTTTGTTATCACATAATGCAAAATAACTTGCAAGCAATGCTGACCATGCTTGGAATTTCCTCATTTTAGGGGCAACGCCATTTGGCCTTTGGTGTCACCATTCTTTTTAGGGCACAAAAGCCACATGCCAGGGCACAAAGGCAAGTAAGGTAAACATTTGGATTTGGAGCTTACAAATAAGTAACTTCACTTTCTGATAAGTGTGCCGCGATTTCGGTCCGACCTCCTCCAGCGTCATAACCCACTGGGCGCGTTTCCGAAGCGTTTCCGAAGCGGAGCGTCTTGCGTGCCGGCTCGCAGTTTTTGTTGATTTGGGCATATACAGACAAAGTTAATAAAAATTGTAATATTCCAGTTATAAACGACATGAATCAAAGATGTGTTGCTGTATTTTAGCACCAAGACGCTTCTCGCCGTAACGTGGCGCGTCTGGTGGAATAGCACCCATTGACTACAGTGGCCGCGATCGCTGTGAACGCCGCGGTGCAGCCGTAACGCGCCGCAGACGGACCCGGTGGAATCTAGGGGTAAGGGCGCAACAGTCTCGCCACTGAGAGAGTGTGTGGGTGTTTCTCAATGTCGAGTACGCTTGCTTGGTACATGTCTTCCGAGCGTCTTGCTTCAGAAGAGAGGCAAGAACACTTCCTGGCGGGATCATCTCCTGAACAAAAACAAAAAGCCCACGTTTTATCCAGTTTGTACACAACGATGGATAAACTTAACAAGCAGCAGTGGTCCACTGAAGAGACCAGCTACCTACTGGGAATCTGGTCTTCCGAAGAGGTACAGAGGAAGCTGGAGCACAATCGGCCATTGTTGTTGTTGTCGGTGTCGGTTGTGAGGGGTTTCCGCGCGGTTTGGCTTTATGAAGCAGGCACGCAAACGGTTACGTTATGACGCAAACGATGACGCAATGACGCAGCACCATTCGGACTCTGGGCAGTGTGAAAAGAGCCAGAGCTAAACCGAAGAACCGGTTCTGAACCTGAAAGGCTCTAGCATGCAGCATGAACCAGAGTTGCGTTGGTGTGAATGAGGTATCAGAGGCGGTGTATTCAGAATGGACTTCCAGCCGTAACTGTCACCACAGCATCTAAATAAAACAGAGAATATTTCAGAGGGATATGCTACATATTAACTTTCTATTTTATGCATTTCAGTTCTTCATTAACATTCCTTAATTAACACTTCACTTTCCTGACACAGTTCCACTAACATACATTCACTGTCGATTGTTATTTTTTTATATTCTTTGCAGAATTTGGCCGTGTAAAATGTCCTCTTGGGTTGCTGTACAGCCAATGTGTGACGTCATTAGTAAGCGTAACGGACCCCGTGCTGATCTGGTAGGCCGTGCACATATGGTACCTACACCGGCAGGCAAGACGCTCCGATTCTGAAACGCGCCGGTGGGTTATGACGCTGGAGGAGGTCAGACCAAAACCGCGGCGCAGCCGTGACGCGGCGCAGACGGACCCGGTAGAATCCCGGGGTTACACTGTAGGTGCGTCGCGTTTGGGGGTGCGGGGGTGGTGCTGGTGCTAGTGGAGCCTCGCAGCCTTCCCGCGTCCATTCGCAATGTCTCGCCGACTCCAGGCAGCAACCAGGAAACCACACCAGTAAGCCAGTTCACACTGTCCGCTCCTCGCAGCAGCGAGCCTCGCAACGTCCCGCCAACACGCCACCCAGACCCCACGCAGCATTCTCATCTGTTTGTCATTACTGGTGTCATTTTCTGGTTGCTAACGCCATTGAAACACATAATCACTGATGTTCCGCTGTACCGGTGGTGGACTCATCAGAACAGAATGGGCGAGCTGACCAATCAGAGCACAGTGGGCTCACAGGGAGGGGACGGGCAGGAGCTCCAACAAGCTGTGAATGAATACACATACTATACAGAGATGTGAGTTTGGAAAATTGCACAATGTAAATCTATTCTAGTATACCTCAACAATGGAATTATGATCAGTAGAAATGGCCATGTCATGGGACCTTTAACAGTGTGAAGGGCACAAAAGCCATGGTGGCCGTAGGACGTACAATTATTTGTGGGGCCTCACGGCCAGACCGAGGGGCAACGACGGCCATGGCCGCCGCGAAAATCCTACCCTGATGCTGACACATCATCATCATCATCATCATCATCATCATCATCATCATCATCATCATCATCATCATCATCATCATCATCATACCATCTGTGAAGAAATGTGTGGAGCATTTAGATCAGCACATAGGAAAATCATGGATAAATGTAAAATGCTAATTACCCATACATGAGCATGTGACTCTCTGTGTACTAGAAGACAAGAGGCAGCTGGTAAATTCTTATACAATGCCGGGCCTCATCCATCAGAGGCTTCCTTTGTAGGTGCAGGTAGTTTGTCAGGAGGTCAGCGGTCAGCGTCTGGTGTACACCTCCCTCACTTTGCTCCAGACTGACGGGGGGTCATGGTATTGATCGGAGCCTTGGATGGTAGCCCTTGACCTGCGCCTCCATTTAAAAGCTGTAAAGGAAGCTCTGCTCCAATCTAATGTTTTCCACGAGGTGCGGGACACCTGCACTCTGTCATTGTGTTTAGATTGTGAGCTGCAGCTAATAGGCCAGCTGGGCCTCGCTTTCATTACATCCAACTACGCTTACAATAACAGAGGAGAAGGCAACACAGAAACACATTACATGTCACCTTATTTATGCATTTGATGACAAGAGTACAGCTCACAATCCACATGGACATTAGCTGGCTAAATTGATGCAAAGCACTTACGGAGCTCATCCACCCGTCTAGTGTGGAGTGCGAAGATGCTTGTCTGCTGTAAATATTAGGTTAGAGGAACATTTTTAACCTGTCAAAACAAAGCCTTGCAATGGCTTTTAACATCCTCAATTGTTGGAGGATTTTTCAAAACAGATTGTTGATTCACTCCGCCTAACATCTGTTCAAACAGCTCCCTTCACAGTGTTCTCAAAGTGCGGGGCTGAACAGGACAACCTACCAGGATTTCAGGTTATGCCCTTTTTATAATTTTAAAAAGTCAACACAATGGAAATTATAAACATTTCTAGACGTATGGAAGTTATAAATCCAGCTCCTGTTATTTCCTCAAAAAGTTGACCTAATCATATTAATTAGTGAAACTTATACTTAAGTTAATAAAAAGCTTAAGAGTGATATATTCATGTTTCAGATTATTAATACATCTTGGAACAGGGAATTTGTAGGCCATTATGTTTACATTTCTTCTAATTTACTGAAGATATCCTATAAAAAGTTATTTATACTGGCTTAAGTTTTTAGAAAGCATCAGTCAAACAGGAGGGAATGAACCAACATGTTGTGCTTATTTATGTGTAATGGAGTTGGATCTTCAAATTTTATACCATATATTTGGCTGTATAGAAAAAAACTTTAAGACATTAAATCAAATATGAAATGTTGCTGTAAAATCCAATATGGTGAACCTAAAGTCAGCATTCCTTTGTGTGAATGATACATTCTTTTTATGAAGTAAAGTATGTAGAAATGCACCCAAATATCAATATCATAACATGTGAAAACAAAGAGAAAGACAGAGTAACGCTGTGTGACTGAGCAGACTTTGGCAAAGTTAGCCAAGCACCCATCTGGCAGTGTGCATATCAACTGGCACATAGCTCAACAGTGATGCAGTTTGAGAAATGTTAAACACAGCTTATGAAAAGATAACACAAAGCAAAGAGTGAGTCGGGACTGAGCTGTGTCCCCGCGCGCGCAGTGTGAGCTGAAGGCCACTACTGCTCTGGATCCTGGAGCTGCTGGATCAAGGTCTGGCTAAAGTACATCCCTGTCAGATAGAGGCACAGTGTTTATAACGTACCATTAACATTTGGATCAGTATGTTTAATAGAGCCAGCTCCTTAATGCACACTGTCCTGGGCTTTAATGGGATGCACTGGCCTATCTGCCTCTGCCCCCCAGTGTTAACAGGTCATGAACAGACAGGCGGTGTGGCTCGCGACATGTTTTTGGCGGCTGCGGTGTTATTTGGTCAGGGAGACAGTGGGTTTAGGTGGGGGGTGGGCATCATTGAGACTGTCACAAAGTAATGGCGCTTTTCCACTGCAGGTTTTGGTGCGGCTCGACTCGGTTGGGCTCGGCTCACTTTAAGCTGCGTTTCCATTACAGTTAGTAACTGGGGTATTAACTATAGTAACGACGCAGTGTAGGCGGGGCGATCGGCTGTTCGGAGGGCGGAACGACGCTAAAACTGCTGTGACGTCATCTTCAAGGCGACACAACCAGGGGCGCCGCCAGGGGGGAGCACCCCCCAGGATTGCCAAAGCACCCTCTAAGCACCTCCAAGAAATATGTTTTTTATTTTTTATTATTATGATTATTTTTATTAAATTAAATTAGAACAATTATTGATTACATCAATGCAAATGTGAAACAAACACATTTTTTCCCAAAAACATAAAGCCAACACAGGTGATATGATTAGGCCAATGGCCAGCACCCATTCGATTTTTGACCTACCCATAGGCTAAATTACTTTGTGACACTTGAGTGACTTCCTGTTAGCTCGAGCGCCAAATTATTTGCTAACAGCAAAGTGAAAAATTGATCGTTTTTTAGTCCTTAAACGTCCACGTGTGGACACTCAATCAAAACCACCTGAAAGCGAGAGGGATTCTGCACATAATAGCCTAGCCTCGTGAGTACAAATAGCTTACTTCTGGGTCTCTGTTTTTCATTCAAGCTCTGCTCTGTGTGTGTGTGGCACGAGCCATTTTGTGTGCGTGCGTGCGCGAGCGAGAGAGAGAGCTCGCCTCGCGCACCGTTGGGTATCTACCGAAGATCGTTGTGGTTACCATCTGGTGCTAGCTAGCCAAGCTAACGGATATAAGGAGCTTTTTCAACAACAAGGTGGAGGGAGAACTCTCTCCTGTCAGACTGAGAGTCTCAGATAACCTCAGCTCAGGTGAAGTAAAGGACTCTCTGTGTTTAGATAGTTAACTTCAGTCTAGTTATCTGTGGGTCTCACGGTTTGTTTTAAAAGGGGAGTGATTTGTAAAATATCTATAAAGAAATAGAAAATCTGTTTCATATGGGTGTTGAGAGATGTATCCATAGATCTGTTAATGTTGCTCTCAAAGTGCACCAGATTGATGCTTTTAACTTCAATATTTAAAAAAAAAAATCTTCCCGGGGGAGCATGCCCCCGGACCCACTAGAGGAGGTGAGTACCCTCCTAGAGGAGGTGAGGTCCACCCCCCCACTTGTAAAAATAGCACTTTACCCCTGCTTACACCTATATGCTGTGAACTGATTATCGAGCCTTCATTGTAACAGTCGCGGGTACACTGTGTGTGGCAGTGGTGTAGTGGGGATTTTTTTACTGAGGGGACGCTATTTTAATTAGGTATATAATCCCAAACAATGCCACAAAAGTGCGCACGTGCGCAGTGCACTCACAAAACGGGCAGACAGGTCCACAGAAACTACCGGTATGCTTAGTCCTACTTTAGTTACTGTACTGCGTTTACTCGGTCAATAACAAATATACCTAAAAAACACACCAAACATATTCATATATACTGGAGCTTAAATTAAGAAATATGTACTATATAATGTGATCAATAATAATGTAAAACAAACTACGTATAACTACCACATTATAACTGAGTGAATGTAAATATACAGTTATGAAGACATATCTGACATTTCCACTGGGTGACTAATTTTAATTGATGTTGACACCATCTCACAACACTCTTAAAATAACATTAATTTCTGAAGCACAATTTAAAATGTATGCTGTTTAAAATCTCAAATTAGATCTATTGTCCATCTATATTTGTATTATTATTTAATGGAAACCGTCCATAATCAAAGAGTCACTCGAAGTCAATCAAATACTTATTTCACTTCAGGGTAATAGAAGGAGACCCCATCTAGTCAATCAGAGAAAATCAGGACAATTTGATGTAGTTTCAAAATAAAAGACCTTTGAAGTCTCATATGCTATCGTCCTTCTGTTTTTATACAAGAATAAATAAGAAACTGTCAAATTATCAAAGACTTATTTTACTCCAGGGTGATAGCAGGACACCCCATCTAGTCACTCAGAGAGAATCAGGACAATCTGATGTAGTTTCAAAATAAAAGACCTTTGAAGTCTCATATATGAGCTATCATCCCTCTGTTTTTAGATAAGAATAAAACAAAAACGATCCAGTATCAAATACTTAATTCACTTCAGGGTGATAGCAGGCCACCCCATCTAATCACTCAGAGAGAATCTGGACAATCTGATGCACAGTTTCAAAATAAAATACCTTTGAAGTCTCATATATGAGCTATCTGTCCTTCTGTTTGTATCCAACAGTTCAAATGTTCGAATTACATTGAACCAGAATTGTCCCCCTTTTTTCTTTAACAGCGAAGACAATTGGATATGTTAATGATATATTGACCGCAAAACTCAAATTGTCCCCGGTTTTAGTTTTGAAAATCCCTGACTTCATGCTTATATAGAGCAAGACAGCTGTTGGAAGAAATCTAATTCCTGCAGGATATTTCCCATCTTTTTAAAATAATGGCTGCCTTTTGCTAGACGGCTAAATGAAAAAGATGTGACATGAGTTCAGTGAAACCCTCATTAGAAAGCAATTACAGCACAAAACCCCCCTTTTAAAATCCAACTTGAAACTCTCTCTCTCTCTCTCTCTCTCTCTCTCAGTTTTGCAGTCTATCCACGGGTATTCCTCTTGTTTCCTCCGCCACATCTCCGGACTCCGTCCATTCCTCTGGGAAAGGTGAGCTTGAGCTAGCTAGGGGAACGTTGCTAGCATAGTATTACCTTCCCTTCTGAGCTAGGGGAATCAGAGGGAAGCAACACAACCAGATTGAAATTGGTATAATTATAAGCGGTTTATTTTAAACAGCTGGTAAACAAAATGGCAGGCAAGCAGCCTGAAACAAACAAATTGCCACAAACACCAGTTTACATAACAAACAAAAGAGGCCACAAGGGCACAAGCTTAAATAGGCAACCAAACTAAGGGAGGACTCTCAAAAGTGAGCCTATTTACACACCTGAAATCACTGAACACTTAACGAAAGGAGGCTGCAAGAAAACACAGCTAAATAGGGTAACTGAACATACCACTTTAAACACATAAATCAACACGACACTAAGCACATACGAGTTAACCCCTGTTAACAGAATGTATCACAATCAATAAGACCACACAAGTTAAACACAGAACGACGAGCAAATAGCGAGAGGAGTCTGTTCCTCAACAGAGGCTCCAGAGTGATGATAGTCCGCGGCCTTTGTACTCCTCCCCAGCAGGTGTGCGCCGGCTGTGCGCTGCTATTGGATGACGTCAATCCAATCACCATCTTCAGAGGTGGACCAGGAGATGACAGCCAATGACGTCGGGGCACCCACACAGCTCATTTACATATCACACAAGCACACAGCTGCAAACACTCACAGGCAGATTAATGAGCAGACAGAAACAGCAGCCTTAACACATAGCTAACGTTGACGTTAATGCTAGCATTATCCACATCTTTAAGCGGCTCTTCTGATGATGTACTAGTAGCAGCTTCACTTGTAGCTTCGGTGCTGCTAGCCTCTTTCTTTTTGTGAATGATATTCTTTTTAGAAAAGAAGTCAAGTATAGAATGTTTGCCTGCCATTGTAGAGCTTTCTCGTTAGCGTTCTTGAGGGAAAGAGCTGCCGCCACATCACTGACACACCCCCAGCTCGCCGCGGGGTCACAAGCGTGATGCCGAATCATCATTTTTTAAGGAAATCGTTTTAATTTTTTATTATAATTACTGTGAAATGTATTATGTTTTTGTCATTATTACAACAAATACACAATTGCAACTGATAACAATGGCAATGATTTTATATTAGACTATTAAAAAAAAACTCATGCTCCAAATAAGTGGGGGTACGGCGTACCCCCGCGTCCAACGCCCACTACACCACTGGACTGTCTGGAGTGTTGCAGTAGAAAATTCAACTGTAGCGCTGGTGCATTAATGCGAAACCCTTAATGTTTGAGCACCCTCTATGAAACGTCAAGCTACCCCACAGCACCCCCTAGAGAAAATCTCTGGCGCCGCCACTGGACACAACTCACAAACACTATAACAATGGAGGATATGGAAGCGATCGTGTACTTGGTTCTTGATTTTTATCACAGCAAGGAGGCAAACGTCGTTTCAGAAAAGGCTGCGTATAGCAAGACGAAATACAGAAGAAAAAACAGGAGAGTTTTGGCAATCCTGCAACGCAGCGCAGACGACAGGCGACTGATCACTTCTAAACAACAATGCTAAGGTAAGATAACGTTCCCTAACTAGCAATGTGTTTAGGATCACAGTCACTATACGACCAAAGTGTTTCAAGAATTTAATTAATTTTAGCTACCACTTTTACATATTAAAATATGTATGCTTTTTATGTGTATTTCAGAAGTTATACCATTTGCAAAGTCTCCACCGCAGACCATGTGGTTGGACGTTCAACCGAGTTACCGAGTGGTGGGGTGTGATTATTCCATCTTTCACACACACTCAGTGGGCGCAGAACTTCAGGACGTCTGAGGAAACCTACATCTACCTGTGCAACAAATGTCTTGGAGAGGCCTATGATGATGAATGGGATGCAGCAGTAGCAGTGGCACAAGGTGCAGAGGAGGAGGGCAGTGACATACGTGAGGGTCTGGTGCGCTACTTAAAAAGCTAAATATTAATTGTACTAACTGTAAATGGTATTGAACATAAATAAATATGTTTTACTCTTTCACATTTACATGTGTTTGTCAGATGAATAAAAAAATAATAAGTTTCAGAATTGACTATTTTAGTAAATATTTGAATTTCAAGCACCTGTAAGTACTGCCCCATAATAAGAACATTTGAGAAAATAACAGATCATGAAACGAAAATCTTTCTAATAAATTAAGAAGGTTGTTTTGTGGTCCGTTTTGTTTGTTTAGATCTACTATTAACACAGAGGAAATCACGATAAAGATACTTGTTGCAAACAAAAACAGTTTAATCATCAAACAAGTGCAAATAACAAAGCAAACTATAAACATGATGTGATTGGGTTCTATTCGTCCATTCGATACATAGGCTTAGTCTGTTGTTTAAGCTCCAAAAAACTTTATTTATAATCAGCCATAAACAAATATATATACTGTTCGACAAAAGGTAAACAGTATAACGTAAATAAACAAAATCAAAGTTTACCAAATTAGGTTGTCTGTCCCTCTAAACACATCCTAGCTGTTGCCTTTACTGCAACACTCTGCCGAATGACTCGTCCAGGGCCAACACCGTCCCTTTTGTACCCATAGCCCCTCCCCACAGGCTTACTGTCAACCGGTTACACAATTATCTCCAAACCACATTGTCAACATAAATGTAATCCCTCAAACATGAGGAAACTATCCGACCCAGACATACACAGGTTAACTACCTCGTAACACAATCATTCCCCCTAATTAATAAACGCAAAAGAAATAATAAATTGCATACTATTTAAATCACGGAAGTGATGCGCCTCCGTCTTTGCCATCCGCCGCTCCCCACGTAAGTATCGTGTAATATAGATAAATGTATGTTTAAATAATTGTAGACTCACAAGCGTGCACTTATGGTCGCGCTACAGAAAGGAAAGGGAAAAGGTGGACGTGTTAGTGATGATTTAACCTTATTTATTGACGAACGGAAGAGAGCAGAGGCCTCTACTACGAAGCTGGTTCAACCTAACCTCGATACGTATGAGTTAGCCGGTTGGCCTAATCCAAAACATACACGCTCTCGCTAAACAGTAATACGACGCGGGTTATCACGTGGATCGCTTAAGCCAGCCGTGTCCTATCTAGTTAGATGCGCGTTCACATGAAAGGGGTGGTATTTGGAGCATTCGACCAATCACAAACATGGACAAGCGTACTGACAGCGCAGCGTCATACTTCCTGAAGGAAAAGTCAACTATATAATTAGACAAATATGAAGACGTTAAACTTGAAACATCCATGACTTAAACACTTTATCCAGGATAAAAGCCACATAGTTGCACCTGCAAGGTGAATACAGCTGGTAAAAGAAAAAGTGTTTGAATGCGTACATTAACAGGTTTATGATATCACTAAGACACGAGTGGATCTGACATTAATTACATTTGTCTCGAGTGTTTCGTCAACTTAATGTGTTGCTTAAAATAATACTTCTGCATACAGTATGTGACACTGTGAGTGTTGCACGGCCAGATACGGCTCAGCTGACTCAGATAAGGAAATATATGATACATTATGATGTGATATGCCGCAGACTGTACTTAATGTTACTCTGATCTGGTTACTTATGTTGTGGCAGATATTTAAGTAAGCTTTCTTAACGCTAATGTTACAATAGTCAGATTGCTCTGAAGATGGGAGGTGATATTCTATTAATGTTCACGTTCACACAGTCGGTGATTTTTGCCGGCCGTCTTTCCTGCAACGACAGCTTTTCTGTATTTCCTTTCTCCTGTAATATGACTTGATCACTTTAAACTCCGCACACTTAGCTCTGATTGGTCAGCAGGCAGTGCTTTCACTGAGTTGAGCTCTTAGACTGCAACCTAACCTGGTCCCAACCAGGTTAGCCGCACAGCATAAGTTACCATGGAGATCTAGCCTGCTAAAAAGAGAACCAGCTTCGTAGGACCGGAAACCCCGAATTTTCCCTGAAGTTAGCCGGCTAAGCGAAAATCCTGCTTCGTAGTATACCCCCCAGGAAATGTGTGTGTGTGTGTGTGTGTGTGTGTGTGTGTGTGTGTGTGTGTGTGTGTGTGTGTGTGTGTGTGTGTGTGTGTGTGTGTGTGTGTGTGTGTGTGTGTGTGTGTGTGTGTGTGTGTGTGTGTGTGTGTGTGTGTGTGTGTGTGTGTGTGTGTGTGTGTGTGTGTGTGTGTGTGTGTGTGTGTGTGTGTGTGTGTGTGTGTGTGTGTGTGTGTGTGTGTGTGTGTGTGTGTGTGTGTGTGTGTGTGTGTGTGTGTGTGTGTGTGTGTGTGTGTGTGTCGCCGCTGCGGCTGTCAGTGGCGGAGTCAGTCACTCTGTGATCCGCTCCGTCACATTATCCTCCCCCTCCCCGAGGTTGGCGATGTGCGGCAACCTGGAAAGGTAATCAGCCACTGCATTCGATTTGCCAGATTGATGACGGATAATGAATTTTAACGGTTGGAGTGAGAGGTACCAACGGGTAAGTCGGCTGTTTTGATCTTTCATAGAGTTGATCCAGGTGAGAGCCCGGTGGTCGGTTTCCAGGTCCAACTCACGCCCAAGCAGATAGTACTGCAGACTCTCTAGGGCCCACTTAATGGCTAGACCCTCCTTCTCTACAGTGGAATATATGGTCTCATGGGGTAATAATAATAATAATGCATTTTATTTATATAGCGCTTTTCACGACTCAAAGACGCTTTACAATATGAGGGAGGGTAGACAAACAAGGACAGGCAAACGAGTAAGTATAGTAAAATAAATAAAAAGGCAGTCAAGAGAAAATTGATTGAGAGGAGGGGGGCTTATGGGTAGGCAGAGTTGAAAAGATGTGTTTTGAGGCGGGACTGAAAGACTGTGAGGGACTCAGAGTCACGGAGATCTTGGGGGAGGGAATTCCAGAGCCTAGGAGCTGCCACTGAGAAGGCTCTGTCCCCAAAGCTGCAGAGTGTGGATGTGGGAATGGATAGGAGTCCGGCTGCGGTGGATCTGAGGGACCGTGGGGGTTGATAAGGAGTGAGAAGGTTTGTGAGATAAGGGGGGGGCCAAATGGTGGAGTGCTTTGTAGGTGAGGACCATCATTTTGTAATTGATGCGATGGGAGACAGGAAGCCAGTGGAGCTCTTTGAGGACTGGGCTGATGTGATGCCATGATTTAGTATGTGTGAGGAGACGTGCAGCTGCATTTTGAACCCGTTGGAGTCTGTTGAGGGATGTAGTGCTGATGCCGTAAAGAAGTGAGTTGCAGTAGTCAAGGCGGGAGGAAATTAAGGCATGGGGCAGGGGTAGCATCTTACGACTCAGGTACAGGATTGGTCGTTCTTCTCCAAGGTCCCCTTGGACCAAGACTGCTCCAAGGCCTACTGCAGAGGCGTCCACCTGTACCAGAAACCTTTTGGTGAAGTCTGGACTTTTGAGGACAGGGGAAGAACACAGGTACTCTTTTAAGGTGTGGAAGGCTGTTTCCCAGTATTCTGACCAGGTTACTGGGTGCCTCTGATCCTTGTTGGACAGTGCTGTGAGTGGCGCTGCGGGGGTGGCAAACTGAGGCACAAATCTCCTGTACCATCCAGCCAATCCAAGGAAAGACCGGACCTCCTTTTTGGTGCGAGGTTGAGGGCAGCTTCGGATAGCTTCAACCTTATCCACTTTTGGCCGTACCTCTCCTCGTCCCAGTTGGTAGCCTAGGTATCGTGTCTCCCGTCGTGCCCACTCACACTTGGAAGAGTTGAGTGTCAACCCAGCTTTGTGGATCCTACCCAGTATCTCTGAAAGGTGTTGGACATGCTCCTCCCACGAGTTGCTGAAAATAAACACATCATCGAGGTAAGCAGAGCTGCAGTTCTCACAACCCTGGAGGACTCTGTCCATCAGCCTCTGGAAAGTAGCTGGTGCTCCATGAAGTCCAAAGGCATCACCGTAAACTGGAACAGCCCTGTTGATGTTCTGAAGGCTGTGTATGGTCTGCTTGACTTCTCCAGCGGCACTTGCCAGTACCCTTTACACAGATCCAGGGTGGTGATGTATTTGGCAGCTCCAACCCGCTCCAGCAAGTCATACATTCTTGGCATGGGATAGGCGTCAAACTCTGAGATGGAGTTGAGATTCCGGAAATCCATGCATATCCGTAGAGACCCATCTTTTTTGAAGACGATGACCACCAGGCTGCACCACTCTGAGTTGGATGGCTCAATCACTCCAAGTTTTATCATCTCTTCTACCTCTTCCTGCAGTTCTTCTACCAGTTGTTGTGGGACACAGTAGGGACGTTGGCGGATTGGTTGTCCATCTTTTTGTTGGATGACATGCTCAACAAGGGTGGCAGCCAAGAGTGAAGGAGCCTCCTTGAAAATCTGGAGGATCCGTGCAGCTTGCTCAGGTGCAAGGTGCATCAAAACAGGAACGGCAGCCACAGTTAAGGTATCCAACCCATTCTCGATGTCCTCCTCATCCAAATTCACCTCCTTCACCAACAATGCCTTTTCGGGGGCCTGGACAGAACGTTCCTTCCACTCTTTCAGCAAGTTAACGTGGTAGGTCTGTTTGTTTTTTTTATTTTCTGGGTGATTGATCTCATAGGTGACTGGGCCCATCTTCCGTGTGATGACATATGGCCCTCGCCACTTCGTGAAAAGCTTGCTGTTGGATGAGGGCAGCAGCAAAAGGACTTTCTGGCCAGGCTGGAACTCACGATGCCGAGCTTGCTGGTCATAACAGGTCTTCTGGCTTTTCTAGGCCGAACGCAGGTTGACTTCATCCTCCTCCTGGTATCCTGCTAACCGATCCCTCATCTCCAGCACAAACTGCACCACTCCTCTATCACTTAGAGTGGTCGTAGGAGCCTCCCAGCCTTTTCGGAGTAGATCCAATGGGCCCTGAACCTCCCATCCATATAGCAGCTCGAACGGAGAGAATCCAGTTGAAGCCTGGGGTTTTGCCTACCTCTCGGTAGGCAAATGGCAGGAATGGGAGCCAGCGGTCCCAGTCCTTACCAGTATCATCAACAAACTTCTGCAGCATCTTATTCAGTGTCTGGTTGAATCTTTCCACCAGGCCATCAGTCTGCGGGTGATACAGCATGGTCTTGATCGCCGAGATGCCCAGTGTTCTGTAGAAGAGCTGCATCAACCTGGAAGTAAAGTTTGTTCCCTGGTCCGTCAGGATCTCGTCTGGTATCCCCACTCTGGAGAACAGCTGTACCAACGCACGCAGAACCGATGGGGCAGTGATGGTATGCAGGGGAAAGGCCTCCGGAAACCGGGTGGCGTAGTCACACACGACAAGAATGTACTGGTGTCCCCCACTGCTTTTCACCAGAGGGCCGACAATGTCCATGGAAATCCTGCGGAAAGGAGTAGATATGACAGACAGAGGCTGCAGGAAAGCTCTGTCAGACTTGCGGGCAGTGCAGGTTTTCTGGCATGTGGGGCATGTGGTGCAATATTTCTGTATATCAGTATACATGGAGGGCCAATAAAAACGTGCGCTGACACACAGATAGGTTTTATGGTGGCCAAGGTGCCCGGCCCATGGGATTGTGTGTGCTAGGTGCATGACAAGTGACCTACAGCTAGCTGGGACAACAAGACGTTTGTGGTCATCAGTAACTGTGTACAAAACATCCTTATCCACCATAAACATTTCCTTTCCCACACACTTTTAATTTCCCTCCTTTACCACTTTAGTGAACAAAGGTTTTAGTCTGTCATCCACTCTCTGCAACACAGCAATATTTTCTGGTACTACACACATCTTATTCGCCTGTAAACCTTCCCTTTCATGAGCCGTTGGCCTTAGCCGCTTCTGAAAGCGGCGTTGGCGACGTGATTTTCTTGGCCCCTTAGTGCCACCCTCACACAGACTACTGTCTAAGTCTAGGAGTGGTTGGACTCCAGCTTTCGCTTGGGCTCTAGTTACCATTGGGCCAGAAACATTAACATTTACATTCCCATCCTCCCCAGAGTCAGTTTTCACAGAGAGTTCTTTTTCATGCAACAAGTCCAAGAGTACTGGTAAATCCCATCCCATGATTGCATCAACAGGCAAGTTCCGTACCACCCCCACACTCAACAGGTACGATTGTCCATCAATGATCACGGAAATGTCCGCTTTGGGATAGGGATGCTTATCCCTGTGAACACAAAAAATGTCTGTTTGTCTGCTGTAGTCCATAGTTCCAATTGGCACAAGACTTTGCTTCACTAGAGATATGAAGCTACCAGTATCCAACAAAGCAGTGACCTGCTGGCCATTAACAGTGACAGCTTTATAACGTTGAACACGTTCCTCTTGATCCCCAATGGGCCCCAACTCTGCCCGGGGTGCATAGCAAGCGCCTGTGACCTTGGCTTTGCGTAGGGGACAGACAGAAGCTATGTGGCCTGGCTGCTGGCAGTAATAGCAAATGAAATCCTTACCAGCTCCTTGTTGGTTTGAAGCAGTGCTAGGATATCCAGAGAACTCTGGTCGATTCTCTCTTTTTGCAGGCCTGGGCTGGAGTGCTGGTTGGGGTGTGAAAGTGGTTGAGCGTGCAGGTGGTCCTCCTCTGCGGGCGCTGATGTACTGGCGCGCCAGCTTGGCAGCCGCAAGACCCTCTGTAGGCTCATGCTCTTTCACCCAGGTCCTCACCTCCGGTGGGAGTATCCGAAGCATCTGCTCCAAGATGATGACCTCTGCAATTTCCTCCTTGGTGTGCTGCTCTGGCTGAATCCAGCGCCGGTAGAGACCTTTAAGGCGATGGTAGGTCTCGATGGGGCTCACTTCAGACGGTACCACCATGGACCGGAACTGCTGCCGATACGTCTCTGGGGAGATGTCGAACTTTGTCAGCAACGCTTCTTTCAGGTCTCTATAGCAGTTGGCTCTCTCCTCGTCAGGGGCGGATCTACCGGGGTGGCATGGGGTGGCAGCTGCCACCCTAAAAAATAGCCTTGCCACCCCAGCTGCCAACCCAGTTGGCAGCTTTGTTTTGAAAGAAAAGTTGTGGCTTATCGGACATTTATAAGAGAAAATCTCTAATGTCCGAGTGCAACTGAATGCAGCACAAGACGAAAGTCTTGTAACCCCTCCCCTGGACCTGGCGCGAGCTTGGAAACAATATGATTGGCGGCGATTTCATTTGAACGGGGGGACGGCGCAAAACGAGAAGCATTTGGATTCAAGTAGGCGGAAGGAATGAGATATTTGCGGTCTACAATGATAGAGAAGAGACTTTCAAGTTTGGCTGTACTCAGCATTGAATCAAAACGCACTAAAGCTTTGGATCTTAATCAGTTTGTGAGGCGTTTTGCTGATCACGATGGTAATCGCCGCATTCAGCTGTAATAGGCATGCCAACTTGATGCTCTGCTCACGGATGACTCGATGGGCATAAACAACTGTTAAGATTATGACCTACGTGTGTATGTGTATATATTTTTTTTTTCTTTGTGGGGGTCTGCCCCCAAAAAACAGTTTTAAATCTGAGAAAGTCAAATAAGATGTAAAACTACACTGCCCAGCCAAAAAAAAGTAGCCACTTTGATTTAACTAGGCCAGTAGGTAAGGACTTTCCACTGGATAATAACTGCAGCGATGTATATGTTTTAGCTGAATACACGTTTTTTAACCTTAATTAATGCAGTTAGTCACTTTAATGTTTGTTCTTTCTGATGTAAAGTCAAGGTTGTGACTGTTTGCAGTAAAGTTGAGGGGCGCTGAACTGTTCCTTTGATTCTTTTGATTTATGATACTAATTACTTGTCTTTCAAATTTGAAGGAGGGTGAGCAAGCATCTTGAGGAACATTCATCATTAACTCATCCAAAAAATATAGTTTATTCAATCATAAATGAATATGTGAATCATAACAGTGATTGACAGATGATAGGAATAATATGATCACACATGAATACAAAAGTGTAAAACACAGAAAAACTATATACATAAATGCAAGTGTAAATGGCGACTAAGGCCAGCTGCAGGTGCCGTTCCTGCTGGGCCAGATATGCACTGTGCATCTCCCTCAGGACTGTAAGGTGCTCCTCTCCTTGTTTCCTCTTGCCTGGAAGACAATAAGATAAGATAAAACTTTTTTTAATTCAGGTGTTATAGCAGCAACAGCAATAAGAACTAGAGAATACAATTCCTGAAGAAATTGCTAGTGGGAATGCCTTATGCTGAAAAGATGATGCTGAACTGCTATGCTGAAATGTAATGTGTAAGAAAAAAGTGAAGAATTTAGATTGAAAGGATACATGAACACTGGGGGCTTGAATGTGTGATGAGATAAGAAAAGAAAGTAAAAACGCTTGGGAAAGCAGCCGAATATTTGAACTGCAAACTATTGAACTAACTTGATGGCGAATGATCTGTCGCCATGGTAACGGTATTTGATGACACCCCATAATACGCTTAGATATGTTGATGGCTGCATCGTTATCAAACCTGTGAAGTTTTGGGCTGTTTGCAGCAGTTTCACTGAAGTTATGAGATAACCGTGCTTCATGGCAAGCATTGTGTTGCCATGGCAACGGCATTTGAAGAAATCTCAAAACTGTACCGTAGATGTCTTCACGGCTGGACTGTTAGCACATATGTGAAGTTTTAGCACTTTTTGACAATTTTCATAGGAGTTATAGCAATATCATGTTTTTTGGCGTTTTTTGTGTCCATGGAAACAGCCTATGGTCAGATCTCAGATTTGGCGTAGAGCTGTTGAGGCATGGGCTGGTGATATACAAGCGAAGTTTGGGGACGATCGGACCGTGTCCATTGGAGTTACAGCGACATCGTGTTTCATGGCGAGGGATGCGTTTCCATGGAAACGGCATATGATGACACCCCATAATTCATAAAGCATTTCAACAGAGCATTTCCACACAGTGGTATTGCTTATTTTACTTACTGACGATGATCTAAAGTTTAAAAAAAGTCACAACTCCAGTCGTTTTGCCATACCTATTTCTTACCTAGATGCCGGTGAACGGTGCTCTGGAGCACTGCCATCACTCGTTGTTCAGGACCACTCCTCGCTAGTCACAACAGCATCTATGATACATGACTTGTTAATTCCACAAACTACTGCAGCACAATGCTAAATAGCAAAGAACAAAGCGTTAGCAAAAACGTACCATCCTGCATGTATGCAGGACGCCGTTGCCGAGTCCAGGCGTCGTTTCACGTTGCACAGTCGAGCTCCTGCTGTATTTTTTCATCCGCTACAAGATGGAGGAATGTCTGTACCTCGTCAAACGACCACGGCGTGTTTTTTTTTAATTGCTGCCATTCCTTTATGGATTTGTTGACGGTAGCTCGTCTGTTTTAAAAATTGTGCTTATGCGACGCTTGGGGGGCTATCTCGCGCAACAATTGGGACGATTCTCTCTGACAAATCAGCGGTCGGGGTGTTTTATGTCACTAATTTTGCATATTTTCAGCTCGCTTGGACTGAGGTGGTTCTAAAAAAGTACCCGTGAGCCTGTACTACCCCTAGTGGAAAAGCAAAAAAGTGCGAGCCGACCCGAGTCGAACCGCACCAAAACCTGCAGTGGGAAAGCGCCACAACACTTGAATAATATAAAATGTGTCTTTGTGGTCTGTTTGGCTTTGGAGCAAAATACATTTGAAAGGCGCCTTGACGATGCCAAGCTGTCCTTCTTTTTGTCGATGAAAATAAAAACTGTAGGTGTTTTTTCTTTTTAGATTTACAAAACAATTCACACTGCACTCAACTGTCCCACAAGGCGATGCTAGTGGGAAAGTGAGCCAGCAGCTTAAAAGAGTTGAGCGATGAGTCATTTATTATCACACCTGTGCTTTAACACTGTCAAAATGTCTTTGTATATGTGTATGGTCCCAGCTTTATTATTAAATAAAACAGGTTGGGAACGGGGGAATCTGTGATCTGCTGCCTCTATAAACAGGGTTAAAGTTAATAACAATGTCAACGACTTCCTCCCTTGCTTCTGTCATATCATTCAGCCACTAGAGGGCACTGTTAATGGAGCAGAAATCGGAATCAGAAATGCTTTATTTGTGGCAAAAAAGACTTCAGTAGGCTGAGATATTATTAAAGACTAAAGCCCACATGAAATACAATCAAAGGTGTACAGCCAAGGTAAAGATAAGTAGTAGCAAACATTTAAAAGTAAGTGAACGAGACAACATTAGGAACCTGTTGTTATTTTGCATATTCTGAAACATGTGATGCTGTCGCTCTTCTTCAGAGGAACATGAATGCTAGAGCAGATAGCAGTTTAGGTCCAAGTCCTGTCCAACATGTTTTCCATGCACATCCTTTACATCCATGTTAAGGAATCTCTTTCAATATCCATGGCTATACAACCGTGATTATAACTGTCACCTCGTGTTACTATCTCCAAGGCCATCAGTGAATTACTTGCAAGGAGGTTCTGATTGTTTTCACACAGGGCCTAAGAGGAAGCTTCTCAGTGATTCCAGAGCCATGTGAGGCACATCTGGAGATTACTGTGGCTCTGTCTTCCACTCACTAACACGGAAGGCCTTCTGCTATTTTAATCCACACTGAATATTCCAACAGCCTGCAATCAAACTGAATGAGAAAGGATTGGACATACATACGGAAGGTTGTAAAAGAGAAAGCAATTGCCGGAAATTGCTGAGCATGATTCTGTTGTGCATGTCTTGTTCAAATGAATAACCAGACAACATGTATCCTGAGGTGCAGTGATTTCACTAGGACTTTATAATCCATTAAACGTTTAGAAACTGGTTGTGATGTGTTTTAACCAAAAAACACTGCTTGTGGCTTTTTAAAAAGACTGCTCAACATTTAAAAGATGAGACCAAATGAAAAAAAGGGTTGCAGGTACAAGTGTGCTTCAGTAATCTGATGCAAATATAGATATAGATATATTTGTCCCAAAACATTTCCTATATTATATATATATATATACTGTATGTGAGAGAGAGAGAGAGAGAGAGAGAGAGAGAGAGAGAGAGAGAGAGAGAGAGAGAGAGAGAGAGAGAGAGAGAGAGAGAGAGAGAGAGAGAGAGAGAGAGAGAGAGAGAGAGAGAGAGAGAGAGAGAGAGAGAGAGAGAGAGAGAGAGAGAGAGAGAGAGAGAGAGAGAGAGAGAGAGAGAGAGAGAGAGACTTTCAAGTTGGATTTTAAAAGGGGGGTTTTGTGCTGTAATTGCTTTCTAATGAGGGTTTCACTGAACTCATGTCACATCTTTTTCATGTTTTTTTATTTAGCCGTCTAGCAAAAGGCAGCCATTATTTTAAAAAGATGGGAAATATCCTGCAGGAATTAGATTTCTTCCAACAGCTGTCTTGCTCTATATAAGCATGAAGTCAGGGAATCGGCCATCTCAAATCAATCATCCGGTGGACGTTTCCTGCAAACTGTTCTCAGCACTGACGCATAATGGCGGTATGATGCACTCTTGTTTATCTCTTCTCATACCTCCCCCATTAGCAACTCCACTCACAGCACAGGAAATCACCTGACACCTGCAGGAGCAAACTCTAACACAAGCCCAATGCAGTGCATTCTCAGGATGATGGACCAGTTTGCACACAATTTCCATTTCTCAATCTTCTAGACTATGGATTGTATCTTTGAAAAAGAGTCCTTTGTGGAAAAAAATCATCATCAATTTGTTGTTTACAGTCCATAGTTATCATTGAAATGTGTTGTTGAAGAGATTAACTAAAATCATCTGTATGGCTAAAAAGAAAATATTTGTTTCTGTCATTTTGGTGAACATACTATTTGAACCCACACACAAAAGCAAATAGGATAAGGCTTACTCGTTGATTGTGGAGTTTTTATTTAAAGAGAACACCGAATGCTGTGCATGCATGACTGCATCTCACTGATTTTCAGGTAATATGGAAAATCCTTTAAATTAATCATCAAATGATTTAAATTCATGCAAATATTTACACCTTGACTGCACTGAAAGAAACAACTTATTTACTTACTTGATTAAGTAAGTATCTGCACTTACATTTTTTAAGTATATTTTACTGCTGTAATATCAAGTAGAACTTACTTTCCAGTATCAAGTAAAATGTACTTATAACGTAACATTTGTGAAGATATTAAGTAAATCTTACTTAATAATGTTTAAGTTACACGTTATATTTATTTTAACTAATGAAGTAAAGTCTAATTATTTTCTTCATGGACAGGAACATCACTGTTATCAAATTATGAAGTAAATCTTATATATCTGTAATAGTAACTGTTATGAAGTAAATATGTCGATTTTATCATGTTTTTTCTGTTTCAAATGTTGAATTACTCATTTGTTTGAAGTTATATTACTCACTTTAATTATGTAATTGTTACTCATTTACTTTTGAAAAATGTTACCAAATAAATGTAATAATCTATGCATTTAATATACATTGAGCACAAATCACTCAACTAAAATACAATTAAACTTTATTTTGTCAACATTAAATATAATTTTTGCTAAAAGATAACATAAAACCCCAAATACTACACACTGACCCTTTAAGTCTGGATACTCAATAAACACAATCTCAGCAGTCATCATAACAAATCAAATCTCAGCAGTCATAATACAAAATATAATCTCAACAGTCATGATACAAAATGTAATAGTGGCATGACTGGAATTTTTGCTCTATTGAAAAAAATATTAAAGTACGAGTGAATATTAACCCATGGGGCTGCTGTTCTGTAAAACAATTAAATCACTATTAACCAACATTAACTTATCAAAAATATAAAATAAAAATATCACTGCCACAAGACAAATCTATTCCATCAACATAGATTTGGAGTGGTGCTTTTTAAACTTTCAATAAAAGCATACAGCTCCCTGAAACTGAGCAATTGCAACATTTGCACACCGGCACTCTGAATTGGTGCACTTTAAGTATGCCATTAAAACCTTAATGCATTTTAACATTTTGATTAACAGCTAAGGTAAACATCAATGTAAGACAGTGGAAGGTACATATCAAGAAGTCAGTTGGGATGTACGATCCAAGATAGTTTTTTGCCATGTCTTTACGACAGCAGGTTCAACTTTAAAGCTTGTACTTTCGGGGTCAGCTTAAGCCCATCCAGTCCGAGAAAACGTTTCTGGAACAGGCATAAATCAGCCCCATAAGCAGCGTGCATGCCTTGGCAGTACTGCCGCATCCTGCCATCATCCCTTTGCCTTCAAGCAGGAGGCCTGCATCCACTGGATCCTCTCAATGGACAACCAGGATCTTCAAGACGTGTTTAGTTGCATCACTGCGGCTGTCCTCCTGCATACAATTTACAAGAAAAATGAAGTGAGAAACAACTGAAAATATAATGCTTGAATCAGAAAAAAATCAAGAAAAAAAATTAATCAATTGGTGGAAAAGGTACGTGGATATTTTACTAAGTAAAAGTCATGCATTCACAACCTTACTTAAGTAAACATTCTAAAGTATTAGTATCAAAATATACTTAAAGTAAAAAGTACTCATTATGCTGAATGACTCATTTGAGAATAATATTTATTATTTCACTGGATTATAATGAGTGATGCACTAACTCCCAGGTCTCAAACTGCAGAAAAAACACTTTCACTTACTGTAAAAAAACAAAACAACATATAAGACATTTTAAGTATGACGAAGATATTTTAGCAATGGTAATAAAAAAGCACTTGTTTGACATGAGAATACCAGCAATTTGTGTTGCATCAATAATGTTGCAGCTAGCAAACGTAGAAATTATTTTTGACTACTTTATATACTGCAGGGTAGCTTAATCCATAATAATACATCATCATTTAGAATTTGATTTATATTTTTGAACTAATCTCATGGTTCAAAGTAACTAATGCTGTCAAATAAATGTAGTGGAGTAACAAGTACAACAATGTCTTCCAAAGTGTAGTGGAGGAGAAGTATAAGAAGCATAACATGGAAATACTCAAGTAAAGTACAAGTATCTCACAATTATACTTGAGTAAATGGACTTAGTTACATTCCAGCTTTATACTGTGAATGGTTGAGCTCCAGGTCGCATTTTTAGGTTACGAAGTTGACTTTATATTGGGGGGGGGGACACATCCAACATTTTCTAAATTACTGACGGGCATAAGTTATTCAGTTATTGAAAAAAAAAATCCTACTACTAACTAACATGATAGACCATCGCTGTTCAAACTGAGAGCCGTTCAAACAAAAATAACACTGCCATCTTTTAATCTTCACTTGTGGCCTCGGTTTAATTTATGTTAGCCGTGTGTGAGTGTGTGTGTTTACTTTGAAGTAGCTTCATTTGGGATTGCATGGTCCGTGTACGCTTCGTTCATTTATTGATGGCAGAAACGAGTAAACAGCGGTCGCGCTGGGTCTAACCTGTGTAACGGCAGCAACATGTGTGCTGGTCCGGCCGGCGGTGGGGAGGAAGGCCCAATCCCAAATCACCCCACACACCCCCTACACCCTCCCCCTCCGTTTGCGCGTCCGCGCGGAGGGTCCGCTATATTAAGTGCTGTTCCAAACCAACGAGTTTGGAGCGGTGTGGAGGGGGAGTGGGCTATCAAGCCCTCAAACAGCGAGTCTGCAGCGGTGCTGACTGGTGACCGGTCTCTACCTGACCTGACTCAACGCTGTGTGTCCGTCAGGAAACACGCTGTTTACAAGTAGTTCCAGCAAACATCCACTGATAAACTGCGATGTTAACAACCTCATGATAGCCTCATATGTTTTAACTTAGGATCATACCTGTGTTTAGTCTAGAAAAAGGTATGTGTGCATTTTATTATAAAGTTGTGTATATTTACAGACTGTTGCAAAAACTAAGAAGCTTATAAACATCAGGATTAAAACTAAAAGAGCTTTACAAAAAAGTAACACAATTAAAGATGTTTGGAGTTTTATTTTTGTTATTAATTTAATTTTTTTGTCAAAGAGATGCTGATTTGAAACCGTTGTTACATACAGTTACGGCATTTCCTGTTTCTGCCGGAGAGAGGGGAGGCCGTCCCAAAGCTTGCCGCTGTATTTATACCCTTAACCCTTAATGGAGGGAACTTCATTCAGCTGCCAGTGTGGCTACAGACGGAGTTCACTCCGTCACGGAGGGGTAGGGTCGAGCAGGTTATTTGGGATTGGGCCGAAGAGCCAAGGGTGCGAGTCGTTTTCTCATGTCTGCTGCTAACGTTAATACATTAAAGGTCCCATGTCATGCTTTTCCGGTTATTACCCGTCCCCTTGTGTGTTATGAAGGTTTTTATGCATGTAAACGGTCTGCAGACTCAAAACCCTCAAAGTACACCCTGTAGCGAGTAAAACTCTTAACACCTCCCCAAAACGCCTCGTTGGAGATACATCATTGTCCATTGTTTACTTCCTGGGTATTGTGACATAGGAATGGCCAGTAGTTGCGCCCAGAGCTATGACGCGATACGGTCATGCGGTACCCGGAACCAAATGAACCAATCCGTGGAGCCGTTACGTTACGTCCGCGGAGCCATTACGTTAAGCCCCCGCTGATTGGTGTTGCTTCTTTGGGGCTTGTTTTCATAGACCTGGTTGCTTATTTCTCTCAAATCTGGCAACAGAGTGGGCAGGGTGCAGTGTCTAATTGTAGCAGTAAGCTAACAAGTACTGATACGTTTTATTTTTGTTTTGATCCAATGCTGCACAACTGAACTGATCCAATGCTGCTGTGAAAAAAATAAGCTATATCCATGTTGGATAGAATAGCCAATTTAAATAAAAAAATAACCTTGAGGGACAACTTGAATGCTTTTTTTCCTCTTAATGAATTGCATAAAGATCGGATCGGGAAAAATCGATATCGGCAAATTGTCAAAATCAAATGATCGGAATCGGATCGGGAGCAAAAAGAGGTCATCGGGACATCCCTAAACACTTTGATGCACATTCAGTACCAGTGTGTAAGGCTGTGGTTGCGATGCCGATATGCGGACGCGTACAGCGAGGACTACAAAAAGACACATGAGGTGACTGTGGATGTGTGTTCAAAACATTGCACGCTTGAATAAATCATTTAAACCAGTTATTGTTGCCAGACTTATCACTGAATATCGTTCTTAATGTGATACCAAGTCCATCTAAGACCTGTGTATACCTTCAGACAGCCTTCAAGTGAGGCACACATTGTTTACTCACAGTTTGAAAGCAGCGTGGAGAAGTCTTCAGCTCTGGAGCTGTGATCCGCCCAGGATAAACTGTGATTCGACTTCTGTGGCTTGTTCTTGTTGTCAGTCTTATATTTGTATCATGTATTGTTATTAATATGATGTCGAGTTGATTTGAGACCCGTTTATACTTTCATACAGTCTGTTAGTGAAACATACAGTCTGTCTGAGTTGTTTACGTCCATCTCCAACGCAGCGTGGAGAGCTGTGGTAAACAGTGATCCGCTCAGATTAAACTGTGATACAACTTTTGTGGCTATCAACCAGCGATCATGTTTAATATTAAAGACTACACACATTGATCCCTTATCAAAACGGTATTCTGCACTTTGCCGCACTTATCCAGATAAGATGTGACTGTTTACTTGGTTAAATTTCGATACAGCGACACCGAATGACGAGGGTAGGCTACTCACATAGGCTACGTTGAGAACTAGAAACACATATATTCATACTTTTTCACACTCTTGTTAACATGTTTTAGTTTCTAACTTAACGTTTATGCGTTTATCCATGTGGTCTTTGTTCTCATGTGTTTGATCTATTTCTGTGTAACTTGGTAATATTAATATGAATTCCTTGTTATTGTTGTATTTCCATGACAGGTGATGATTATAGCTACTATATAACGAAACACATGGCCTGATTTGCATATTTGAACTTAATGTGTGCACTAGAATACATAATACGTAAAATGACCACTTATCACAACGTAATGTAGGCTCGCAGGCTGATAAACTAGGATATCTGATCTCGGTGGGTCTTAATGATGCTCAGTCAGTATATACTATTTCAAAGCAAATGCCTACTATAATATTTATATTATATGGCTTAAAGTTTACATACATTCGCTCACATTATAAACGATGGTCGGGTTGAATTTTTCTGACTCTTTTAACAATGTTAATGTGACAAAATAGGCTGTAATGATAAAATACATCGTATTGACCCGTGGCTCACTCATAACGTGCATGGCACGAGCAAAGCCGGATTAGTACCTCCAGGGGCCCCTGGGCACTGAGCACTCATGGCCCCCCCCCCCCAACCCACGTACCAACAAGTAACACCACGCCTACCCAATCCTACCAACATGACCAATATTTAGAATTTTCAGTCAATCTGGCATGTCAAATCGCACACCTATTTGTCAAAAGCAGGGACGGAGCCACTTAGTTCAACCAAAGTAGGTCTAGCCTTTTGCCCTTTCAGTCAAAAATCACAAGACAAAGATACAATGGATAAGGTCTCAAGACAGTGTATGGCTCAAGAAGACCTAGGTAATATCAATCAAAACCTCAGAACAGCACCCCACTTAATGCCAAAATATGACTGGCTGGCTGTACAAGTACACAAGGAGTTATATTTGTCACAAACACAGAGAGTTACAAAAGTAAAATATGTAGTTAAATTGTGTGGTTGCTCAAGGGTGGGGCTATGATTCGGCTATAAACCTCCGCAGCGTAGTAATAAAGTTGAGCGCATACATAGTGAGACCTACAGTACAGAGACCTACAGTAATTTGACCCTATGGAAAAGCTGTGTTATTTATGGCGAAGAGTGAGTGTCATTTAAAACAATGTATGATGAGAGGTTGTGCCCGAAAAAAGAAAAAAAAAAAAATATATATATTTTTTTTATCTTGTCACTGAGGGCCCTCTTTGCTCAAGGGCTCCTGGGCACTTGCCCAGGTTGCCCATATGATTAATCCGGCCTTGGGCACGAGGGATTTTTGCTATTGGGACTCGGGTTTGAGTCCAGCATGAACTTTTTTGTTATTTTCCTGTCGATGGACATTGAATAATATTTTTGAATAGAGGATTCATAATATTGTTTGCAGAGAACAAAATTAACGATCAAGCAGCATTTAAATTCTAAATATCCCTGCACAATGACATTTCTGCTTCTATCTTTGCAAAACGAGTAAACAGTCAAATTTGATCTGGATAAGTGCGGCAAAGTGCAGAATACCGTTTTGATAAGCAGGGTTCTTACACCTTTTCCAAAGTCAAATTCAAGTACTTTTCAAGCATTTTCAAGGTGCATTTTCAAGCTTTTCAAGCAGCGTACAGCTGTTGTAAATTACATATTTATATGCACATACTTATACTCAAATGATTATTTCCCTACCTCACATTAAATCAGATGTTCTTTATGCTATAAACAACCAAATGTGTGTTTCGTAATAGCATTCTACATAAGGATGAAAAATTAAAGATAAGAAAACAAAGTTTAATATTGTAAAATGAGTGACCCATATCATATATAGTAGACTGGGCATCCCATATAACCTGGTTGAGCCAATATAAAACAATCAGCCAACTAACTTTTCAATAAAGTCTTTATTAACATTTTTAACATTTTTGAGGTCCTTTTAGGGTGGCAGTAAACATACGGCTCTCCAAGGTTAGGACAAAACCATTGAAACACAAAGCTGATATAAAAAAAAGCGTGTGCAGAGATCCTCTTTCTGTGTAAGAGTTTTGGAGGTTTCCAGGGAATTTTTTCAGAATCTGAAACTTTTATTGCCAAAATCTCCCGATAAATATATGTTTGAAGCTTGTAAAGGGAAGATGACAGCTCTCCCTCGCACTAATGCTTTTACGTAGCGATGCTCCCCCCTCCCTCCCGCTGACATTATGAATGTATGGCGTATAGTAATCATAGATAACCCGGCAGGGTCCGTTACAGTTTGTTTTCATCTGATTTCAAATAAACAAAGTCTTGGCTTTCAGAATATTAAATATTAAATTAAATAGGATAAATACAACTTTGAAGCTTGTAACGGCATAATTACAAGCGGAGAACGGAGTAACTTTACGTCAAAGCAGGCATAACAACAGCCGGTGTTTCTCGTGAGGTTTTTCCCCGGGAAACTAACACAATACACACAAACGCAAAAATACACAAACACACACACACACAGGGTATATGCAGGAATCCTGAGGTCAAATTTAATACCTTTTTAAGACCTTTTTTAAGACCCTTTCCATACATTTTAAGACCTCATCGCAACTTTGAGTTCTAACCGGTTACATTGGCTACACACTTTACCTCACATTTACTATATTGATTGTAAGATAGCACAACTAAACAGAGTGCAGACAGACTACTGAAGCCTCCTCTCCACATGAACTTCAACCTCTCTGTGAAGGTCAGGTTTAATGCAGTATGCTGCTTTGTTGCTTCTGTAGACTCTGTGCTCTTTCATTCCAGTAAAACTCCTCAGAAACCATTAGAAACCAGTATTTGACCAATAAACAAAACAATTGACAAAACTTTGAACTATGAAATATGTTAAACTTTGGTGAGCTTCAGCGGGGTAATGCCATATAGGAGCTCCCTCTCAAATACCCAGGGGTTAAATTGGGCTGGGGCTGTCCGGGGCTAAGCCCTGGCACATAGGACGATGCTCTGATGTCATCACCCTCACACATTTGTCATATGTTTACAAAAGACAATAGCAGATCTCTGTGGCCGGATATAGTTTGGCTTGGACCCCGGCCCCACGAGGACGCATACGGTAAAACGCATAGGCAAAAAAGTATTCCGTTCACACGCATTCGATTCATTAATGTGTCCGTTCACACTAGACCGCTGGAAATGCTGGAAACGCTGTAGTACATATGTCAGGCCTGTAAGTGGCGCTGCTGCCGCCACAAACTACACCAAAAGCAGCGAAGAAGACCCCGGAGCATGGTTGCCATGGTTGCCCTTCTGTTTATTCTCCGCGGTGGACGGCGTGTTCTCCTGCTGTATATCTCTCAGGTAGTCCACCAGCAGATGAAAAACACCAACCTCTCGGCCTCTTCCAAGGGACGAGGGAACCGTGCGGCAGAGTTACCGTTAAAAAAAATGTTCCGCCGGTCAACATGTCTGTTAAAGTTTAAATCTTCCGTACAAAATTAGAAAAGTGCCGATCTGAGGTCTTCTTTGTTATTTATTGAGCTTTAAAACAAATTGATAACGACTCTGTTCTCTGTATAATAATATTTAATAAACGGTGCCTGCCTCTCTTTTCCTCCCCCTCTTCTGACAGCCCAGCAGCAGCAGGAGACGTGGGGAGAGGGAGGCGGGCTATTTCATCGTTATCAGAAAATGATCATATAGGGCTTACACACGGAGCCGTTGGACCCCCAGAGCGTTGCGTATGCCGGTCTACCCACCTTGGGACCCCACCTTGGGACCCCCCCCCCCCCCCCCCCCACAGATCGGAGCAAGGCAACGAAACTTAAAATAAGAAGCAGCATTTTTACGGCGCGTTATGCATGGGGCCGCCTTGAGGGGGTTTCCGGACATGTCGTTTCAGTACATTTAAGGGTGTTTCATGTTGTCGTTGCTGTGGGACTTCTTAATACCTTGGAAAATGCCATTTAATACTTTTTAATAGCCTTAATTTTCGCTAAATTGATTTATCAACTTTTAATACTTTTTAAGACCCCGCAGACACCCTGACACACTCGCGAGCTTCCCCCAGACCAGTAATACAAACGAAAATATGTTTCCTCCGTTAGAAAGCTAGGAATATCCTCTTTCCAACAGTGTATAACTCAAAATGTGTCTTCGGGTCAATGTGACTGATTTCGATGGAGCAAGTTTAGGCACGAAAAATACTACCAGTAGAAATACATTGCTTTTATGTGCTTCATCCTCTGAAACCACAGGATGGCGACTGTCGCACATACTGAAATAGGTACGCTCCTTTTTATTATTATCACCTGTATAAGCAATTATCCCACATCGAGTTCGCTAACGTTACTAGCTTAAGCAAACGTAACATGCAACGTTAGCCTAATCCAAAATGCTCTACTACAGTTTACCTTTCATATGGCTCGTCAGCGCAGACTCTCCCATCGCGAATAATTGAAATTCTTTGTGGCAAACTGTGCAGAAGGCGAATCGTTGGGTTGATCCTCGTTTTAGCCACAGCTTGTAGGCCTATTTCTTTTCGGATAGCCAACGCTCGTTAAAACGGCAACCTCCTGGCATACTGTCATTCTCTAATTAGAATGCCCAGGTCACACAAAATAAAACACTTGCAGGTCGCGCGCATAGCGCGGGAAGGCCGGAGCGCAGCTGTTTCATGTAGAAGCGAAGCAACTAAGCTCGCTCCGACTTCTTTATTTTCTTTTAATCTAAAAAGCGAACTATTCAGTCAGACAGCAATTTATTGTAAAAGTAAAGCATTTACAATTTCAAGCACTTTATCTCAAATCCAAGCACCATTCCCAAAATTCAAGCACTTTTCAAGTCATGAAAACACCTTATAAAAATTCAAGCATTTTCAAGGATTTCAAGCACCCGTACGAACCCTGGATAAGGGATACATGTGTGTAGTCTTTAATATTAAACATGATCGCTGGTTGATAACCACAGAACTCGTATCACAGTTTAATCTGAGCGGATCACTGTTTACCACAGCTCTCCACGCTGCGTTGGAGATGGACGTAAACAACTCAGACAGACTGTATGTTTCACTAACAGACTGTATGAAAGTATAAACGGGTCTCAAATCAACTCGACATCATATTAATAACGATACATGATACAAATATAAGACTGACAACAAGAACAAGCCACAGAAGTCGTATCACAGTTTATCCTGGGCGGATCACAGCTCCAGAGCTGAAGACTTCTCCACGCTGCTTTCAAACTGTGAGTAAACAACGTGTGCCTCAATTGAAGGCTGTCTGAAGGTCTCAGATGGACTTGGTATAACATTAAGAATGATATTCAGTCATAAGTCTGGCAAAAATAAATGGTTTAAATGATTTATTCAAGCTTGCAATGTTTTGAACACACATCCCCAGTCACCTCATGGCTCTTTTTGTAGTCCTCGCTGTACGCGTCCTCATATCGGCATGGCAACCACAACCTCACACACTGGCACTGAATGTGCATCAAAGTGTTCCTATGGAGACAAATATACCAAAAGATGTATGTAAACGAAGAATCGATCGAAATGTGTATTTCCTCGTTATTCGACTATACCGTTATAGAATATCACCAGTTGTTCGGCCCACATCTTATTCGGTAACACAGGCAGCTCTGCTGATTTCTCCTCCCTGGCTGCAGGCTGATAACAGACAGTTGGGATCGCAGCAAAATTCTCTCTGCAGACCCATTCTCACAGCGTTTATCAACCTTTTTCTTACTCAATATCAAGCTACACTTATTGTTTTTACTTCGGCTGTGACTTTGTGTGTGCTCAGGATGAGTTTTGCTGTGGTTCGCTGTCGCTAAACAAGGAAACCACACCTCCACGGAGCTCAGTGCGATTCACAACGTCCCGACCAATCAGAGCACACCGTGCTCACAGGGAGGGTGGGGGCTGGAGCTATTGGAGCTACAACGAGCCGCTCAAGGCAATGAGTGAAATTCAGTGAATACACGTAGCTTACAGAGATGCTGTATGAGAAACCAATGTGAGTTTGGAAAATTGCACAATATAAATCTATTCTAGTAGACCTCAACGATGGAATTATGATCAGTGGAAATGGCCATGACATGTCTCCTTTAAACTACTTTCAAAACGCACAGGACAAGCTAGGGCTGTGCGATTATGGCAAAAATCATAATCACGATTATTTGGGTCAATAATTGATATCACGATTATTTTGACGATTATTCATTGACCATTTATTGAACTTTAAAACAAATAATATTTTACCAATAAATTAGATCAACAAATATGTTGGAGTGCACTTCCAAAACCATACTAAACATATATTAATATGATAAATAAAAATAAATTAGACCAAAATAAATTAAATCAAATATGTTGCAGTGCACTGTCACAACCTACTGAAAACTCCTTAACATATAGCCAACATTTTGGTAAAACATATTCAACATATTCCACTCGGTTAAACGTTGAAGGCTGGCCAACCGTCAAGTTCCAGAAGTAACAGGAAATAAATGTTGAACTACAATTTAAGACCAAATAAAAATGTTTTGGCCACCATGGCAAATGCTGGTAGGGCTGCTCTTGTCATCTCTTAAAGATTTTTTGCAAGAAACACCAGCCTGTTTACATGGTCTGGTTTCAGAGATGAGCGCAGGCAGGTGACAATATTGCCACCTGTACTGAAGAGCCTCTCTGAAGAGGAACTTGTGGCAATGCTGCTAGATATGACACAGGAAAAAAAGAAAATACTCTGAACCCTTTCTTTGCCATTATATAAAAATAGTGTTGCTACAAAAGTATAAATTAGGCTTACTAATAAGACAACTCAGATCTGAAGCTACACAGGAATCTGCTGCCAAAGTGCAATAAAAAAGACAAAATTAATAGAATCAAAGGGAATTCCGTCTCGTAGCGTTTGTGCACTGTTTTTAAATGCCGCTCCTAAATTATCCTTCTTCGATAAAGCCACACTCGCATTGCAGATGAGACGAATGGACTTTGAATTGGAATAGATAAAAAAACTAGAGAATGCAATTCCTGAAGAAATTGCTAGTGGGAATGCTTTATGCTGAAAAGCTGACGCTAAACTGCTATGCTGAAATCTAATGTGTAAGAAGAAAGTGAAGAATTTAGATTAAAATGATACATGAACAGTGGGGGCTTGAATGTGTGATGAGAGAAGAAAAGAAATTAAAAAGGCTTGGAAAAGCAGCAGAATATTTGAACTGCAAACTTCTGAACTAACTTGATGGCGAATGGTCTGTCGCCATGGCAACGGCATTTGATGACACCCCATAATACGCTTAGATGCGTTGATGGCTGCATCGTTACCAAACCTGTGAAGTTTTGGGGCGTTTGAAGCAGTTTCACTGAAGTTATGGGAAAGCCGTGTTTCATGACGAGCATTGTGTTGCCATGGCAACGGCATTTGAAGAAATCTCAAAACTGTCCCGTAGATGTCTTCACGGCTGGACTGTTAGCACACATGTGAAGTTTGAGCACTTTTTGAACATTTTCATAGGAGTTATAGCGACATCATGTTTTATGGCGAGGGATGCGTTTCCATGGAAACGGCATATGGTGAGATCTCAGATTTGGCGTAGGGCTGTTGAGGCATGGACCGGTGATATACAAGTGAAGATTGGGGGACGATTGAACCGTGTCGGTGGGACTTACAGCCACATCGTGTTTCATGGCGAGTGGTCCGTCGCCATGGCAACGGCATTTGATGATACCCCACACTACGCTTAGATGCGTTGATGGCTGCATCGTTACCAAACCTGTGAATTTCTGGGCTGTTTGGAGTATTTTCACTGAAGTTATGAGAAAACCGTGTTTCAAGGCGAGCATTGTGTTGCCGTGGCAACGGCATTTGAAGAAATCTCAAAACTGTCCGGTAGATGTCTTCACGGCTGGACTGTTTGCACACTGCTATCTGAAGTCTGCTGCTCTGAGCATGTCAGTTGGAGTGATGACATCATCGTGTTCCATTGCACAGGTGTTTATAGTTGAGCTAACGAGGTGCCTAGACTTCAAAGGCTTCATTGTTCTGAATGAGAGATGAACCTCTTACATGTGAACGTTTTGTGGAAGAACGATAACAGATATCTGTGAAATTTCAAAACGTGAAGCATGTCAAGGAAGTTGAGTATCTCAAGTGAATTTTTTGTGTACTTTCAGGTTAATAATGTGGCCTTTTTGGCAGTTTAACTAAAGGTGTGCGGCTGCTGCTGTGAGGAAATATCTGCCTGAAATTACAATGGGCTTTAATGGAGACATGTTGAACGGTTTTGTCACTTCATGCCCTCAAGAGGCACTTTGTTTAATTATTTTTTGCTTAATTATTTGTCATTTTTCAAGCTAAGAGATGTTTTCCTACCTTGATCATGAAAAATGATGTCTCAAGAATGTAGGGTTTGGGAATTATGGCAGTGTTAAAAAAATATATCAAGGCACATTTCAAGATTTCTTACCCTCTAGCTGTGACATCACGCACTCTAGTTAATGTTAAAATGTGTAGAAAACCTCTAAAACAAAGTGTGAACAATGTTTAATATCTCTAAAAGTAAGAATCAGCTTTAAAAGTTGTTTTACATGAATAATGTCAGAAAGATGTGTAACATTTTAAAGTTGGAATGAGTGGAAGTATGAATGAACAGTTAGGAGTTGAAGTCGCATGAAGATTTGTTGAAGTTGAAGAATTTCTCCATTGACTTCAATGGTTGAAAATGTGATGTATTATGGGATGTATCTCTGGAATTATGAAAGTTATGAATGAGAAAAGTAATAGCAATCGATTCCCGACCGAGCTGAACGTTTTGATGTTTGAACGGAGTGTCTGCGATGTTCAATGTGGGAGGAGAAGAGGGCCAAAATAAGTCGGCGGAATAATAATAATAAACTTTTCGTGCGTAGAAGAACAGTTAGTTGGAATGCTGTTAACAGCATTCCCACTAAATAATCATCCTCCCACTCGGAGTGAAAATTATATATTTTGGGCTTTTTTGCTTCTGCTATAATTGCGGTCTTGTGTGTGTGCGGGCTGTCACTCCTGTTGACACGGACAACGTCAGCGAAATAGTGACCACTGCCCACCAGCCAGCCACCCCGACACATGGGGTGACGCTGGCCAATCACAAAGCTTTAATGCATTCAAGTGCATTATTCTGGCACAGGAAGATTATGTTACAGGACACTAACGATAAAACAGAATATTGTTGTTCTATTTTTAGACACATCTCGCGATCGACTGGGAATCTCCCCGCGACCCTTCTTTTTAACGAGTTGCTGCTCTTGTTCTGACATCTTCGCTCGCGCTGAACACTCACAACACATGTCACTCCCACGTGGCCGAGTGGGCTTTTAGGGAGGGGTGAAAGCGCACCCAGCAAAATAATCGTATTTTGTCAATTATGCTGTTTTCATAATCGTCGCAAGCCATAATCGTAATCGCGATTAAAATACGATTAATTGCACAGCCCTAGGACAAGCCCTCTGGCCAACTCGAATTCTTCGTCCTCTCATGTTGGGGCAGACTGGCGCTACAGTGACCCGCTATCGCCTCTCGAGTAACAAGTGGTACTAAAAAGCAGGACATCCCAGGGCTAGTCAGTTAGCATGCTAATTTCAGTAGCTAATATATCTATACAACACAATAGATTGGCGTCTTTGACGTAATGCAAGCACTGTAACCTCTTCGGTTTCTTTACATATTTTTTTGAATGTTTAAAAAAATTCTGGCCATGTCTTTTCTTTATCCATTGTAACCATAACCTGAGAGGATGACAAAGCTAATTTTGGAAAACTGTGGCTAACGCTAACTCAGCGAACATTACTTTTCCTCTCCTCTGCTTTTGACAATGCTATTCTATTCTTCTTTAGATGCATGCGAGTGTTTTTTTAATTATCTGGTAAATTACAATTAAGGTAAGCTAGCTAACAGCACGTAACATAGCCTATCCAAAACATAATCTCTCAACTTTGTGAACTAATGCACAGAAACGTTAACATGGTTAAAAAAAACAAGAATCAGGCTATTATGCAGAAAGACACATATATTATCATAAGTCTTAAACAGAGAGACAATAACTTACCAACACTCATTTTTCCAGCCATGCAGCTCCTCCGACTGCCTTCAAACGTGCAAACCTAACTGAACCATCTTCCAAAATCGCGGGTATCTTGTCTTGTCAAGACGCATGCGCGGATTCAAACAGCTACGATGGTTTTAGATTAACATTTACTTAGTATTTTAAGGTTTATGAGCAGTGACTATAAATAATTTAAATATTATGAGTAAATATATAATAAAACGTACTCCTCCCTACGGAGCCCTGGAGGGTTCATTGAGAGAAACTAAATAAAACGTGGCCACGTTTTACTAAAGCGTGCGCACGAGTTACTAAAGCGTGCGCACGAGTTACTAAAGCTTGGCCTTGTTTTATTTAAATTGAGGGATTCCTGTCCGTGACTCACAGTATCTGCTGCCCACAGCTGTTTTATAGAAGGAAAACCTCCTTCACTTTATGAAATCTCTGCGGCACCAGTGGCCTGTGCTACGAAGCAGGATTCGCTATTTACACTATTCATTCATGAAGTATGACACTGCGCTGTCAGCACGCGTCTCCATGTTTGTGATTGGTCAAATGTTGCTAACCCCGTCCCTTTCACGTGAACGCGCTCTCAGCCGGTCAGAGAAACCCTGGTTGATTTACTGAGTTGATAACCAGCTTCGCAGGACCGCTTATCGACATTGCGTTTGTTAGGGTTAGTTAAGCCGGGTAAATCGAACATATCCAGGGTCTGTTGAACTGGCTCCGTAATACAGGGCTCTGGAGGCAGTAACGTGTAACTCAGCAGAATCTGAGAAGAGCAGCACCAGCTGCAAAGAGCTGTGCCTTTTACTGTTTACTTCATTGTGTTTCCCTTCATTAGAACCGCTGAATAGAGATCGAGGCTGCTACGTTTAACCACACACACCTCTACACACATCGAACTACCAGAGTATTCCGCCTTGTTTTATGAAGGAGATGTCCTGTCACCGGGGCGCATGGTGTGTGTGTGTGTGTGTGTGTGTGTGTGTGTGTGTGTGTGTGTGTGTGTGTGTGTGTGTGTGTGTGTGTGTGTGTGTGTGTGTGTGTGTGTGTGTGTGTGTGTGTGTGTGTGTGTGTGTGTGTGTGTGTGTGTGTGTGTGTGTGCACGCTCAGCTCCGCTCTGTGTGCGTGCTCGGTGTGTTTGTGTGTGTCCGACACCACCGGCATTTGTTTTCAAATGACCACGAACAGTAATTTACACAAATCTGGTTCTCCATAGTTATATGTGTATTCCCAAGTGAAAGAAATTCGTTTAATCTTAATCTCGATGTGATAGTCCTGCCGGAGTACACCGGAACGAACGATACTATCATAAACAAATGCCGCCCCCCACCTCACACAAACACACACACACACACACGTGCGCGCGCACACACACAAAACGAGGCCACGCTTTATTAACTCGTGCGCATGCTTTAGTAACTCGTGCGCACGCTTTAGTAACTCGTGCGCACGCTTTAGTAACTCGTGCGCACGCTTTAGTAAAACGTGGCCACGTTTTATTTATTTTTCTCTCTATGAACCCTCCAGGGCTCCGTACCTCCCACACTGTATTATGAATAAAAGGTGTATACATTTAAAATGTTACTTAAAGGTAGGGTAAGTACGAACGGAGAAACCAGCTCGAGTGCGCTAGAATTTGAAAATGCACAACCGGAGAAAATCTGCCTCTTCCTTCAGACTTTCTTACAGAGCCCCTCCTCCAACACACGAACGTGCACATGACCAATGAGGGCACGAGATAAATTTGTGCACAGATGGAAGGCTGACAGGCAGGTAGGCCATCCAGTTACTTTAGCCGGGCCGGCTAAAATGATTGGTCGTGCTTTGTATACAGTACTACGGCTTCCACAGATGAACTTTTTTAATGTATTTATTGTCAAAGCATTTAATATATTCATTGCTATCGGGATGTTAAGAGCATTCCATGGAATATAACAAAAACTGTTTCTGAAGGGAATTACCTACCCCACCTTTAAGAAATTCTAGTTCTAATTCTAGTGAATCTTAATATTACCATGTAAAAAGTATGACAGTTAATGAAATATTTTTTACTTCACCAAAAATCATAGACGTAAATCTGGCAGCTTGATTTCTGTCTTAAATATTAAAAATATTTCAACAAAGTACCTTCTGATATTCAGCCATGCACATCATTGTATCTCTACATTCCAAAACACTTTTCCATGGAACACATGAATACAGATTTAGATTGTTCTTTCCTAAAAAGAGATTTGAAAGGTTTTTGTGTTCAGATTTGAGCAGCACCATGAAACCACAAAACAAAATGCTATTCACATCAAGCACAAATGTGAACATATGAAATAATAGGATGAAGTGTTTTTTAATGTTTGTATTGCTTGTTGATTTATAGATATACACTGACAGAATTGATTTTTTAAATGTTGTTGTTACTGTACAATAACAATAAAGGAATTACATTCTATTCTATTCCGGTAGAATAAGAAACGAAGAGAACTTGGTTAAATTAGAGTGTAATTGGTACGCCGCATGGTTTGACCACACACACACACACACACACACACACACACACACACACACACACACACACACACACACACACACACACACACACACACACACACACACACACACACACACACACACACACACACACACACACACACACACACACACACACACGCACGCACACACACACACACACACACACACACACCACACCTGGCTCTGTCTAAGCACAGTCCTTCTGACTACATAAACAGCCGCTATTAGTAATTGGAGTCAGCCTCTTAATGCTGGTAGCAGGGCGCTATCATGCCACAAAGGCCCCTGAATGATCCGAATGCACCAAGTGTGGTTGTTGAGAATGGGCAAATTCCATGGGAAGCAGCACTCCTCCTGATTGTTATAAATGTCAGAAGTCATTGCTGACCAACACTTGGTCGTTAGAAGCCAGGACAGCATTTGTGCACGTGCCTTTGACATGACCTTCCTTGTCAGCTCAGAGGTAGTTTACATCAATCGTCATTGATGTTCCTATGAAATGCGCCGTGAAATAAATGAATATAAAATAAATGAGCAGTGAAATAAATGAATATAAAATAAATGTGCAGTGAAATAAATGAATATAAAATAAATGCGCAGTGAAATAAATGAATATAAAATAAATGAGCAGTGAAATAAATGAATATAAAATAAATGTGCAGTGAAATAAATGAATATAACATAAATGAGCAGACAAATAAATGAATATAAAATAAATGTGCAGTGAAATAAATGAATACAAAATAAATGTGCAGTGAAATAAATGAATATAAAATAGATGAGCAGTGAAATAAATGAATATAAAATAAATGTGCAGTGAAATAAATGAATATAAAATAAATGAGCAGGCAAATAAATTAATATAAAATAAATGTGGATCACCATTTTCATTGAATGCTTAGGTTTAGAACTTTGTAGCACCTAGTGTCAGTCAAAAAGGACAGTTAATAGGAAATTATGTTCTTCCATCAGAGAACACACAAAGATCGACATCCATGTTCATTTTAGAGTACATTTTCAGCTTTAAAGAGTTTTAAATAGAATTTGGTGATAATTCATGTTATTTATGTTAATGTTGGGGCAGCTAAAACAGACCGGTCAAATTTGACCGGGAACACCAAAGCAAGGGAAAAACCAACACGACAGGAGGGGTGACAAATATTTTTATCAAAAGCCATAACCCTATTTTTTTCAAGACATGTAAACACACAATTCAGCATTAGCCTACATGTCATTTTAAAATCAAAAGACGCACTTTCGCTGTAAAAATCGATGATTAAATCATAACTAATTATATTATAACAATATTATAACAATCGAGTAGGCTATAGATAATGCTTTGATAATCCTCAACGCTCTCCATGATCGATATCATCATTTAACTGATAATAACTGCTTACAACTGTAACTGCTTATCTGTAACTGCTTATATGAGTGTATCTGCTTTTAACTGTAGCCTAAATTATAATAACTGTAACTGCTTATAACTGTAACTGCTTATAATTATAACTGTAACTTATTTTAACTGTATCTGCTTATAGCTCCGCTTTCTCCGGTTGTTGTGCTGTCCATCACGCTGCACGTGTCCCCATCGCGCGACCAATACAAGGAATATCTCATTTATCTAAATTGGGGCAGTCATTTATTTTTGTCATTTGTACCTTATTATATAATCGAATGTTTTATTTTATTTGATCGTATCTTAAATTCATTGATCTTATTTTATTTTGCATTGGATTATATTATTTTATTCCCCTTGTGTGAAGCGGACCGTGTCACGCAGGGCGCGCGCCCCCTCCCTGCCTCGTACTTTTAGAATTAGTGTTCAGAAGGCACAGTTTAGTCCGTTCTATTTGATCTGATCGGTTCTAAACAAGAGAATAAATGAAAAAGCAACACATTGATCCACAATCATAAGTGTGAGCCTCCTCATGTCTCTTCTTCCCCGTCCTCGAGCTCAAGATAATGTTGAAAGTCTGCACTCAGTAGCCTACAAATCACAGCAGTGCTTTGAGAGAAGGCTATACACACAGCGACATAAAATAAATGTCTGAAGCGCAAACACAGCACTAACACTGTGATTATAAATGAAAATCCAAGGAATATTGGGATTAGAGAAAACGGCAAGTTAAAGCGCAGCTGCTGCTTCAGTCTAATGTTGCAGCAGGAAATAAAAATGATGTTAAAATAATGCAGGGGAACTGGTTGCACAGCTTTACTCACACAACACGATTAACAGTAGCAACAATCGAGTATATTATTTATTTTTTATTTGTTTATCCCCTAAAGCCATCAACCCATGATCCACATATACTTCTCATTTATTTGGAATGTTTATTGAAACATTACTTACACCATATGACATAACTGATGAGCCTGTATCATCATCATCATCATCATCATCATCATCATCAAATGCACTTGTACTGTACGCTCTGCATTCATTTTTATGAGCCTTAGTCCTTTATTATAAACAGAGCACATATCAGTCAGAATGTATTTCATAATTAAACATAGCATAGTTACACAAAGGAAATGCAAACAGAGGAGTGCGAGTGATCTTCAGAATGTAAAGAGGAGACCTACTGCAAAGCTTTGCGCTCCCTCCTCAGCAGCAGCAGTTCACCATGAGGGTCCCCATGGTGGGCCTAGGCCCGAGGGGACAAGGCCCCTGCAGGGCCCGCGGCACATCGCCCTGCTCCAGCCCCACAGAGTGCGTCTTCTCCACGCAGGATCTGAGTGTGTCCATCCTAAAGAGCGTCCCACTCTGAGAGTCATTCCTCCTGAGGGTCCTCTGAGCCCCCCGGGGCCCCACAGCGCTCCTGCTCAGAGAGCTGCTCGCTGCTGGGGATGGAGTTCTTTTTTGGACGCCCTTTGGGTTTAGTTGGCGACTCCAGACCTCCGCCCTGCAAAACCTGTGGGTTAAACAGGCGAAACACTCTGTTCACTCAACTTCAACACACAACCCATTCAGTTTCAGACACCAGGCCTACTGCATTTTAAGACATACGCATTTCATATAACCTCCTAAAATAGTGGGCTATTGCTTCACATGGGTCTTTACTCACTGAGTTACCACTATTATTTCATCATCATCATCACCATCATCACCATCATCATCATCATCATCATCATCATCATCATCATCATCATCATCATCATCATCACCATAATAAAGAAAGAATAACTCACAATTTTTTTCCATTTCATCCTCCTGTTCTGGTACCATGTTTTCACTTGTAGCTGACTGAGGCCCAAAGACTCTGCCAGATCTATTCTGTGAGGAACAAAGACATTATTAAATGAACAATTCACAATTCAGTTCAACACTTTATCTCTTTTGAAAAAATGATCGGAAGAGGCATTTAAGGCCACTTTATATGCTTTAGAGTCCAACACCATAGATAATTGTATTTCTAGAAATGCTAAGAAGACTTTGAAACACCAATGTGGCAAGCAGTATTGTATAATGTTATATTGTATCAGGGGCGGACCTACAGGAACACAAAAGTTCCCCCCCTTACTTTTGTGGTCTTAAAACTGTACTAGTTTAAACAAACTGCCACCAGCTACTAAAAACATTGAAACAAGCAATCAATTGAGGTAATGTAATGTTAGGCCCCTCAAATATACGTCCCCGCAACAAGCAGCGTCGCACAGCCGGGCTAAAGGTCATTCAGTTTCCCCGTAGTCTCCCTTTGATTAGTTTTGATTTAAATAAAAACAAGAAATATTTGAACAAAATATTAAAACTTGCATGTTTGAACCCACAACGTTTAACAGACGGGCGGTCTTTGTGGCAGTAGGCCTACGTCACACCACTACCCGTGAGAGCGCTGCGGATCAGTATAACGTCAGCTAAGCAGCACTTTAAAATCCACGCAGGTTACTCACACATCACAACAAAGAGGCTGCACAAATGAAACCAGGTGAAATCCTATACAGTAAAAATAGTAAATACAAGTAGCCTACAACAATTAAAATTAACTGGGAACTGATCAGGAGTTAAAGAGCGGGAAACATTGAAAAGGAAAAGAGAGTTAGATAGCAGGAGGCAAGAGCAGGAGAAAGTCAGGAGGAGATGAAGACATAAGTGAAGAAGAAGAGGACAAATTAAAAAATGAATGTGAGGAATAAAGAAGTGTCAGACTCAGAAAGAGGGACAGGCAGGCAGAAGAAACTCCAGCTGGACCACATGGTATGTTTTTATTTTCCTTGTATGCCATTACCACAATCTAGCTGATTTCAGTATTGAAAAATATATTGTGGAATGTTTTGCTGAACAGGTCGCCTTAAGCTCTCTTAAACAGATGGTGATGTCATTTGTGGACTTTAATTAGGCTACTTTCACTTAAATATAGGCAAATTGTATGGTAGCCTTTTATATACTTAACTTGAGTATTGTCAGTTGTTTTATACTCCACTACATATTGGAGGCAAATATTATATTTTATATTTGAGTTTTGCTATTAGCCTACTGTTTAAGAGCTGCACCGTTTATTGTGAACACTGGCCTTATTCCTTTTGTGCACTTATAAAACTTGTGTTGGCATTATATAACAATACATAGTTATAGTAGCTATTATATAAATATATATTTAAAGTTCCACGTACCGTCAGCCCTCACATGCCACCCTGCCAATACACTTGCCACATTTGTACACCCCCATGTAAAATGTTCTAGATCTTCCACTGTATTGATAAAGTCATACACTGCAGACCCACCGATCAGGCGTGGACAGATACTTCTGCTTCTCGAAGCGTTTCTCCAGGCCCATGAGCTGCAGCTCGGTGAACACGGTGCGGCTGCGGCGGCCCTTCTTGCTCTTGCTGCCTCCGTCGGCTCCGTGCTCCAGCTTCCCGCGGAGGTGCAGGTCCAGCGGCAGGTGGTGAGACCCGGAGCCGAGCTGCAGGCCCGAGACCGCCGACAGCAGCGGGGAGCCGAGCGGGCAGGACAGCGGGGACAGGGGAAACTTCAGGAGGCTCTGGTCGGCCTTCAGCACTGAATGAGCGACACACACGCATTTCTGATGAATATAAGCATTATGTCGGAGCTTTGTTTGAGGATTTATAAATATCAACAAAATAACAATATAATAATAACTGAATAAAGCCCTTTGTGGTCTGTTTAACTTCATTTTCAAATTGAATTAAATCATCATTCATAACAGTAGCAATATATACACACACACACACACACACATATATATATAGATAGATATACTGCGACTTCGTTATTGTTCTGAAAACAAATGCAAGGTGATTTTTCATCTACTCTACATGTGCAGTTTCCTTTAACTGAAACATTTTCTGGATTGTTGCAAATTATTAGTTCATAGTCGATTCTTAAAAATAATCCTGCGTGTAACGAAAGTTAAAAGATCTCCCATTTAATTGCGTCAAAAATCAAAATACGCTTCGCTGTATTGTATGCAATTAAAAATAATTATAAAAAATGTATCATGATTTTATGATATGAGTAATAAAAAGACATTCTTTAATTATCTCAGATGTCTTTCATTCCTCTCTTCACAGCACCTCTCTTACCTAGTTGGTTGTGGAAAGGTCGGGCGGAGAGCAGAGCCTGTACCCCGAACTTAAGCAGCTCCCCGGCCGGAGCCGACGCTTTGTGCGCTGGATGTTCAGTCAGGATCTCCTCTATCATGAAACTCCTGTAGCGATGAGTTCTGTGGTCAGGGTGGCCTTCCAGGGGATAGTAATGCAGCCCTATGTCCAATGGATGCTGCATAATCTGACTGTGGTCACCTTAACAGACACCGAGCGAAACTTCAGCGATGTCTCCTTCAGAGGCCCGAGCCCGCTGTCATACTCCCTATGCAATGCCTAGTGAAGAGATCCACGCTGTTATTCTCAGCTAAAGCGAAAAAAAGAAAATCAAGTACAGGCAGCCACTTCTGTGCCCGTCGGTGCGTCCTGTGCGCGTTTTACGCAGTACTTCTGGCCAGAATAGGTTTCTTTCCTAGAGCAAATCTTTGACAAAAAACCGCGACCCCGGCGCTGTGGATGCCTTCTCTGAGAGCCGCTCCTCGCGTCAGCTTGGCAGTGAGGAGAGGAACCAGCTCCGGCTTTAAGAGTGTGCTCATGGCTCCACCTCTCGGGTTCTGGTGCTCCACTCAGCCAGACCTACAACAAGTTACATGCAAGGCCGCACGCGCCCTGCATTCATTTACATGCAAAAGGGAGGAAAACATGAAATACCCTAAAGGTGAGTTTTAGGCCAGTTTGATTGAGATGATGATGATAACACATAATGAAACACAAGGTGTGATTGTGTTGTAAACATTAAAACAAATGATCTTTCCAGGTCATTAATATTTTAAATTAGTGTAAGTATTATTATGTTTAGTTATTGTAGTGTTTTTATTCTTACTTTTGTTTTTATTACTTACTTGACGTGATGAAGTCAAACATAATGTAGGCTACACTCATTTGATGGTATCAGTGTTGCTTTGAGGCTGTCAGGCTCACTAAAGCCATGAGCTATGAGATGTTTTCCTTTGCGGTTATTTGGCTAAAAAGTTGTAAAACATCTCAGCCACAAACTTCTTGAATGCTTTAAAGTTTTACAATATAAATGTTTATTTTCCTTTCAAATATGATACATATTGGTATCAGGATACTATCAGGATTATTTCCAATATTGTACAATTAGATAGACCACATTTAGTTTGAACATATCTTCCTCTGGTGGCCACTCTCCAGAATACAGGGAGCCTTTTATGGAGCTATATCAGGGTCATAAGTTTTGATCATTCATAAAAATACAATTTATTTGAAAGTTCAAGTTTTTATCCTGAACTTTGAAAAATACAATGATGTATTCAAACTAAAAATAAGTATTTGAAATAATCTTTCAGGTTGAATATTATTTTTGATTCAGTTCAGCAATTTTTGGGAATTAAATATTTATTTTCTTATTTCACTTTTATACATATTCAGATTTTACGTTTTCAGATTCAAAAAAATTATTGTTTCAGTTTCAAATCTTTGTTTGCCTTCAGATCGTTTTTCACTTTCAGATCTTTTTTTTTCGCTTTCAAACTTTTGGCCCAGATGTTGCTTGGCTTACCAAGGGGTAGTTTGGCATCCTGAGTGACAGCCCTCACTCTGTCTTGTTGCCTTCATGGATGTTAGGTAGTGCGAGAAATATAACTCAACACTTTCTATACACAATTCTCCCGTAATTGGTGGTAAACAAAACTGATACCAGCGTCAAAGTTCCGTTAAGCGAGCTGTTGAGCATCGTAGTTGGCAACAATCGCGGTATAAGAGCAATAAACTGTGCTATAATGTGAAATTAGGTATCCGCAACAAGCCAGTAGGTTGTTCCGGTGGACCTGACGCCATCCCCCGCTGTCTCACAGAGAGATACCGCCAGTGACGTTTTTATATGTACAAAAGTGGTGGGGCACAAACAACTTAGATGTCTATAAGCTTCTGCAGTGATGTGCAGTGAGGTTCATGGCTGGTGAAGCACTGACTCTTCAGCTTTACAAATATTATATTTTGACCTAAATCAAAATATAATATTATTTTCAAAAGCTTTTTTTGTCTGATGCTTCAATTAATTTTAAACAGACAGTTCAACAAAAGGATACCCCAAAAATGTAATTTTACCATTTAAATATTGAATTGTTCTCTTAGTAAGATCCCATTTTCAATAAAATTGCGGTCGAAAGAAGACAAAATAGAATAACTCTTATCTACATTTTTCTTTTTTTAAAGGATTTTTAAACCTTAAAAAAGTCAATTTGCACCGGACTTCAATATTGAAGATGAAGTCCATTTGCCTATCCTTCTGGACAAAAATCTCTATTACTTTTTTTGTAAAAGTCCTCCTTATCTTCTTGTAGTTTCAAAAGTTGAATCATAAGTCTAATCGATAGATTTATGCTTCAAAGATTATAAAAGGAGGGTAGACATGTGGATATTATCCGGCTGAACAAAACGTGCATTTATCTAACAGGTAAGTTTCCCACAGATCTTATTTGGAGCTATTTTCTCAAATCCTATGAAGAAATCTCATTGCTTTTTTGTCCATGGAAGCCATGCGCAGCTTACTTCCGGGTTTTAGGACGCGTCTACGTCTGTAATGACTAGTATGGACGTAGGGTCCGTGACGTCACCCATAGGATTCTGCAGTTGCCGAGAAGCCCTTAGTAGGCGGAGTCGGCCACTAACGGCTCGACAGTGACGTCAGAGTTAAACTCCCGCCTATTCCAAATAAGGGCAAAGAGGCGGAGCCGAGGCGGGACCTGCTGCCACCGAGCTGAAAGTTCCAGAGCTAGCTGAAGCTACCAAGCTAAGCTAATATGCTCCCCATCTGCACACTGCCGTCGCATTTTAAGTTTCTAAGGTAAGAGGACACGAAACTATTCAGCAAAACTATAAATAATAATCTAAGTTATTGAGTTTTTAGTACTTCAGAATCTTAAAATCCCTTAACATTTGTATGAAATTGTGCTAAATTCAACACTGGAATCAAGCAAATATTAATATGTTTGCATGACATTAGTTATTTATATTTTGATATCACTTAACTATACGTTTAATACATTTAAGTCAAGCTAAGGTACATGTGATGGAAGCTAGTTAGTGCTGCTCTTACCTGTGAGGCCTCCTCCAAACAGCATAATAACCAGACTGTATCATTAAAACTAAGTACCAGTTCTAGATCTTTGACTTTAGACAAACAGTCCAAAAGACAACATGTATTTAAAGACCAATCTTTATTTGAATGTGCCTCTTAACCTGATATATTAGTTATACAGTAATAGTATTGGCAATCTAAAAAAACTGAGCAACTCAACTTTATGTTTCTTATTGTCTAAAGCAGGGGTGTCAAAGTCAAATGCATCAGAGGGCCAAAAAAACAAATTTGCTACAAGCCGAGGGCCGGACTGGTTCAATTTTTATTAAAACATATTAAAATGATTGCACATAACCTATTGAACCAAGACCTAACACAGTGCATCGTATATTATTTAATGATTAAATGAATGAAGCAATATTTTCTTATGGCTCTGTCATTTATTTAAAGGGAAAACATTTTCAACAGGCAAACAGCAAAAAAGTTAATGTCCTTCAAAAATAAAATATGCTCCTTAATATCGAGATAAATGCATAAATGAAATTGCATGCATTATAAACTGAAAATGCAATATTGTGCTGCTCCCATGCTTTCAAATAGTAAAATGAGAAAATAAAAAAATAAAAATAAAATCAGTTGTATTCTTTCTCATGGCTCTTATCTGCAATCCATTAACTGAAAAATAAATATAAATAAATAAAATACAAAAATCTATGGCACACAGACAAAACAATACTTCTTTCAAAGAAAAATCATGTCTTGTAGAAACAAAAAATAAAAATAAATAAAAATGTAACTGAATTAAAAACTAAAAATAAGTTAATGCTCTGTGATGCTCACTTGTCTGAGGCTGAGCCTGATACTTGGTGGTGTCCCATCTTTTGTACAAGTTCATCAATGTTCGGGGTCAGGCTCTGAGCTGAGGAAATCCTCAGGATTGACTCAAGGTGTGTATCAGTAAGACGGCTCCTGTGTGATGTTTTGTTTAGCTTCATCAAAGAGAACATTTGTTCACACAGGTATGTGCTGCCAAACATAGAGAGCGTCTGAGCAGCTTGGATGCGCAGCTGAGGCAATGTGTCGGGGATGAAACGTGCAAACTCAGCAGCACCCACTCTCTCATATTTTTCCCTCAGTGTGTCATTGCACTGGAGCTCAATCAACTCCATTTGCAGGTTTGTTGGTGCGCTTTCCACGTCAACTCCAAAAGGATTGGCGAGCAGTTCAAACCTGCTTTTTTGAGCTTCAAAGTCAGCAAATCGGCGTCGGAAGTCGGCGGCAAGTATGTTGAGTTTATCAGCAAACTGTGCACTCGGGAACACAGCGGTAGAGAGCTTCTCTTTCATTGTCTGGCAGCTGGGAAAGTGGCTCAAGTTTTCTTTCCGCATCTGTGTCTCCCACAGGATCAGCTTGGTTTTAAACGCCTTCACTGTACTGTACATATCAGAGATGACACGCCCCCGTCCCTGCAGCTGCAGGTTCATCGCATTCAGATGGCTTGTGATGTCGCACAGAAACGCCATTTCACACATAAATGTTTCATCTCGGAGCTCTGTTGTGTCTTTCCCTTTGCTTTCCATGAACAGACAGATCTCCTCATGCAGCTCGAAACATCTTTGCAGCACTTTTCCTTGGCTTAGCCATCGCACAGCCGTGTGATAGGGCAAGTCACCATACTCTGTATCTAACTCGCCCAGAAATGCCTTGAACTGGCGGTGATTTAAACCTTTGGCCCTAATGAAGTTAACTGCACGCGTTATGATGCTCATTACATGATCCATTTTCAAGGCTTTGCCACATAACGACTCCTGGTGTATTACGCAGTGATAAGCTGTCAGCTCACCTGTGACGTTTTCGTCCCGCATCCTCTCACGTATTCTTGCCACCAATCCACTCCTATGTCCACACATCGCGGGTCCTCCGTCTGTTGTCAATCCCACGAGTTTTCCCCAAGGCAGCCCCATCTCATTTACACATCTGGATACCTCTTCATACAGATCTTGTCCTGTAGTTGTGCCATGCATAGGACGTAATGCCAAAAACTCTTCTGTTATGCCCAGGCTGGAGTCAACTCCACGAATGAAAATTGACAGCTGGCAGCAAGTGAATATGCGATGAAATCTTTTCCCTTTTCCACAAGCTGTTCTTTTAGATTGGTGGAAAGCTGGTCTACACGTTCAGCAACGGTGTTTCTGCTCAGGCTCACGTTTGAAAATAGCTGCCTTTTGTCTGGGCACACCGTGTCACAAACTTTAAGCATACAGTTTTTGATAAACTCTCCCTCTGTAAAGGGCCGGGCTGATTTTGCAACTTCTTCTGCCACAATAAAACTAGCCTTGACAGCAGCCTCGCTTTGTGATTTGGCTTTTGTGAACAGAGCCTGCCGGGACTTAAGACCTCGTTTTAATTCTTCCACCTTCTGTAGCCTTTGTTCCATGTCCATATTCTTGTCTTTGTCTTTGTGTTTCTTAGACGTTTCATGGTGCCTTCTTAGATTATATTCTTTCATTACGGCCACACTTTCTCCACACAGAAGACACACAGCTTTGCCTTTTACCTCCGTGAACATGTACTCTGCCTCCCACCTGGCTTTAAACCCCCTGTTCTCACCGTCCACCTTCCGTTTAGCCATTATTGGGGAGCGGGGTTGCTGAAAGTTGACATCTGCCCTGAATGCTGATGACTAACGAAGCCGAGGCCCACTTGCGGCGCTGCAGTGAGTTCGCGGGCTACCGTTGCATTGTGGGAAATGTAGTCTTGGTGCGTGCAAAACACAAGCAGGCGGCTGTGACCTGCGGGCCGGTTCTAATACTAATCAAATATCATCCCGGGGGCCAAGATAATTCATTCGCGGGCCGGATCTGGCCCGCGGGCCTTGACTTTGACACCCCTGGTCTAAAGCATTTGTTATTTTGATTTTCCCCCTCTCATATTCAGTGTGGACGGATTGAGACAGCGTGGTGTCCAGAGAGCTGCAGAGACTTCAGGGAGAAACCTCCGTGTGATGGACGTCCTGTCTGTTGGTTTGGAGAGGACTGAGGGTCTTTCCTCTGCTACGAGAACCAGGCCTGATGGAGGAGCCCATGCTGGGCAAAGCTGATACCAACTGCACAGGCCTAGTCTATCACTTTATTTGACTAAATGTGTTTACTTATACATTTAATAGGTTTACACCTTCTGTCCATATGTGCATTTTATTTAAAACATTTGATTAACTTTTGGTTCACATTTAAATAAATTGTATTTGTATTTGCACTCCTTTTGTCCATTATTCTTACTGAAAATGTTAGATTACACATTCACATCTGACTGAAGATTTGCCCCATTTATTTGTGACGTTGCAAACTCTGCGGTACAAGGCAAAAGTGATGTGAAGCTCATAAAGCGAGGCAAATAGAAATAATCAGCTGATGGAGTGTAGATGTAGAAATAGGTGCATTCGATCAGCTGACTGTTTTTACAATAAAAGTAGTTTCTTCGTGTACTGGTCTTAAAATCTCAAAGCATCAGCTTTTAATTTTCCTCTTGGATGTTATTCTTGACCCTCAGAGAAGGAGAAAATCTCGTGTCTTTCAGGCATGTCCTTTCCTAACAAAAATTACAGGAAACATAAAAGATATTATTGCAGAACAAGTGTGTTATTTATGAAAGTGGTGTGTTTGTGTGTTTGGGGGCTATAGATATAATTATTTTGTAATTGTAATGTTTTTTTTTATTTCAACAGTGAGCTACAAAGACAATCAGATTATGAATGAACAGTATGAAGTTCATCAACATTGAAATATATGTTATTATCAAAATAATATTTAACTGTTATCAAAACGTAGTGCAACTGGAGAAGCTTGCTCTGTTGTCTCACTGAAAGAATAACTTTTACCACGTTTTTTACAGACAATATTGAGAAATAAATAGTAGCAGTTCTCACTGTGTGTTAAATATCTTTGCCTTCAATACATTCAATTAGAAAGCTGACATCTAAATGTAACTTTTTGCATGGAAAAAACCCTCAACTTCAATGATGTGTAGGTGATCTAGTATTGTTTAATGGAATGTATATCAGTGTATTAAAGTCAATACTTCATTTATTTAAACCAATATCTTTCTTGACTCTTTGTACAGTATGAAAAAAAAATAGTATTTGTACCTGAGCTGAAGTTCACTGCTGTGAGGAGTCCAGTTCTGTCTCTCACTCTCTGGTCCAGCCTGTCTGCATCACCTGGACACCTTAAACAGATATATATGTAAAGTACCATGTGTACAAACAATATAACTGATTCTCTTCTGTTGAACATGTTGGATTGTGTATTGTCCGAGTCAGGGTCCTTTTTATTCTACTGTAACTTTGGAAGTTGTGTTACCAATGCTTACTGTTTATTTGATACCCATTTGGTAATGCAATTCATAAAAACAACAAGGTTTGGGTTTGTTCTTCAGATCACTGTGATGTTAACGTGTAAGCTCAATAATGAACTCCAGCTCAACCAACCATATTGTAATATCTAAGTAATCATCTTGAAATATGACATTAATAATTGTAATATACACACATCTTGTTGTGAGGTTGATTTCACACACGCTACTTCGACATTAGCTTGTCTACATACTTGAGCATTGCCAATTTAAATTAACGTTAGCGATGCATACAGTTCCTACCTACATAATAATCATCTCTCCAAGTTACAAGGATGACCTTATTTTATCAACCTCAAACAGAAGCCGTTTGTTGTACAGTATTATCCCACTTAACGCTTAACACTTGACTATTTCGTTTTAACCTTTATAAATATAGTCTATGATTTTAACTTGGAGGCTACTATTAGCATCGTTAGCACCGATGTAGCTACCACTCGCTTACACGCTAACCCAAGCCTTAACATTAATTGCGTAGCTGATTAAAATCATTAACACTAGCATAAGCACTCAAATTTCACTTACCGCAAAACCGCATTCATGCACCGTCTGTTTCAACCGCAGAGCGAGTCACAATAGTCCGATATATAAGCATGAAGAACAAACAAACACGGCCGGGGGCAAGTTGTGTTCCCTGGATGAGCTGAACAGCTCGCAGAGAGACAAGAAGCTAACAGGAGCAGTCACTTCACAGAGCCGTCACTCAATGTGACCACGCCCTAATTTATGCAAAAACTTTAAGACCTAATATAAATAAAAGGGTCGTGTTAGAAAACAATTCACTCACAGATCCATAATCATGAAGGGGGAATCTAACTATATTCATAATAATATTTATTGCATCCATGGGTAGAAACATGTTTTTTTCTGCTATAAAGTTGGGCATTTTAACATGGGGGTCTATGGAAATTGCTCCTTTCTGCAGTCAGTCCCTATCGGCCAATATATGAACTGCAGTGTGCCACTTCCGTATTGGCGTCCCGGCTCTACCACAGAGTTTGCCGCTTGGTCTGCACCTCTCTCCTCTCCTCTTCACACACCACACTTTTCGCGGCACACGTAAGCCAATCAGCTCTGAATTATGTGAGATGACATATGGTGGGGATCAGGGGCGTCGCCTGGACCTGAACACATTCGGGGCTTAGTTAGCCCACAGTGGCGGCGGCGCTACAGTGGAATTTTTTACTGCAACACTCCCCACCAGTGTTGGGTGTAACGCGTTACAAAAGTAACAGAGTTACAGTAATATATTACTTTTTGCTGTAACGAAGTAATCTCACGCATTACTAATGAAATTTGGGTAATATATTACCCGTTACTATTCTCAGTAACGCAGTTACACAATACATTTTAACCCAAAATTAAATGGTGTTTTGTTTTTTAAGAATTCAGAAATATCGCGAGACATTCCGACACCAGATAAAAAATGTAGGGTAGATTAATAAACCTGATGCATTGTTTACTATTGGGTTAAGATGGCGGGAAGAACTTTTGAGCGATGGGTGTTCTCACATTATTATCAGTTCATTAGAGAAAAAGAGAAAAACATAATAGTCAAGTGCAATCTATGTTCGTCGGCAGCAAAGGAATTGTCTACATCAAGAAATAGCACTAGCAACTTAAAGAAACACCTGGACCGGTGCCACGCTAAAACTAAGTTAGTCGAGAGATCTGCCTGCTCGGAGAAAAGAAAACATACAGAAGACGTGAGTGCGGGCACGCCGAAGCAACACAAGTTAACATTCTCTCGGTCTTCTATGATTCTGGAACCCCGAGAAGTTAAGAGACTCGTGGCAGAGTATGTTGTGGAAGACATGCAATCTCTGTCAACTGTGGAGTCGCCGGCATTTAGAAAACTTGTCAGCAAAATCCCTGTCAACAACACCAATGACAAGGTAAGCTAACGTCGCAATAGAGATTTTTTAATACAGTAGGTTACTGGGCCATGCCGAGGCTGTAATGTAATGTTGTTATTTTGCGTGTGTGTGTGTGTGTGTGTGTGTGTGTGTGTGTGTGTGTGTGTGTGTGTGTGTGTGTGTGTGTGTGTGTGTGTGTGTGTGTGTGTGTGTGTGTGTGTGTGTGTGTGTGTGTGTGTGTGTGTGTGTGTGTGTGTGTGTGTGTGTGTGCATGCGTGTGTCTGTCTTGACTCGCATCTTATTCCACTCGCTTAGTACATGGTTAGCTTAAATGTTATACTGCTGCCTAGTGGTAAAAAGATGCATTGCCTATACATAAGCACCTATCATTACAGTAATGTTACCGGTATCAAAATATTATTTAGCCCAGTTATAAATGGAGCATTAGTTTATTATCTAGCATGACTTTAATATCTCTATCTTCTTAATTTTCAGCAAGTGTTGCCAGATAGAAAGACATTTGCCAAAGAGTTGGATAAAGAATATGCTATCATGGAAAAGGAGCTGAGGAAAACTATCGATGCCCAGGATTATGTGTCAACAACGGCAGACATATGGAGTGCTTACAACAAAAGTTTCTTGGAGGTGACTGTGCATTGGATCGATGCAGATACCTTGAAACGAAAGAAGGCTGCGATCGCTTGTAGAAGATTTAGGGGTCGACACACGTACGACGCAATAGCAACAGAGCTGGAGGACATTTTCTCTCAATATGGACTTACCAATGATAAAGTGACTGCATGTGTGACGGACAACGGGAGTAACTTTGTGAAGGCGTTCAAGGAGCATCAGCAGCGGCAAGTGGAGTCCGATGAGGAGGAGGATGGTGGATGGCGATGGTGAGGCAGACTTTACAGACCTTCACAGTGTGCTTGCCGCCGCCAAAGATGATAATGCCCGGGACGGGCTATGTGTACTGCCTCCCCATCATAGATGCGCAGCCCATACACTTCATCTAATTGCGAACAATGAGGTTGATAAATGGCTGTCATCTAACGTAGAATCTAGGGCTGTGTATCGTAGTGTTACTGCCAAATGTTCAGCGTTGTGGACGAAGGCCAGCCGCTCCACAGTCGCATCAGAGTTCCTGGACGAGGTCAGTGGTAGAAAGTTGATTGTCCCCACAGTAACAAGGTGGAACTCACACTTTGACGCCTATTCTCGGATCACAGAAATGCCCCCCACTGACATCAATAATATCTGCACACAATTTCAAATGAAATGTTTGAACGACAGGGAATACCAGTTTCTCAAGGAATACTGTTCCATTATGAAGCCTTTCACAGTTGCACTGGACATCTTACAGGGTGAGGACACTTGTTTTTATGGAACGCTTCAACCAACACTAGAAGTTCTCATGGGAAAAATCTTAGCAATGAAAACTGGCCTATCAGCAATGACCACTGGGCATGAAGCATACTGTATTGTCAGGAGCAATCACACTCTGCATGCCGGGATTCTATAAGTTTAGAAATTGTTTACTCCACAGCAGAGGTCGCGTTAACCGAATATTTTCCGTCAATGACAGATTTTTTCTAACAATGACGGAAAAATCTGAAAGCAGTCCGTCATTTTGACAGATTAGAACACAACTCGGAACAGCGCCAACATGTCCACCAGCGGCCCACATTATATTACATCCTTAGGGGCCAGGCCAAGTGATGGCGATCTAATGTACTCTACTGTAGTCTGTAACTATTATGTAGTCATTCACACCCGTGTCCAGTTGGTGGCGAGTGTGTGTATATTAAGTAGCTATTGTCTAGTCTTGTTTTTGACCTCGTTGATTACCTCGTTTTCTGACCGGCTTTAGTAATCGCAAAATGTCACAGCAGCTGATCGTCCGAAGCTTTTTTAATAAGCCCAGTAATTGTAATGGTGTGGATACACGAGGTGAAAAAGAGGGATTGATGCGGTGGAGGATGAAGGACAAGCCAGTAAGACTAAAACCACTGTTCGAAATGGGGGGGAGCTTGGCTCCCCTAAAGAGGGGGGGAGCTCCCCTGAAGGCAGACTTTGAGATAAATAGGGGGAGCCCAAAAAAATCGTGCATATTTGTGTCACACAGATTAGAAATGTTGAGTTTCTGTAAATAAAAGTTCTTGAAATAAATAATAGTCATTGTTCATTACAGTTTCTATGCGTTTCATATTTGTGAATATGTCTGGGTGTTACCATCTGTACGTGGCGGCGCTGCATTCTTTATGCTACATACGTTACTATGGTTACGGTGGCGATGCCGGTATATTGATATTTGTTTAACTCTGCCTTTGTAATAAAAAATATGGCGAAACGAAAACAGCCAAGCCTCGCAGCTTTTGGATTCACAAGCAAAGAAGCGAAGGAGTCTAACATTGACAACGTGAACGGAACAACTTTTAGTTGGCCGGCTGTAAGCGGCGTTAGGGTCGAGTTTGACAGCTCCACACCGAGGGAGAGGCCTGCCGATGCGGAGTGTGAAGAGGCTTCAACAACGGCTACAGCCGCCGGCGTAGTGACGCCGTCTGTAGTAGTAGCAGAGTGTTTTTATATCAATTGATCAAATCCGCGCTGCTGCGCCAGTCAACAGAGCGTACATGTGACATATTTAGTAGCAGGATATGCACTGAAATATAGGGCTCCCCTGAAAGCAAATGGGTAATTCGAACACTGACTAAAACTGACAACGTTTAGCTAGCGGCAGAGGGGCAAGCAAGCTTGGCAAGGAGTTCAAGCAGGAGTACCGGGTTCAGTGGGAGCAAGAGTTTAAGTGGCTGAGGAGGGAAGATGGCAAAATGTTCTGCGGCATCTGTAGAAAAGCTAAGATGAGTAACGGATTTTTCCGAGGGTGCGCGACGATGCAGAAATCAGCGTTCAGGCTAGGCTACAGCAGGTCAATAGAGTTGTTCTTGTAAATGTTTTTGCTCATATTCTGATTGTAATTGTCTCATTTAAAACGATGGCATTGTTCATATTTGCCTGTTTAGGCACAATGGTCGCGGTGTTTTTAGCGGCCTCTGCTGTGCTGCCAGTGCAGGAAAAAATAAATCATTCATGTTCGTGTTGACATGAAAAGTGACCACACGGTCGGTGTCTCTGTTCATCTTTTTTTTTCTCCATGCCCTTAAAAGCTCTGTATGAATCATAAAAAAAATGAATGAATTGTGGTGATTGACATTATTCACCCACGGATCTATGGGTTGGGGTAGTGTTCTGCACGGACATTAGAACGGCGGAAACAGGAAGTCCGGCTCGCTCTAATGTCCGTGCAGAACACTACCCTACTACCTACTACCCTACTACTACAGAACATTTGCTGCTCAGTACCCAAACATAAATATTAAATATGTCTCATCTCATCATTAAAACATGAAAAATAAAATGACGGGTAATAATGGATTATGACGGACATTTTACGATCCTGTCCGTCAAAATGACGGACAACGAAAAAGTCTAACGCAACCACTGCTCCACAGAGAGGTTCTGCTCAGGCCCGTGGGAAGTAGGGGTGCTGAGGGTGCTGCAGCACCCCCTGGTGGAGGACAGGGGATCTGCACTTCCACAATACAAAAAAACCGAATTTTCAGCCTTGATGTAACAACATTCATAATTAAGTAAAGATAACACCCTTTTCACCCCGGTTACATTTTCCATTTGCCCTGTACGATGGACGCTGTAAGTGATGAAAGTGGAGGATGTTGGCTTATCAGGCGCCCGCAGCCAAAGTGAGAGAGATAGAGAGAGGGGATACCGCGGTACCGGCGGGGATTGTTGTTAGCTTCTGCTGCGCTAACGGATATAAGAAGCTATTTCTACAATAATGTGGAGGGAGAATTCTGTCCTGTCAGACTGAGAGGCTCAGTGAGGTAAAGGACTCTGAGGGTTTAGATAGTTCACTTTAGTCTAAGTTATCTCAGTGGGTCTCAAACGTTTTGATCACAATTTATGTAAACAAATATTTCCAAGGCACACCTTTATAATTATTAGGATAAATAAAAACAGGTTTGAAATCATTCCAATGTCTACTATAGGACAGTAAACCAAAAATATCGTTTAAAACTGGAGAGATTTAAAAATATACATAAATAAATAAATGTTAACTTGTAAAATAAGATATGAGTGAACAACACAAATAAAATAAGTTACATGTATTTGTTATTGGCTATGGTAGGTTATTGGAAATGTTCAAATACCTACTTATTTGATTAATAAAATGCAAACCGATCTTTTTCCTATCGGTGTTTCGAGTTGTACCCCCTAGATCAGTCTCTAATTGGGCGCTCAAAGTGCACCAAATTGAAGCATTTTACTTTAAAATGCTAAACAAATCTTCCCGGGGGGGTACCCCCGGACCCCCTAGAGGATGTGAAGTCCACCCCCCCAATTAAAACATGTTATAATACTAAATAAATTTGAAGCCTTGTTATATAAGCTGTCCACCATGTCAATATATTTCTCTTTTTGTAGTGTATTGGTCTTTTGTAGAGGTTTTTCATTACCAGCTAAAATCTTGCCAATAGTCAATCAATCAATCAATGTTTATTTATATAGCCCAATATCACAAATGTTACATTTGTCTCAGTGGACTTCACAGTTTGTACAGAATATCAGTATGACAATACGACACCCTCTGTCCTTAGACCCTCACATCGTACAAGGAAAAACTTCCAGAGAAAACCCCACAGTTTAAAGGGAAAAATGGGAGAAACCTCAGGGAGAGCAACAGAGGAGGGATCCCTCTCCCAGGACGGACAGACGTGCAATAGATGCCGTGTGTAAATTGAAAAGATAATACATTTGCAACATAGTAGGGGGGCCCTCCTCAATAGGGCAGCACATTGGTCAGAACCAGCCCTGGTGTCATCCCCACAGCACCCCCGATTTGAAACATGTTCCCACGGCTATGGTTCTGCTGAAGATGGGGGTGGAGGAGGTGCTCACTCCCACGCAACTCTCCAAAAAGTGGGACAACCTCAAAAGAAAATATAAGGTGAGATATTGTATTTCTAGATGCATACAATGCAGCTATTTCTATTGTGTCTTCATCTGACTGATACATTCCTTGTTGTCCCCCAGGAGCTGAAAACCCCCCCTACAGGGACGGGGACAGATGCGGGGGAGGCCACGGTAGCCACATGGTCGTGGTTTTCCGTGATGCATGAGGCCATCGCGAGTCGGCCCTCCATGGAGCCTCCAGTCCTGATGGACTCGGCTGACGCGGCCCCCAGTGGAATTGGCTCTTCATCCAGTGGAGCTGGGGCCGCTCCTTGTGGCCAGGCAATGGAGGAAGAGGAGGATCCTGGGCAGCCTGGCACAAGTAGCAGCACCACTACACTGGATGAAGAGCCATCCACCTCTCTTAGTCCCCCGCCTGCTAAGAAGAACAGGGCAAGTAGGGGGGCCCTCCTCAATTTCCTGAAAGAGGAGGCCCAAAGAGAGCAGGAGCGTTTTCAGGCCACTCAGGCTAACAGCACAAAGCTGGTGGATTTATTTGAGCAATTTCTAACTAAATGATTTTCTTTTGAAGTGTTTGCAACGTTTTTATTGTACCATTTGCATACATTTTTCATTTATTTGTTACATTACATAGCTGTTGGCACAACACAATAAACAAATGAAGGCACACAGCTTTTCCTCACAGTGTGGTGCCCACGGCCTTCGTGTCCCCAAGTCCTACAAATAATCATGTTCTTGCAGTTCGACTGGTTGCACACGTGGAGCAGAGAGCAGCCCTGTCAGTCGGTCTCGCTGGCCATGTCCGCCTCGATCCCCCCTCACCTGACGTGGTGGAACCACACCAATGTCCCCAACATCCTCTGCAGGCTCAAGGATGTCCCCCACTGTGAGGCAGACGTTGTGCAGCACTGCACAGGCGATGATGACTGAGGGGAAAAATGTGTGGTGGACCTCCAGAGCCTTGAAGAACAGCGCTCCACACCTGTTTTTCATCATGCCAAAGGCCCGCTCTATGATGGAGCGAGCCCTGGCATGATGCTGGTTGAAGCGGCTCTGCACCCTCCCTTGCAGTGGTTCTCTATATGGGGTGATGATGGCCACAAGTACTTATATGCAGGGGTAGCCACCATCATCCAAAAGGAAGAATCCTAAAAAGAGAGAGAACATCTTTAGTATACTAACAGTCATTGATGGATTTTGATGTATTAACAAGAATCTTTGGTCTCACCTGAGGGAGGATACAGAGCCTCTTTGTAAATTGTGCTGTTCTTCAAGACTCTGGTGTCATGGACTGAGCCAGGATAGCCAACAAAGGTGTTGAGAAAGAAGCCCTTCCCATCACACACTGCCTGCAATTGTATGGATGGGAAGAGCTTCATGTTGAGGTAATCCTGGCCCTGTGGTCCTCGGGGGGTCTTTATGCGGACATGGCAGCCATCAATGGCCCCCACACACCTGGAAAATAGTGGGCTGTTGGCCAGCCTTGCAAATGCTTGGCCAACCTCCTCCAGTTCTCCAGGGGGGGGGGGGGGGGGGGGGGTGGCAGTTTGATGACCTCCTGGCGAAGAGCTGCTATCTTCTCTAATCCAGTGTGCACCAGTCTGCAGACGGTGGACTTGGGGACATCAAAGGCCCGGGACACCACACTGTATGACAAGCCGTGTGCCAACCAATAAATTGTCATTAAAATATTGACCTCGTGTGACCAGCCGTGTGCTCTTTGATGGCAGGATCCTCAGCAGGGCCTCCAGAGACTGGCGCCCCAGTCTGTAGTCCTGCATGAGGTCCTTCTGGCCATCAAAGAACACCGCAAGGACTGGCACATGAGGGTTTAAAATGGCTCGGATGGGATCGACATCCATCTGCAAAATAAAGATACCTGTTACCTTCAGCACCTAGCTTTTACTAAACTCCGACAATTAATTGATCTACATTAAATTGCTGTTGTTGGTGAAACCATTCATACTGCACCAGACTAGTGATGCTTACCTCTGTGGTGGCTGTCCATTTCCAGCCGCCTCCTTGGGGATGTTTTCCCTTTGCCTGTTGTGTGGGCGTGGTGGCTGTCACTCTGGCTCCCGGCTCACCTGCTGCAATCAGCTGTTCACCCTCACACCTGATTCTCATCAGCCATCTACAACGGCATATCAGCAGAGGCTCCACAACCTGTCGGCGCCAGATCGTTGTTAAACCACAGTGGTAAACCTCCAGGCTACTCAGCATTATCAGCTACCTTATTTCTGGATGTTCTGACGCTAACGTGTTTTCTTCCTGTGCTCCAGGATCATTCTCTGACCGCCGTGTTGTCGTCACCAGCCTCCACTTCCTCGCCACTCCTGCCGGATTATCCTTCCCGCACCTTTTGTTCACTAATAAACCCTTTTTGAACACTCTGCCGTGTCCTGCGTTTGGGTCCTCTCAGATATCGTAACAGAACGATCTGGCCAGCATGGACCCAGCGGACACAGGCCACCAGTCCAAGACTGCGGACGAACTCAGCCAAGCCCTGGCCAGTCAAGGCGCTCTCGTGGGGCATCACGCTGTGGTTCTCCGTGAGGTAGTGGAGACTCTCCGGAACCTCTCCGCTAACGTGCAAAGGATCGGCACGCAAGTAGAACTGCTCACCACACAGTATTCTCCTCCGCAGCCCACTGCACAGCCGGCAGCCCCTCCTCCCGCTCCTGCCGCACCTCTCTATCAGCTACGAGAGGCCGTCATTCCCACACCGGAGCGATACGCTGGAAATTTGGGGATTTGTAGAGCCTTTTTGTTCCAGTGTACGTTAGTTTTTGAGCAGCAGCCCAGTACTTATCATACAGATGGGGCTAGGGTAGCATACGTAATGAGTCTGTTGAAGGGGAGTGCTTTAGATTGGGCTACAGCTGTTAGGGAGAGCCAGCCAAACATTTGCTTATCATTTGATACTTTCATTTCCGAAATGAAGAAAGTTTTTGATCACCCGGTACGAGGGAGGGACGCTTCCAGGCGCCTTCTTTCTCTCCGGCAGGGCTCCCGTAGTGTAGCCGAATTTTCAGTTGAGTTTAGAACAGTTGCTGCAGACTCAGGCTGGAATAACGAGTCATTGCAGGATATTTTTCTTCAGGGGCTGAACGAAGCAATTAAAGACGAGCTAGCTGCGAGGGATGATCCAGTTAGCTTGGATAATTTAATTGCCACAGCTATCAAGATTGATAATCGCCTCAGAGAGAGACGTAGGGATAGGAATAGCCGTCACCCCAATCCCAGCTACTCCTCACCTGATCCCCAAATTGGGACTGCCACTGCCCCAATCTCCAGATCCTTCCCGATTCCTTACACGGCCTCACCCCCAGAAGACGAGCCCATGCAAGTGGGAAGGGCCCGCCTCTCACCATCTGAGCGTGCTAGAAGGATCCAGGCTGGGGAATGTGTTTATTGCAGCCAAACCAGCCATCTCGTTTCCTCCTGTCCTAATCTGCCAAAAGGTCAGGCTCGTCAGTAGGTGTGGGGATTCTGGCGAGCCCTTCCTCCTCTCTCAACCCCCGACCCAGAACGCAGCTAGAAGCCGTGCTTTGCTGCAACCAACAGTTCCTACCTCTGCTCGCTTTAGTGGACTCGGGGGCGGACGAGAATTTTTTGGACATTAATATTGCAGTTCAGGCAGGAATTCCCTCCGAAGTGTTAGATTCACCTCTTAATGCTAATGCTCTTAATGGTAAATTCCTGGCCCAAGTCACTCACCGCACCTTGCCAGTAAACCTCATTCTGTCTGGAAACCATCGTGAGGTTATTCAGTTTCACCTAATTTCCTCACCTCATGCCCCCATAGTGTTGGGCCATCCCTGGTTAAGAACACACAACCCCCAGATTAATTGGGTAACTGGCAAAATCCTTAGTTGGAGTTGTTTTTGTCTATCCTCATGCCTGCAGTCTGCCCTACCGCCTGCAGAGACCGCCACTCCACCACCCAAGATCGAGCCGCCTGACATGTCATCTGTCCCCACTGAATATCATGACCTGGGAGAAGTGTTCAGTAAACAGCGAGCTCTTTCTCTTCCCCCTCATCGACCCTACGACTGTCCCATTGACCTTCTTCCCGGGGCCCCTCTGCCTTCCTCCCGTCTGTTCAACCTGTCTCGCCCTGAGAGGAAATCCATGGAGAGTTACATCCATGACTCCCTGGCTGCCGGTGTCATCCGCCCATCCTCCTCCCCGGTCGGAGCTGGTTTTTTCTTCGTGTCCAAGAAGGACCGCTCACTGCGGCCCTGCATTGATTACAGGGGTCTTAATACCATCACTGTAAAAAACAGATATCCATTACCCCTCATCAACTCTGCCTTTGAACCCCTCCAGGAAGCCACAATTTTTTCCAAACTGGATCTCCGCAATGCCTACCACCTCGTCAGAATCCGAGAAGGGGACGAGTGGAAGACGGCCTTTAACACACCACTCGGTCACTTCGAGTATCTGGTAATGCCTTTTGGACTGATGAATGCCCCAGCAGTTTTCCAGTCGATGGTTAACGATGTGCTCCGTGACCTCCTCAACCGATCAGTTTTCGTCTACTTGGATGACATCCTTATATTCTCTCGTAACCAGGAGGAACACATTATCCATGTCAGGCAGGTGCTGCAGAGACTCCTGGAAAACAGACTCTTTGTGAAGGCGGAGAAATGCGCATTCCATGTCAACACAGTCTCATTCCTGGGCTACATCGTTGAGGGAGGAAAGATTAGGGCCGACCCTGAGAAGATCCAAGCAGTGGCAGGGTGGCCAAAACCAACCTCAGTGAAACAGCTTCAACAGTTTCTTGGTTTCGCCAATTTCTATCGGCGCTTCATCCGAGACTACAGCAGAGTGGCGGGCCCTTTAACCAGACTCACTTCCCCTACAACTGGCTTTTCCTGGACCCCAGAGTGCGATGCAGCCTTCTCGGAGCTAAAGAGACTCTTCACCACTGCCCCTGTGCTTATCCACCCTGATTCCTCTCGCCAGTTCGTTGTGAAGGTTGATGCCTCCAACACCGGGGTAGGCGCAGTTCTTTCCCAGCGCTCGGAAAGAGACCAAAGATTACACCCTTGTGCATTTTTCTCCCGCCGCCTCACTCCAGCTGAGAAAAACTATGACGTGGGTAACAGAGAGCTGCTGGCTGTCAAACTTGCCCTAGATGAGTGGAGACACTTGCTGGAGGGAGCTGAGCTCCCTTTTATTGTATGGACAGACCACAAAAACTTGGCTTACATCCAAACTGCCAAGCGCCTTAACTCCCGTCAGGCTCGATGGGCTCTGTATTTCGGTCGCTTCTCATTCACCCTTACCTACCGCCCAGGGTCACGGAACCTCAAGCCGGACGCTCTCTCTCGCCAGTTTGCTTCCGAAGAACCAGCTACCGGTCCAGACACCATCCTGCCTGCCTCCTGCGTGGTAGCGGCTGTTACTTGGGAGATTGAGTCACTTGTTAAGGAGGCTCAGCGGGCGCAGCCTAACCCAGGTAACTGCCCAGCTAATAATCTCTTTGTGCCTATCTCTGTCCGCTCCAAGGTCCTGCAGTGGGCACACACCTCCCGTCTCTCGTGTCATCCTGGTGTCCATCGCACACTGTTTATCCTCAGACAGCGGTTCTGGTGGCCTTCCATGGCTCAAGACACCAGGGTCTTTGTTGCTGCCTGTACAGTATGTGCCCACGCCAAGTCCTCCCACCAACCTCCCTCTGGTCTGCTTCGCCCGCTGCCAGTACCTAGTCGCCCTTGGTCGCATGTGGCCTTGGATTTTGTTACTGGACTTCCACTCTCACAAGGTAATACCATCATCCTAACTATTGTGGACAGATTTTCCAAGATGGTACACTTTGTTGCTCTCCCCAAGCTTCCCACAGCCCGAGAGACTGCAGATCTTCTGGTCAACCACGTTGTTCGACTACATGGAATCCCCACCGACATCGTTTCTGACCGGGGTCCCCAGTTCATTTCCCACGTTTGGAAAGTCTTCTGTCGGGCTCTGGGAGCATCGGTGAGCCTGTCGTCGGGTTATCATCCTCAAACAAACGGGCAAACGGAACGGGCCAACCAGGACCTGGGAGCGGCTCTCCGCTGTGTGGCTTTCAGGAACCCCTCTTCATGGTGCCCACATCTGCCATGGATCGAATATGCCCACAACTCCCTGTCAAATGCAACCACAGGTATTTCACCTTTTCATTGTGCCATGGGTTTTCAACCACCCCTGTTTCCAGCACAGGAAGAGGAAGTTGCTGTTCCTTCCATTCAGACCCACCTTCGACGCTGTCGTAAGGTGTGGAAGGACACCCGAGCCGCCCTGCTCCGTTCCGCTGCCCGCAACCGCCTCATCGCAGACCGTCACAGGACCCCGGCCCCCAACTACTTACCAGGTCAGAGTGTTTGGCTTTCCTCCAAAGACCTCCCACTCAAGACAGAGTCTAAAAAACTCACGCCACGTTATGTCGGCCCCTTCAGCATCGACTCTGTTGTTAACCCATCTGCAGTCAAGCTCAAGCTTCCCCCACACATGAAGGTTCACCCTACTTTTCATGTTTCTCTGCTAAAACCTGTTGCCAGCAGCCCCTTGTCTCCTCCAGTGACTCTTCCCCCACCCCCCCGCATCATCGATGGTCACCCAACCTACACCGTCAGGCGATTGTTGGACGTTCGTCGCCGTGGAAGGGGATTCCAATATCTCGTGGATTGGGAGGGCTATGGCCTGGAGGAGAGGTCTTGGGTTCCCCGGCAAAACATCGACGACGCGTCCCTGGTACGGGACTTCCACCGGGATAACCCTGGTAGACCTGGTAGACCAGGTAGGCCGCCTGGAGGCGTCCCTTAAGGGGGGGGTACTGTGGTGGCTGTCCATTTCCAGCCGCCTCCTTGGGGATGTTTTCCCTTTGCCTGTTGTGTGGGCGTGGTGGCTGTCACTCTGGCTCCCGGCTCACCTGCTGCAATCAGCTGTTCACCCTCACACCTGATTCTCATCAGCCATCTACAACGGCATATCAGCAGAGGCTCCACAACCTGTCGGCGCCAGATCGTTGTTAAACCACAGTGGTAAACCTCCAGGCTACTCAGCATTATCAGCTACCTTATTTCTGGATGTTCTGACGCTAACGTGTTTTCTTCCTGTGCTCCAGGATCATTCTCTGACCGCCGTGTTGTCGTCACCAGCCTCCACTTCCTCGCCACTCCTGCCGGATTATCCTTCCCGCACCTTTTGTTCACTAATAAACCCTTTTTGAACACTCTGCCGTGTCCTGCGTTTGGGTCCTCTCAGATATCGTAACAACCTCCATGAAACAAATAGCCTGTTGTTGTAGTCTTGCCCGACGACGCCTGGCCTGCTCCTGATCTTGTAGGAGCGCATGATGGACAAAAATAAAACGTGCAATGGCATCATGTGACATCTTGTGTTTGGTAAGGTTGAACCTCTTTCTATCCAAAATGTATATAGGCCTGGTACCTTCTTCCTAAATGACCTTCATGGGTTTCAGCTGGTAGTTTGTCACTGACCTGACTAGCTTTTAATTCGTCTGGCAAACCGCAGTCATTAAAATAGGAATTAGCTACATATCCACACAAACAAAGTGTGCAATCCAATGAATGTTAATCTAACTGGGTTTTGATAGATAACATATCTCTTTTTCTTCTCTGAATTATTTTATTTATTTTGTGCCCTCTAATCAATATTAATCAAACTCGTTCGTTCAAACTCGTTCGCTCGTTCGTTTATACTTTTTAAGAATGGCGTTTATTTTTTTTGAGAATTAGTTCTTATTTTATTTTTATTTATTTGTGTCTACAACAGATGATACAAATGTTTGTGTCAGTAAATGTGTACTAACAGAGGCGGGGGTGTGTGTGGAAATAACGGGGACAGAGCTGGCTGCTGTCAAACGATCAGCTGTGCAGCGTCATCACAAAAGGACGTCGCTTCACGTGACGCTCCGGAGGAAAGGACGTCCCATTGCTCTTAAAACTAATTTCCCTGCTTCTCGTGGTTTCCTTGCATCTCTCCATGCTTCCCTGGTGGGAGGGACTAGTCGCAGGGAAACGACGCAAGTGAGGGAAGCAAGAATCCATTTAATCGAAGTGAGAAGGGCCCAGGGAGAATGAAAAAACATGGATAAAAATCAGAGAAAACGAAAAGAAAAAGGTGGGGCCGAGAAGGCAAGAGAAAAAAAGGTGAAGTCACTCGCAGGTGAAGCATATAAATGTCGCAAATTGACAGACCTTTTTGGCAGCAGCGCTGCTACAAGCTCTATCATCAGCAGCTTAGAACAAGTGCAAGATGATGAAGACAATGATGAGGGCGCAAGTTCAGATATAGAGCCAGCCTCCTGCGTTCATGATGAGGAACAGAGTTGAGCTGGAAGAACCAGCTCAACTGGCACATACAAGTGCAGGGCAAGAGCAAGAGGTGGATGAGAATTATCCCTTGAACTCAGTGGCGTTTTCTACTGGAGGCCAAGGGAAGCCAGGCTTCCCCTGTTTTTTTGGATTGTAGTTATAATTTTAATAAATAAATAAAAACACTTCGTTTAGTTTCGGTAATTATTCTGCCGGTGTCGGTACCATACAGGACTGTCTCAGAAAATTAGAATATTGTGATAAAGTTCTTTATTTTCTGTAATGCAATTAAAAAAACAAAAATGTCATACATTCTGGATTCATTACAAATCAACTGAAATATTGCAAGCCTTTTATTATTTTAATATTGCTGATTATGGCATACAGCTTAAGAAAACTCAAATATCCTATCTCTAAATATTAGAATATCATGAAAAAGTATACTAGTAGGGTGTTCAACGAATCACTTGAATCGTCTAATTAACTCGAAACACCTGCGAGGGTTTCCTGAGCCTTGAAAAACACTCAGCTTGGTTCAGTAAACTAAATCACAAGTATGGGGAAGACTGCTGATCTGACTGCTGTCCAGAGGACCGTCATTGACACCCTCCATCAGGAGGGTAAGACACAAAAAGAAATTTCTCAAAGAGCAAGCTGTTCACAGAGTGCAGTTTCAAAGCACATCCACAAAAAGTCTGTTGGAAGGGGGAAATGTGGCAGGAAACGCTGCACAACCAAGAGAGATGACCGCAGCCTTAACAGCATTGTGAAGAAGAGTCGCTTCCAGAATTTGGGGGAGCTTCAAAGACAGTGGACTGAAGCTGGAGTCCAGGTATCAAAAGTCACTGTTCACAGACGTGTCCGGGAAATGGGCTACAATAGCCGTATTCCCATGGTCAAGCCACTTCTGAACTCAAGACAACGGAAGAGGCGTCTGACTTGGGCTAAGGAAAAGAAGCACTGGACAGTTGCACAGTGGTCCAAAGTCCTCTTTTCAGACGAAAGCAAGTTTTGTATTTCATTTGGAAGTCAAGGCGCCAGAGTCTGGAGAAAGGCTGGAGAGGAGCAAAATCCAAGTTGCTTGAAATCCAGTGTGAAGTTCCCACAGTCAGCGATGGTTTGGGGAGCCATGTCAGCTGCTGGTGTTGGTCCACTGTGTTTCATCAAGCCCAGAGTAAATGCAGCTGTGTACCAAGAGATTTTAGAGCACTACATGCTTCCGTCTGCTGAAAAGCTCTATGGAGATGAGGAATTCATTTTCCAGCATGATCTGGCACCTGCCCACAGTGCCAAAACCACCAGTAACTGGTGTACTGACCATGGCATTACTGTCCTCGATTGGCCTGCAAATTCCCCTGACCTGAACCCCATAGAGAATATGTGGGGTATTGTGAAGAAGAAGCTGAAAGACACCAGACCCAACAATGCTAATGAGCTAAAGGCCGCTATTGAAGCATCCTGGGCATCCATAACACCTCAGCAATGCCACAGGCTGATTGCCTCCATGCCACGCCGCATTGATGCAGTAATCCGTGCAAAAGGATTCCCAACCAAGTACTGAGTGCATTAATGGACATATTCAAATGTTTGATTGTGTTTTGCTGTTATAAATCTTTTTTTTTTACTTGGTCTGAGGAACTATTCTAATTTTTTGAGATAGGATTTTTGAGTTTTCTTAAGCTGTATGCCATAATCAGCAATATTAAAATAATAAAAGGCTTGCAATATTTCAGTTGATTTGTAATGAATCCAGAATGTATGACATTTTTGTTTTTTTAATTGCATTACAGAAAATAAAGAACTTTATCACAATATTCTAATTTTCTGAGACAGTCCTGTATGTGTTCGGGGGCCGTCTCTTACCAATGACGTCACGCATTGTACGCATTGTGATTCGCTGTACGGTAATTTACCCAGGGGTGCTCGGGGGCAAATCACATCTACAGATCATGACGAACCGAATTGAATTATTCCTATGCTCCTAGCGTGTGAAAATGTTTGTGAAAAACATGTTAAAAAAACATGAAAACGGAGCAATGGCTGTACGCCATTGGCTGTACGGCAACTCAAGAGGACCATCATACACGGTCAAATTCCGAACATTTAAACATAGCCTACACTTCATTCTTTACTTTGTCCGTTATTATATGTAGAAGATGAACTACCTCTCTGAAAGGTCCCAATGTGTTAATTTTGATGGGCTGTCTGCTGAGTGGTTAAACATCACTAAAGATTTTCTGACTTCTGACTGCTTTGGATATATAATTACACCACAATAAGGTTTTACTATCACAGTGCACTGAGATTTGTGACAAACTGTAAAGCACTTACACATCACTGTACACTGTAAACCAAGGCGGTTTTGCCATCACTTACTGTACTGAGGCTCAGTCACTGGTACATTTTCATTTACAAAGCCATGTTGGATAAAGTACCATCTTATATCTGCTCCCTGATCTCTCGGCAAATTGAAAGTACTTATTGCCTGAGATCTCATGCTGTGGTTTTATTAAATGTGCCAAGTGCTAGGACTGTCTTAGGGAAGAAAGCTTTTAGATGTGCAGCTCCACTAACTTGGAACAGTCTGCAAAAAGAATGTAAAATTACCAAGCTGGTACCACTACATGTTTTTAAAGCTCGGTTGGATGCTCCACAGTCAGATGCTGTTGGTACCTGTACATGTGGATAGATATGTAAATTGTAATCCCTGTATTTTTTGCTGTATGATGTCCTTTTGTTGTTCTGTTGTTTAAGTTTTTATGTCTTCATGTGGAACCTACTGCTGCAGGTCTCCCTTGAAAAATAGATCATTGATCTCAATGGGATTTTACCTGGATAAATAAAGGTTTTGAATTGAATGTCGAGCATTAACTGCAAGTCACTCAAATGCATAAACTGGAGAATAATTATGTTACAAGTGTTACAGAAAACATATCCAAGTGTAACAAACATCCAGTGTTAACCTTACTGTTTTTTTACTAACAGTAACCAACTAATAATTTTCATGAAGTGCATATTTATTCCAAACTCACAATATATATATATATATATATATATTATATATATATATATGTAATAAAACATAATGCACAATGGTACACAGTATCCAAACTCTTTAGGCACTGGTCAGAGGCATTCATGTAAAGCAGATCACCAGAATCCAATACTGGTAAAAACGTTGCAGAGATCAAATGTTTCCTTGTCTGAAAGGAGAAACCTAATTTTAAAACAACATTTTCAGTGTGTGACTTGAAAGATAAGTTCTGATCAATAATAAAACCTAGATATGTGTATGTAGTGACCCTTTCAATGTCAATGTCAGTCCCTTGAACAGTACAAATGTTGGGGAGAAAAGAAGTTAACTTTTTGCGATTTGAGAATATCATGAGTTTGGAGTTGTCTGCATTTAATACTAACTTGAGTTGAGATAAATGGGATGGAATAACATCAAAGGCAGACTGGAGGAAATCAAGACTTGCTCTATAGAAGAGGATGAACAATAAATAACAGTATCATCTGCATAGAAATAGAAAGCAGCATTTGAAAGATTATTAGAGATTATTTACATACAGTATATGGTGAAATTATTGGTCCTAATATGGAACCTTGGCGCACACCCTTTCAAATCAAATCAATCAAATCAAGTTTTATTTATATAGCACATTTATAAACGATTTTTGGTCGAGCCAAAGTGCTGTACAAATAATAAAAATACCCGACAGTAAAGACATTTTACAGCTAATACAGCAGCAGTTTGTTCAGAATATCAGTATGAGAAGAAAACGACACCCTTTGTCCTTAGACCCTCACATCGTACAAGGAAAAACTTCAAGAGAAAACCCACAGTTTAAAGGGAAAAATGGGAGAAACCTCGGGGAGAGCAACAGAAGAGGGATCCCTCTCCCAGGACGGACAGACGTGCAATAGATGCCGTGTGTAAATCGAAGAGATAATACATTTGCAACATAGGTAGACCGTATGTTAGGAAATGCATGCTTCTATAATAATAGGATGAATCCACGAAGATGTCAACAATCCTATGGGAGCCTTCAGGGAGGCAGCACGATGAGACCCAGGCAGGACCGCAGAGACAGGTTCAGCCACGACCCGAAGTCCACGACTTAATCCAAAACTCAGGATAGAGGATCCAGGATGCGGGACCACAGCAAGAGGATCAGCCTCGACTCAAGATCACATCAAGACACAAAAGAAGAAAAATTTGGCTGGGTTAATCGGAACATGAGAATACACAGATTCAGACAGACAGAAGGAAGAACAAGCACTCCCTTTGGAGTGATTTTTTTAAAATATTGAAGTTAAATGCATCAATCTGGTGCACTTTGAGAGCAAAATGAAGAGATATATGGATACCTCTCAACATCCATATGAAACAACTCTAAACAGATTTACTTTGTCTTTATGGATTCGATTGTGGACTTGATTGTGATTGCTGCACATTATCCCTTACTTAATAAATACTTTTTTTGATAATCTATTATATAGAAAAGTATATCATATTGATATATAATATATAATTTATTGATAATATATAATATAATCAAATATAACAATCAAAACGAAATAAGTAGTATTAAGTATTAGGGCTAAGAAAATATTGTACATGTGAAATAGTTGTATGTGTTGATTTAAATTGACATGCATACGCTAAGAAAAATAGTCCGTTGTTACTGTTTGAACTAACGTACCGACGTCACTGAACATATTACATACCTACCATATTACGTTATATTCTTCTTACCTTCGATTTCTCTTGTTCTTCTCCTCATTCGTCTTTGTTTTTCTTCAAGTTTTATTGTATTTCTTCAAGTTTTTATCTTGTTGGTCGAATGCACTTAAGCGTCAGCTAAATACAATGTAATGTAATGATCAAAAAACTCCTCTATACTAGTCTAAACAGCGTGGGTAAATTACCGTACAGCCAATCACAATGCGTGACGTCATTACGTCGTGACGTCGTGACGTCACTGGTAAGAGACGGACCCCGAACACATATGGTACCCCGAACACATCTGGTACCGACACCGGCCCATCTCTCCCCCATTCTCATTGAGTATTTTACAAAGAGTGAAACAGTGCCCCTCTAGATGTTATGGTGAAACAGTAGATTGCACTCTCTGTTGCGAGAGGAGGCCAGCCGAAATTGGCTTCCCTTTGTGAAGAAAAAGGAGGGATTGACCAATCAGATGAGGCTCACGTCATGCCCCTGCCAACCTGTGATTGGTCAGGGTCATGCCAAGACCAATACAGAGGCGGCTGGCTTCCCTTGCCTCACAATCCAATCAAATCGCATCAACTTCAGTTCGTACTGTAACTGTCATCACCGCCGTTAGAAAGTAGCAAGCAACTGAAGCAAGTGCAATTATGGAGGGTGGAGATTTGAAGTATTTCATCAAACATAATTGTACTAAACTTCCGCTACAGCAGCAACTAAAAATGAAATCTGATGACAGGCCAATGCCCAAACTGGAGCTGTGTACAGAGAGGGAAAAACGAGCGAATCGCACGTAAAACTTTAAATAATAAGCAGCGGATTTCTAACATTTGACATTTCATGTGGCCGGACTGGGTCAGTTTCCAGGGCTGAATTTTAGTCCCAGTCCGCCCCTGCACTGAGCCGAGCTTGAATGACACAAGCACACGTTTATTTCCATGCAACTCTCTGATTGGTCTGGTGTCATGCCTCTGTGTTGCATTCACTGAACACGGGAAATTACAATCCTGCCGTCTTCTCTTGTGTCATGATGAGTTTCACGTAAAGCACGGTTAATGTATTATATTATTGACGGAGAATTGTCCGGAGCTACAGAAAAAACATTCGGGGCTAATGCCCCGGATGCCCAGGCCAGGCGACGCCACTGGTGGGGATGGCAGCTAAGTACCCCTATGGTAATTATTTTTTTGCCACACACATTAAATAGGAAAATACTCTGAGCATGCGCAGTGTAGTTTTTACAGTCACCATTCAGTGAGAGGGAGGGGCATGATCGCGTCTTGTCCCACATGGCTCTAAACAGCTCAATAGGCACACACTGTAGACACTAATTAGAAGAACACAGACTAAAACAGCAATGTACAGACGAATCAGATGATTACACATTATGATAATTTTTTTGTAATCATTATTTGTAATACTTTCTGCTGACACTAATTGACCAGTCATCACTGGATACCGCAGGTTCTTCCTTCCTGCAGTGGTCAGACCAGTGTCGTAACTATCGCCGGTGCAGCCGGTGCAACGCACCGGGGCCCAGAGCCGGCCAGGGGCCCATGCTAAAAAATATATATATTTTGTTGTGGTTGTCATACATCGTTAGATAGATAGATAGATAGATAGATAGATAGATAGATAGATAGATAGATACTTAATTCATCCCAAATTCTGAAATGTGTGGAAACAAGTATAAACATAGTTACATTAAATACAAATGAAAGCAATAGACAGGAATATATGCATACAGTAGAAAGGACACAATGAATATTATAACATTTAAGGTAGCCTTACTATGAAGGCTGACCTAAATACGGTGCTTTTCTACAGATTACTTTACCACTGCACTGGTAAGGTAAAACTAGACCGATTAATAAGATGTGAAGTGCTTTGTAACTTTGAACCGCTTGAATGAATACACAAAAAACAATGAAGAAAGAGTTATCTCTGGGGCTGCTTCGCTGCCAGCTGTATAGCTCCCAATGACCTGAAAGTGGCGTAGCCTGTAGCCTACTTCAACATCAATGCATACAAATGTGCTCGATATATGCTGTATTGAACAAATAAACACAAACTAACTGTATCACTATAACATGATGATGATGGTGATAAAGAATGCATCAAACGCAGTGGTTCTCAACTGGTCGGGCCTCGGGACCCACTTTTTCCTTAGTCAATAGATTGCGACCCAAAATGTTGAACCACTCAAATCTATTCAACAAAAAAATCCTGCAGTAATATATACGCTTTGCAGCATACAATATTAATTAAAGTGAAGTACAGTGCATATAATAATAATAATAATAATAATAATAATAATGCATTACATTTTTTATTAGAGCGCTTTTACAGGTGCTCAAAGCGCTTTACAAATACAGATTACACACATTAGACATGTAAGAGTCATTACTGTGGACATTACCCACAGGAGCAAACGCGGGTAAAGTGTCTTGCCCAACGACACAACGGCCTGACGCAGTGGCGTCGAGGCGGGATTTGAACTGGAGTTCACCAACGCCCCTTGATCTGATATCCCTTATATCCCTTCACAGAACAAAATAATGCTTTTAAATAAGGTTTAATGAGATGATAGAATCAAAGCTGAACTGTATAACATAAAAAGGCACACGTGCTGAAAACCTAACCCCAAAAGGGGGGTCTGGGGGGATTGTCCCCTAGGAGATGTTTTGAAATACTAAACTACCCATTCTGGTACACTCTGAGAAGAAAATAAATAAATGTATTACGACATATTAATAAAATGTTATGCCATTGTTTGTTTTTCATTTTGTTCTGACAGCTGAACTTGCTGCTCCACACAGAGAGAAGAGCAAAGAGGAGATAGTCTGTGTGAAATACTTTAAATTGTGGGTAAGGGTTCTGTGACCTGTCAATCATCAAACCGGGGGTCATATTTCATTATGTGTTCATTTTTATCTGAAGTTGTACCCATGGGTGTATAAAGAATAGTTATACCGCAAAGTTATTCTCCGTGGGGACTTCCGGCAACAATCTTGATTCTGATTGGCCAGAAGACTCGAAAAACATCAGCAAAGATGTTTTATTGAGAAGATGATCACTACTTGACAGAAGTTTTCAAAACCGTTTATGGTCTCCGGTACTTTCAGTCCAACGCCTACTGCATGCACAGCGTTAGAAAATCGGGCCTTCAAAATAAAAGTTTGACTTTTTCTTCCAAAAAAAAAAGGAATTTTTTTTTTCCATTTTTTTTTTTTTCACTCACACATCTGCGACCCACTCGAAACGGGTCCGCGACCCACTTTTGGGTCGCGACCCACCAGTTGAGAACCACTGATCTAACGTTCCGCTGTTCATTATAAAACAAAAACAGTGCATTAAACAAACCATCATGCTCTTACTTTGAAACCATGCGGAAATGTCGTCATCAGCAGGCCATCACGTGGTTTCCGAAAATAACTGAGTGACACGAGTAGATTTTAGTCGAGACCGCCGGAAATTTTTTATTTGTGAAAATATTTAGCGTATTTGCAGATCCGTTTTACATTTGCTAATTTATTTGTGAGTTTGCAAATCTTTTAAATGCATGTGTGAATGGTGTTTTACATTTACAAATCACATATTTTCACACAAATTATTTTTATGTACACACAAATATTTATGAGACAAATCTAAGCCCATACCCAAGCAACATCAGGGCCAAAAGTTTGAAAGCGAAAAAAAAAATCTGAAAGCGAAAAACAATCTGAAGGCGAAAAATAAATGTGAAACCTGAAAAAACAAGATTTGAAACTGAAACATTTATTGTTTTGAATCTGAAAACGTAAAATCTGCAACTGAAAAAAATAACGATTCAAATATCAAAATATGTATAAACAACACGTTCTCACTCCCAACCTCCCAACCCGTCACATATTGACGGACGGTCAGGGCCCCTCCCCGTCATTGTATTACGTACAGGGTACCCCTTGGAAGTCAGTTTTCAACAGGCAGGGCGTCCCATAGACCTTCATAGACCTCCCATAGCGTTGATAATAGACGCCATGAGAACGCTCCCCGCCAAATGCTACCCCGACGGTCGGTTGTTATTGTCAATATTAATATAATAATTATTTATTTTTTAATAGTCACACTCGATTTCGCCGATTTTCTTGTTGCCCCAGCTGGTCGACACCTCTTTTAGCAGAAACAAAGGCTAAATTAATGTATTAAATCGATGTTAATCCATGTGTGTGGTTGTGGAATTAATGGACGTGCCGTTGTGCGATTGCGCAACGCAATAATTTGCAAACTCTTCAACTACAACCCTAATTATATTTAAAAACATTTTAGAAGGCCTCACAAAATACTTTAATGTAAATTTAAATGAGAAGGGATGTGTGTAATGTGGTGATTATTATGCACCTGCGGATCTATGGGTTGGGGTATTGTTGCGCACGGACATTATAGTTAACCGGACTTCCTGTTGATTTGAAATCCGAAAACATACAAATAAAGATAATACTTTATTCCGTGTGTGCTTGCTTTTCTCTTTGAAGGTCATCACATAACGGCATTGTAATACACTGTTCGGCTGCATTAAATATTACATATCTGCCGTAGTTCGCTATTTATAGGGCCCTGATGAGAAGACTTCTAGACAAACATTAGGAACTGCCGCCGAAACTGAATATGTGACGTGGATCATAAATATATCAGCAATCAAATCAAATCTTCAATATCTCTTCACACAATACGTCTCCTTGCAGTATCAATACTAATTCGGCTGACTTTTATATTTGATCCAATCAGTATATTGGTATATGTACACCATAACGGTGCACAGCTGATAAAAAGGGACACCTGGTGGTTAAAGCACGTTATTGAAATAAATGAATATTATTTGTACTATTAGATATTAATAGGAGACACAGACAGACAAACTAATAAGGCTTTATTTAAACATTAAAGAATACTTTAGGTTAAGGTCTTATTTTGAATAAGAAAAAAGCTTTGGGGGTATAAACATTAAGCCTGACAAAGTACTAATATATTGCTTTCCTGCAATGTTAACTACTGTATGTTTAAGCACTTATTGTAACTGATATTAAACATATGTATTATAGTCTTATACTAAGATGTATGTAGATAGTATAATAAATGTGCAGAATACGACAGTTTAATGGTGGAGGTATACACACATATTGATAGATGTCTTGTAATGCACTGTTGAGGAACCTGCAACCCAGGGTTTTCATCTCCGACCTTGTCAGGTATTGAACAATCAATAAATAAAGAACAAATAATCATTAAATATAAAACACAGAATTTGTGTGATTATACTAAAGGATTTATAAATAAACACCACTGCATATTTACAACTGTTACACATGCTGATGTAACGCAAATGTTTCCAACTTAGGATCAAAAAAGTATATCTTATCTCTTTCGACTCCACTTCGAGAGATATAATTACTAACAAAGCACTTATATACTAATAAAGGACTGGCTTATCTAAAGCCAGTTGAGTAGCACTTGAAATGTTTTAGCTCTAAGAAACCTGATTCTGTTTTCTTCAAGTTTGTATCTTGTTGGTCGAATGCACTTATTGTAAGTCGCTTTGGATAAAAGCGTCAGCTAAATGCAATGTAATGTAATGTAAGAAGATCGATGGCTATGCCATATTTGCCTCTGAACCTTGACAAGTGCATGTTTCAGGCTTATCAATTAACAACAGGAGGGGTCACAGACATAAGACCAGCTGTTAAATAAAGCTCTTCTGACCTTAGCTGTCATGTGTGTATATATTAATGCTGCCCATTATGGGCACAAGCAATTTTCACCCATTTATTCATTATATGTTTTAAATTTGAGTGTTTCCTGTACCCTAAACCTCCAGGGATGTACACAGTTTAATACTGGCAACTTCTTATTATTGGAAATCGGGGTGGACCCGTTCAAATCCAGTTTTGGACAGTCTGCCGTAGTTCCATCCCATTTCAAAGTGTTGTTCGACGCTCGGCGTAACCCTCGGCGCACACTCAAACATCCAATCACGGAGCTTGAGGACTATCACGGGGTTTGTCAAGCGACGCGGAGAGAATACTTACTTCCGGGTGTAAAATTCTCTAAAGCAGGGGTTTTCAAAGTGTGGGAAGGTGAGCCTCCCCTCGGAGAACATAATCACAGCCGCGCCCCCCCTCCCAATTATTATTGCTATTATTAATATTATTGTTGTTGTTGCTATAATGCAGGGGTATTACATTGCATTTCAAAGAGGTCCAGTAAGAGAACATGTCATAAAATGCTCTGTTTTCGCTGTCTACCTTTCTCTTTTTTGATTGGCTGAGTGTCACCTCCTTAAAACATTAAACAATAGCTTTTTTAAACCTCTTTATCTTTATGTTGAGGTTAAGGATGGCAGCTTCCTCAAACGTTGCACTCGGAGAGAAATATTTGAGACGGAGATGATGAACTGTTTAGCCCTTGGGCATGGTTAATTTTCCTCTGCACTGTGTGCATCCTTTCTCTCAGCCGAGATAACTTAGAATGCAACACAACACACATAGATCTGGTTAACACCCCCTCATTTACATATGACGCAAGCCTGCCCCGTAGTGGTACAATAATAATACTACATCCCTACACATAATAGACATAATCTCTCTCTCTATATATATATAACAACTGAAGATATATGCAAACATTTCCCTTAACAAAACACATTTTTAAACATTTTTAACATCGTGGATACATCCTATGCTCCCGGCAAGACACTGAACGCCAACTTTGCCTCCGTATTACACTCACCCCTATACTTCAGTGGGAACAATGAGTCTGCGTCTTTGATGCGCACAGGCGGGTGATGCGGGGATGCAATGGAGACAGAAACAAATGCAGATCCCCCTCTGGCTGCAGCCTTGACCGGTACTTGTTTTTTATCAATGCCAAAGCGGAAAATCCGCACTCACACAGGTAGGTGGAGGTGAAGGGAATGAGCACTTGAACAGCCTTTTTGGCGAGGTCGGGGAACTCGGTCTCCACAGACAGCCAAAAGTGAGCAAGTGACACTTTACTCATCTTTTGTCTCAAGTCCATATTCGAGTTCAGCTTGAGTACAGCCTCTTCCTCTTGCATGGTCAGTCCATCACGGGGTGTCACTGGGAAAGAGAATGGATTTCTCACCCACTGATTTGCCAAGGTATCCTCTCCAAAATACTCTCCAAATGCGCAATGACCAACTGTTGTATGGAGTCCAGTTGAAGTCCTGCCCTCCCCACAACATCTGCCAACGTTGGGAACATTTCCACGGAGCCCCGTTCAACATGAGAACACCACAGGTCCAACTTTTTCCTGAATGCAGAGACCTGATAGTAGTAATATTCATCCCGCTTCCATCACATTAGTATGCATAAAAAGTGACAGGTCACACCTCTCCCTACTTATGCTAATGAGCTAAGTCCCGTCTCGCCTTTGATCGAGGTGTGAGATCTCAAGTAGGTGTGATATCCCAAGTAGGTGTGAGATCCGTCGGTAGGAGGGGGGTGATGTATATTCACAGGTGTGAAAAGCCCCCAGTGTTGCGCCTTATGGTGTATAACAAAAAATGTTTCAATCACATTAGTATGCATAAAAAGTGACAGGTGGGCCCGCCCCCAAGTGTGTGTGTGTGTGTGTGTGTGTGTGTGTGTGTGTGTGTGTGTGTGTGTGTGTGTGTGTGTGTGTGTGGGTGTGTGTGGGTGTGGGGACCTTCACTGATGTCCTCCCAAGGAGGTGTATGTGTGTGTGTGTGTGTGTGTGTGTGTGTGTGTGTGTGTGTGTGTGTGTGTGTGTGTGTGTGTGTGTGTGTGTGGGGACCTTCACACCTTCAACTGTATACAATACAACACAAAAATGCCCACTGCTGCTAAGCAATAAGTTCAGAAAGCTCTGAAAGCTCTAACAAAAGTAACTCTCCATGTATTTCAGACAGAGTATGCGGATTCGGTCTGATCAGAACAAAGAAAGTCTGCACACACTCCCTTACTGTCACACTTTCCTCTTACTATGGCCAGTGTCTGTAAAGGTGGGGGAGACTGTCTCCCCCCTTCCTGCCATCTCTCTCTGTTTCTGATGATGTGTAAAATATACAAAATAACGTTTTATATACTTACTCTCTTGTTAAAAGGCGATGAAGTTTGCAGCGTAAGCCAGCCATCAGTGTTCTAGTTTTTAAGGCTTTGCATACCTCAAAGTGTGTCTAAAAGTATCTTGGCAAGAGAAAAAAAAGCCAAAATTCGCCTAGGCCATTAAAAAGAAACCGAATTGCTGCTAAGAAATAAGTTCAGAAAGCTATGACTCCAGTGGAACACTGTTAGAGTCAAAAGTAACTCTCAATGTATTCAGACAGAGTATGCAGATTGGGGCCGATCAGAACAAAGAAAGCACCTTCCTAGTCAAAAGTTAGTCTGCACACACTCCCTTACTGTCACCCTTACCTCTTCCTATGGCTGTCAGGCCTTTTGGTGTGTGTGTGTGTGTGTGTGTGTGTGTGTGTGTGTGTGTGTGTGTGTGTGTGTGTGTGTGTGTGTGTTTGTGTGTGTGTGTGTGTGTGTGTGTGTGTGTGTGTGTTTGTGTGTGTGTGAGCCTGGCCCTGCCCCCTCCTCCCCCCTTCCTGCCATCTTATCACTAGACAGAGGGGGGAGGGGTTCTCTCTAAAAAACAGTGTCTGTAAAGGTGGGGGAGACTGTCTCCCCCCTTCCTGCCATCTCTCTCTCTGTTTCTGCTGATGTGTAAAATATACAAAATAACGTTTTATATACTTACTCTCTTGTTAAAAGTTGATGAAGTTTGCAGCGTAAGCCAGCCATCAGTGTTCTAGTTTTAAGGTTTTGCATACCTCAAAGTGTGTCTAAAAGTATCTTGGCAAGAGAAAAAAGCCAAAATCCGCCTAGGCCATTAAAAAGAAACCGAATTCCACGTTTTACAAATGAACAGACACAAATGCAGACTTGACTACTTGGCAGTTGATTAAAGCAGATTTGTCCTTTTTCATCTCTCAAAGGTTTGGGTCCTGTTCAACACGGGGTACATAAATATATTCAATATAGAGTCATTTGTACGTAAATATTTTTTAAGTTGTAAGCACTTAGAAATATACATTTGATTGCATTTAAAGTGGCTTTAGACAACTTATCATAATGAAGTAATTGATTGCACAAATTTGTAATGGATGTAAAATAAAGACGACATTAGCATTTAAATTGGCTCCCTATAAGACTTGCTTTCTCTATGAAATTATGTCTGGTTCTGAGAAGTGTTCTCCCTTTCACAATAAAAAGCCCAAACACAATACTTTCTGAATCACTGCAGGAAGTAATGTGCTAAAATGCAAATACAAATAGCTTACAGTAGCTCCCAATTAGTTGAACAAATGGAAAACCGCAAGGACTGTGGAAACACCTACTGGCAAAGGATTGTGGATGCAAATTATGCAAAGAGGAAGAACAAACATTCTATCTAAAGCTATATAACACAATCTGCATATTGACAGTATGAGTACAACAAAAACAGTATGCATGTTGATGCAAACGACGATGTTCAGTAAACGATCAATCAAAATCGAAGGATCCAATGTATTTTTAAATGGAGCAGAAATAGAACTAGTTTCCCAGTTCAAGTATCTTGAACAGGGAGTGTCATATTGGACTCGCACTTGACTTTTTAAGAAACATATCCAGAAAGTATCCGATACCATTAAATTCAACTTGCAACATTTTAAACAAATTAGACCTTTTCTTAACTGTCAATGCTGCAAAGTCATACCTCCACTGTATGATTCTATCACACATTGAATACTGTTTTACAAACTGGTCGTTTGCTTGTGCCACACACCTGAAACCCATAGAACAGCTGTTCAAGAGAGCTATCCAGGTGTTTGACAGAAAGCCACAGTCATACCACCACTGTACCATCCTTGAAAATCACAATTTCTTGAGTTTTTGACAATTTTATGTCTTTTAAAGTATGTGGTTTTTTTAAAATAATATTTGCATTGGCTGCCCCCCCCCCCCCCCCTCCCCTTGGGGGAATTCATCCACAGAAAACACACTGGACGCAGCACTAGGTCAGAAACCAGAGGAGACTGTGAAGTCCACCACAGACGGACCACCTTTGGACAAAATGTCCTCTCCATTAAAGGCAGCTCATTGTGGAATAGCCCCCCAACTGAGATACGGGATTGTCCCACTCAAAATAGTTTTAAAGATCAACTTAAAGAATGGTTGAGCAACAAACAGACGTGTAATCACCGCTAAATAAATGCACTTTAACACGGGGGTATCCCCTCTTGCACTTTTATGTAACGCTTTTTATCTTATCTTGCACTTTATATATCATAGCTGCTACATTGTACTGCCATGTGGTAAATGCTTGTATGCTGCTCATGCTCTTTCTGCATATCATGTATTTTATTTTTGCTGTATATATAAATGTCATGTTCTTATATGCTGTATGTGACGGGGCTACAGATGGAAATTAGCTCAGAGCAAAAATCCGGCTCATTTACACTTGTTGGCATTATCTTTGTTTTAAAGTGTTCATGAATGTGCACTACGGTAGCCCTGAAGAAAATTAAACATTAAAATATGTTATCGATGTCCCCATTCCCAGTTTTGTTTTGGGAATAATTGCGATGTTTACTATGTTTTGGTAGCTCTTAACAAAACAGAATATTTGTAAAAGACTGCGACTCTAAAAGGCAAGATTTTAACACTGTTTCGACGAAATAATACATTATACAATATTACGACTTTTTGCCATATTTTTAACACAATATACTTGTACCTTTTTCTTTTTTTTTTGTGGTTGTAGGGCTTCAAGATATTTTGCATGTCATGCATAAACACGGTGTCATCTTTTCCTTGAAACTGACGTGCTGTCCGTTTTAAAAAACAAGTTATTTTTCGTCTTCTTCATCCTCTGAATTTTCCTCCCCCGTCCCTCTTCCTTCAGCCAGCACAACAAGAATCAAGGTGGATCTGTGAAATGAAACACCTCTTCCCAAAGCGTGACTTCCCTATTGAGAGCATGCGTCTTCAGAAGTAGGGCCTAAACCAATTGGCCAGATATACTAACATGCAGAACGTACGGTATGTTTGAAGACTAACCATTTATCCAGTTCAAGCTGTCTTTAAGATGTGACATTGCGCTCTGACTATTCCCCGTAAAATGGTGACAAACTAGTACTTATTCTTAAATTTGACCTCTTGCTGCTTGGTTGAAAATGATAGATGAAAAATAACTTTTAAAAAAAAACACTCAAACAGCGAGGGACATTATACTGGTGAAAAAACTCTCAATTCTACAGATGACTCCCCCCACTCAACGCAATAAGTCCCTCCCTCGACTCAGCAAAGCATCTAAAACTAAGGACCCCACTAAGAAGACAGTTTGAAAACTAGCTATGGATCTGAGAAAAACCAAGTCTCCCCCCGCGAGTTGCAGCCAGGAACAAACTCCTGGACTACCATCATCACCACCATTCTGGACACCCGAATCTTGCAATACTACTGCTGCTTATTTTGCTCCTTGGCCAAGACGTCTCTGTTTATGGACACAGTGAAATCAGTGTTGGTTGATATTGTGGAGGGGGTGATACATCGGTACAGAGAAGAAATATGCAACGGATGCCGAGTCAGTCACCCCGGCCAGAGGCAACACGATTGTCTGAATGGCATGCCCGATTTTTTCTTAAGAAACAATTACAACGCGTTAATGAAAAGACTCTGGCTCACCGACTTCATTACTGAGATCAACCAGACTCTTATTGATAAAGACATTTTCACGGATGATTGGAGGATTCAAGGCGCTTCGGAGGCTTTTCTTGCTGTTCTATGGGTTTCAGGTGTGTGGCACAAGCAAACGACCAGTTTGTAAAACAGTATTCAATGTGGGATAGAATCATACAGTGGAGGTATGACTTTGCAGCATTGACAGTTAAGAAAAGGTCTAATTTGTTTAAAATGTTGCAAGTTGAATTTAATGGTATTGGATACTTTCTGGATATGTTTCTTAAAAAGTCAAGTGCGAGTCCAATATGACACTCCCTGTTCAAGATACTTGAACTGGGAGACTAGTTCTATTTCTGCTCGATTTAAAAATACATTGGATCCTTCGATTTTGATTGATCGTTTACTGAACATCGTCGTTTGCATCAACATGCATACTGTTTTTGTTGTACTCATACTGTCAATATGCAGATTGTGTTATATAGCTTTAGATAGAATGTTTTTTCTTCCTCTTTGCATAATTTGCATCCACAATCCTTTGCCAGTAGGTGTTTCCACAGTCCTTGCGGTTTTCCAATTGTTCAACTAATTGGGAGCTACTGTAAGCTATTTGTATTTGCATTTTAGCACATTACTTCCTGCAGTGATTCAGAAAGTATTGTGTTTGGGCTTTTTATTGTGAAAGGGAGAACACTACTCAGAACCAGACATAATTTCATAGAGAAAGCAAGTCTTATAGGGAGCCAATTTAAATGCTAATGTCGTCTTTATTTTACATCCATTACAAATTTGTGCAATCAACTACTTCATTAATATAAGTTGTCTACAGCCAATTTAAATGCAATCAAATGTATATTTCTAAGTGCTTACAACTCAATTTTTTTTTACGTACAAATGACTGTATATTGAATATATTTCTGTACCCAGTGTTGAACAGGACCCAAACCTTTGAGAGATGAAAAAGGACAAATCTGCTCTAATCAACTGCCAAGTAGTCAAGTCTGCATTTGTGTCTGTTCATTTGTAAAACGTGGAATTCGGTTTCTTTTTAATGGCCTAGGCGGATTTTGGCTTTTTTTTCTTGCCAATATACTTTTAGACACACTTTGAGGTATGCAAAACCTTAAAACCAGAACACTGATGGCTGGCTTACGCTGCAAACTTCATCACCTTTTAACAAGAGAGTAAGTATATAAAACGTTATTTTGTATATTTTACACATCATCAGAAACAGAGAGAGATGGCAGGAAGGGGGGAGACAGTCTCCCCCACCTTTACAGACACTGGCCATAGTAAGAGGAAAGTGTGACAGTAAGGGAGTGTGTGCAGACTTTCTTTGTTCTGATCAGACCGAATCCGCATACTCTGTCTGAAATACCTGGAGAGTTACTTTTGTTAGAGCTTTCAGAGCTTTCTGAACTTATTTCTTAGCAGCACTGGGCCTTTTTGTTTTATTGCATACAGTTGAAAGTCCACAGATAAACAGTCAAGCATGGGCGGTAAAAATGTGTCTCCTCAGGCTCTCTAATACACACACAGTCATCTCTCAAACGAGGTGCCTGCCTGCTTTCCAGGACTTTTACAGCCTCTGGCCGACTGCAGGGCCATGGGGTGTTAAGACAGGCATCTGTCTTAACACCCCATGTAACATGTAACACCCCATGTAGCATGTAACACCCCCCCCCCCCCCCCCCCCCACACACACACACACACACACACACACACACACACACACACACACACACACACACACACACACACACACACACACACACACACACACACACACACACACACTTGGGGGCGGGCCCACCTTTCACTTTTTATGCATACTAATGTGATTGAAACATTTTTTATTATACACCATAAGGCGCAACAGTGGGGGCTTTTCACACCTGTGAATACACATCACCCCCCTCCTATCGACGGATCTCACACCTACTTGGGATATCACACCTACTTGAGATCTCACACCTCGATCAAAGGGGAGGCGGGACTTAGCTCATTAGTATAAGTAGGGAGAGGTGTGACCTCTCACAGCACCTGTCACTTTTTATGCATACTAATGTGATGGAAGCGGGATGAATATTACTCCTCCTGATCGTATGCCAAAAAGACATTGCACTCTTTGCCCTGCAGAGAGGTGTTCAACAGGTTTATCCTGTCAAATATATCGGACAGATAGGCCAACATTGCAACCCAGTTCATGTCCTCCATGTGCTTGACCAGTGGGGAGTTGATTTCGGTGAGGAAGAGAAGAACTTCCTCGCGCAAATCACATAAGCGAGTGAGGACCTTGCCCCGGGACAGTCACCGGACCTCAGAGTGCAGCAGCAGCTGGTGGAAGTGAGCGCCCATCTCATTGCAGAGGATGGAGAAGAGACGGGCATTCATGGAGCGTGATTTAATTAAGTTGACAATTTTTACTGCCTCATCCAGGACCGCACGCAGCTCTTTGGGCATCCTCTTGGTCGCCAAGGCCTGGCGATGGATGATGCAGTGGTTCCATACAGCGGCGGGGGCAACATCTTGCACCTTTTTTACCAGACCGCTGTGGCGACCTGTCATTGCTCTTGCGCCATCTGTACATATTCCACAACAGCGGCCCCAATCAATTTGATTCTCCTGCATGAAACCATTCAAAGCCTTGAAGATTTCCTTTGCTGTAGTGCGAGCTGGCAGAGGGTGACAAAATAAAAACTCCTCCTGGACACCGAGCTCTTTAATATAGCACACATATGTTATTAGCTGAGCACAGTGAGCGACGTCGGTAGACTCGTCCAGCTGAATGGAGAAAAAAGGGCTCTAGCGAATACCGTCCAGCACCTGTTCCTTCACATCAGATGCCATGTCTGAGATGCGGCGCTGGATGGCATTGTCAGACATTGGGATGACATCTAGCTTGGCAGCAGCAGCTTCTCCCATCATTACTGAAACCATATCTTTAGCAGCAGGGAGGAGTAACTTTTCACCAATGTCGTGAGGTTTACCTGCCTTAGCTATCCGTAACGCCACTCTGTATGATGCTTCGGTTGCCTTTGTATTCAAAGTGCTAAATGTGTTTATGACAGTTTTCTGTGACTGCAATTCCTGGAGCTTATGGTCAAAAAACTCCTGTGGCTTGGTCACCAAACATGGGTGTTTCGTCTCAATATGACGCCGGAGTTTCCCTGGTCTCATACTGTCATTAGCAAGCACCTCGTTGCAGATAACACACTGTGGCAGTGGAGTGTCATCAGGACCGGTCCATGAAAATCCTAGCTTCAAATAATCATGGTCATACTTCCTCCGTTTTTTGGCAGGCGCTGTCTCCTCTCTCACTTTAGGTGACTTCACAAAAAATCTATCCATATTTTGCCGCTCGCATACATTTAGCCAGAGCCGTTAACTAGCTATATTTCACTATTTCTCTTTATTTTTTTCTGGCGGCCGCGCCTCCCCTGAAGCTCTCTGGCGCGCCCCAGGGGAGGCGTGCCTCACACTTTGAAAACCCCTGCTCTAAAGCAACTACTATGAGCTGCTCCGACCCTCGGTCCTGACGGACTCCAACTTGTGTTTATTAATCAAAAAAATACATAAACATAAGGATAATTATGTGTTATTGTTGAGTAAATAACAGTGTGTGGTTTAGAAAAGAATACAAAATTAGAAGGAAAAAACGATGAAACAATACAGATTTCAGTATTCTGAGCCCCTACTCTCCCCATAACTGACGGCAACAAAAGTCCTACATTATTCAATTAAAATAAAGAAGTAAAAACAATAAGTGTGGCTTGATATTGAGTAAGAAAAAGGTTGATAAACGCTGTGAGAATGGATCTGCGGAGAGCATTTCGCCACGATCCCAACTCCTCTATTACCAACGTTCAGGGAGCTCGGTGCAAGTCAATGGGGACTCCCTGCCCGTTGAAAACTGACTTCCAAGGGGTACCCTGCACGTAATAGAGTGACGGGGAGGGGCCCTGACCGTCCGTCAATATGTTACGGGTTGGGAGTGAGAACGTGTTGGTATAAAAGTGAAATATGAAAATAAATATTTTACTCCAAAAAATTGCTGAACTGAATCAAAAATAATTTTCAACCTGAAAAATTATTTCAAATACTTATTTTTAGTTTGAATACATCAATGTATTTTTCAAAGTTCAGGATAAAAACTTGAACTTTCAAATAAATTGTATTTTTTTGAATGATCAAAACCTATGACCCTGATATAGCTTCATAGCCTTTTCAGGGGACATTCAACAACACTTCTCTATGTTCATATTTGTGCACACCGTATTAGCAAAAATGTACCTTGGCCCATTTAACAGGGCTTTGTTTTTTTCTACTTTCTTTAAATGCTGCCCATTGTGTAATTTCATTTATATATTTGTTTTTGTAATCATACTTTGTAATTAACTTACATGTGTTAGAGGTTTGAGCTTCACCGGGCAGACTTATGTTTATGTATGTGAAATAGGGCAACCATGATTCAGGAAGTAAATGGGCGTTTACCAATCAGGGTAAATGGTTTGATTTCCAGCCCCTGTAGTCAACATGTCGAAGTCTCCTCAGGCAAGATGCTGAACCCCAAATTGTTCCTGTATGTAAATCACTTTGGATTACAGCATCAGCTGAATGGCATCCGAGTGTAGTGTGATTTGCAGAATTACATGCTGCCAGATGTACCAGCACATACTGAGGATGGACTCTGTTATAGATTATTAATTGCTTAATTAGGGAGGTGGAGTATGTTTTATTCTAACACTTTTTATGACTGACTAACTCTCCCCCTTTTCCTGTCTCTTCTCGGGGTCCAGTCTACGCGTCTGGTCAGGCGGCACCACCGGGGGCTCCTCAGACGCCAGGGCAGGATTGCTGGCGGTAAGGCAGCCCGGCCGCTTCCGCGGCGAGTGCTTGCTCATAGAGGTCGGATAGCTGGTTCGGGTTGCGGGACCGTTGGTGTCCTGCCCCGGTCCCGAGGGGAAGTACCGTCGGTATATCTGTATGTATACAGCGGGGTACACACCAGGCTCTGATGGACACGGGCTGTTATCAGACAATGATCCATCAGCGCTTGGTTCGGCCGGGGGCATTGGTAGAAGCAGGGCCGATTCTGACCAATTTGCTGCCCTGGGCGAGATTTTAGCTGGCACCCCCCAGGGAAGATTTTTTATTTTATTTTAAAGTAAAATGCCTCAATCTGGTGCACTTTGAGCAGAATTACTAGAGACCTAATCTAGGGGGTACAACTTTAAACACCCATATGAAAAAGATCGGTTTACATTTTAATAATCAAATAAGTATGTGAACAATAACCTACCATAGCCAATAACAAATACATTTAACGTATTTTATTTTTGTCGTTCACTTATATCTTATTTTACCAAGTTAACATTTATTAGGGCCTGAGCACGAAGTGTGCGAAGACCTATTGTAAAGCAAATTATTATTATTCGGGCCTGAGCACGAAGTGTGCGAAGACCTATTGTTATCCATTGAATTATTATTCTCCCGATTCTTGTTCTGGGGACTAAACCTGTTTTTGAGGGCTTTACGACGCCATTCAGGTAGCGACATTTGGAAAAGTTGGCAGGACGGGTGAAACATTTTAGATTCTGGAGTCGATGGGTTCAAAATTTGAAACATGCTCGCTAGCGCCACCTGTGAATATTCAGTTTTTGAAACATTTAAATAGTCACAGCGTAAGTCTGATGGACCTGAAATTTTGCACACTTATCCGGGTGGAGCTGCTCTGCATATTATCCTCTGGTATCCCTAAGCTCCGCCTACTTTTTTATTTATTTAAATGAGCATAATGTTAAAAACAGTGAAATATTAACTTAAATGTCTATTTCTTGTTTTTCAACACCCAACTTAGTGTACAGCATTAGTGGAGGGTCAGACATATTAGCTTAGGAAATGAGCACGATGTGTGGACAAATGTGGCCGACATCAATCAAGGGCGCCGGAAGCAGGGGGCCAGAGGGCCATTGGCCCCCCCACTTTACAGCCCTGCCCCACATTTTCGTAGCAGCGGATGCCACGGAACACTGTACAAATCCCGTTTCAATAATTCCCCTCTACTCTAAAGTCGCATCTAAAACGTGATCTGAGCTGTGTATATTTCGTCATTTTTTATTGTTATATTCAATCTCATCAGCTACAGGCATTTTTGAAGCTTGTAAAGGGAAGATGACAGCTCTCACTCGCCACTCTGCTCTTCCACAGCGCCGCTCCCCCTCCCTCCACTGAAATTATGAATGTAAGGCATAGTAGGCCTAATCATAGATGACACGGCAGGGTCCGTTACAGTTTGTTTTAATCTGATTTCAAATAAACAAAGTCTTGGCTTTCAGAATATTAAACTTGTTCCGGCAAATTCAGATAACATACAACTTTGAAGCTTGTGACGGCATAATTACAAGCGGAGAACGGAATAACTTAACGTCACCAATAACAGCCGGTGTTTCTCGTGAGGGTTTCCCCCGGGAAACAAACGCAAAAATACACAAACGAAAATATTTTCCCTCCGTTACTACTTTGATCATTTGCTCCGCTAATCAATCAGATCAATGGATTCCAGAGAGGAGGAAACTTTGAAGGCCTTTTTCTCAAAATGATGACTCGGTGACAGTCATTATATAATGGGAAATATTTTTGCTTAATATTTGGAGTACAAAAACAATCCTGGTATCATTAGAAAGCTAGGAATCTCCTCTTTCCAGCAGTCTATACTCAAAATGTGTCTTCGGTTCAATGCGACTGATTTCGATGGAGCAGCAGGTCACTTTGCATCAGGTAAAATAAAGCAGGCAGACATAACAGGAAGAATATGTACATTGTAATCCAATCAAATAGGACATTGTCACACCATTCAAACATATCCCTGAAAATTACAACCAATACAAAAGCTTAGATGTTTTGACAAGATTTGTTACGTTGTTTACGTTATTTGTCACGTTGTTCTGTTTGTGTCAGCCATTAACCTAGATAGACTTGCAAACATGTCAGAAGAACAGGCGCATAAGAAAACAAAATACTAGTGTCAAACTAAACTGAAATTCAACAACTTGAATGTCACATCCCTGACATCCGCAACTCCGGAGCCTGGTCCCTTCAATCATAGAACCAGCGCAGCCAGATGAACCCAAAAGCAGCTGCTCTGCGGCCGCAGAGGCTGTCAAAACCGCCGCCGCTGGCATCGTTGAACCGTGGAGGTTTGTTGTCGGGACATTGTGACGGGCAAATAAAAGCTTATTTGGGCAAAGAGAAAGGTACTTCAATGCAGAATAGTAGGCTACAAAAACAGAGAGTGATTAATTATTTGCAAAACCACTAAACGGGTCTTCTGTGAAATATGCAGATTTGCTACTGTCAAACGGCTTGTAACTTTCTCCAAATGTGGAGATGACAGCTTTGTAAATACCGAGTTAATAACTGGAACTTTTCACAGAGCTTTCTTCAGTCAAACACCATGTCAGCGTGTCAAACAAGAGCGTAGCAGGAAAAAAGAAGAGATGGAATGAACTGCGCTTTCATGTGTGTGGGCTGGACCTGTTTAATTTACAGGAAAGGAGTGAGCAGAGGGTCGAGTTGTACATTCTTGTTCTGTTTTCTCTGACTATCTTCCTCCTGAAGACCCTCTCAGACTTTCATTTGCTCGCACTACCAAAGAGACACATTACCATGGAACCAAACAATGGTGTAGCTGTATTGAATTCCGAGTGGAAACAGTAACATTTGGTGTGTTATGTTAGAATGAAACAAATCAGATTTAGTCAGAAATCGGGAGAAATGCGGGATAAATATGACCCCGGGAGGAAAACGGGAGTCTCGGTCCCGCGAAAATCGGGAGGGTTGGCAAGTACATGTCACATACACACGCACTTCCCCCCCCCCCCCCCACTTCTGAAATGAATCCGGCGCCGCTGACATCAATCGCAACGTACACTGAACACAAATATAAACGCAACACTTTTGTTTTTGCTCCCATTTTTCATGAGATGAACTCAAAGATCTAAAACATTTTCTATATACACAAAATAACCATTTCTCTCAAATATTGTTCAGTAATCTGAAAAAAATCTGTGATAGTGTGCACTTCTCCTTTGCCGAGATAATCCATCCCACCTCACAGGTGTGGCATATCAAGATGCTGATTAGACAGCATGATTATTGCACAGGTGTGCCTTAGGCTGGCCGCAATAAAAGGTCACTCTGAAACATGCATTTTTGCTTTATTGGGGGGGTCTGGGGGGGGATCTGGTGTGAGGGTTAGGATTAGGATTCAACAAGTCCTCCAACCAATACGACCAAATAGGTCGATTGTTTTCCGACCCATTAATACGACCCAGAGCAGCGTTTTCAATCAACGGGTGCGTCAGCCGGTATACCTTTACGACCCACGGGCGCGTTTTAAATCAACGGGAGGCGGCGTAATGACGTACAACATCCTCGACAATTTCTGTTAACAACCATCGTTTTTCAGACACGTAGGCTACACTCTTCAAAAATCACGGCTGTCTGTCGTAGAACAAAACGTGATCCGTCTCTTAAATTTGTGTCGACCACAGACCTTATTTCGAGCTATTTTCCCAAATCCTATGGAGAAATGTCATTGGCTGAGGCGAGGGAACCGGAAGTGGTAAAATGCTAACTCACCGGGGTTTTGGACTCGTCACTGCATCACTGACAACATCCATTTATTTCCCAGACAAGCTAATAAACGTGAGTAGTCAGATATCAAAAGTTTATTCATTTTGGGATATGTATTATGTTGTTTTATTTTGTCGTCTAGTACAGTGACTAAGATTACTATGTTTACCTAAGAATAATGATAGCAAAGCTAAATTAGCCAAAATTAGAATCAGCTAACGTTAACGTGAGCATGGAAGTTATGTGATCCATCGGTTCATGCGGTTGATCCAAATGTTATCACACGTCACATTCTTTATAACTATATTAAATACTATTTATCTAAGTGAAGAGTCACCAGGGGTGTAATACTGCCGGAACACCGCTCCGGCACCTAAAACGGGGATGGTTGTTAGCATCTGGTGCTAGCTAGTTATGATAACGGATAGGCTAAGAGGCTAATGTACCTAATGTAATGTTTACACAGTTAACTTTAGTCTAAGTTATCTCAGTGGGTCTGAAACAGTTTGGTCACCATATATGGAAATACATATTTCCAAGCCACACTTTTATATTATTGTAATGTTCCACAATAGGAGTCGGAAATTCAAGTTCTTAGGTTCAATAGCTCCTTTGGTAGCATACAAATACAGGTTCATAGGTCACAAGTTGCAGGTCGCAGGTTCAACGTCACACAGCACCCTAAAAAAAATCGAATGAATCTAAAACATCGATGAAATCATTACAATTCATACTATTGGACATACAACAAATGCATAAAAAAAAAAAACAGTAAATAGTTAAATATGCACAAAGATAAATAAAAAAAATGTATTATTCTTATCCTTTTTTTTCATTATTGAAATGTATACAGTTAAGTTTCATATGGGTGTTGACAGATGTATCCATAGATTTAGTTAATTTTGCCCTCAAAGTGCACAAGATTGATGTATTTAACTTCCCCGGGGCCTCCGGACCCCCCTAGAGGACATGAGGTCCACCCCCACTTAAAACATATTCACACGGATAGGATACTAAATAAATGTTCACACTTTTTATATAGTAACCTTTGTACCTCAGCAGGAGGGAGTTAGTTTATAAAGGTCCTTCACTGATCACTTAACTATCACGCAGCTGTGTCCAGCATTTACTGTAAGAATCACACATTTATTCAATAATGCAGACTTAATAAATGACCATTCTTTGTTGATTCTGGCTGGAGTGTTAATTGACAGTAGTTACATAAGCTTCAAAACGAGCCACAACTGCACGTGCACACATGCAGAACTTATAGAATTAGCAATACACCCCTGGTAATGATGATTTTAGTATTATTTTCTGTGATGATGGAGCATCAACTTTTGGATCAACCAGATATTGACAGATTAGGGTTGTCCATAACAGTCACCTTAAACATGTGACTGACTCTGTATAACATTGTTTTCCTTACTCTTGTGATTTTTGTTCATCCTATCTAAAAGATAAAAAGCGTTCATTGTTTTAACAAGATTTTTCACGATATAATAAAATACATGAATCCTGTAAACATTTGTAGTATACATGTAGTATTCTTATTTTTTGTATTCCCTGACATTATCTGTGTTTCTGTTACAGATGCCTACTCAAAAAGTGTGCCAGACATGCAGGCAAAGCATAGGAGTAGCAAGTAAAAAATGCAAACAATGTGGTGCCATCCAACCCGACAAAGAGAAACTCTCCAAGCAAAAAGAAAAGGTTGCACAGGAGTGGAAGGCCACGCAAAAGAAAAACCACAGTGTCAACAAAGTGTATGACTCGACACATTTACTGGTAAGCTTTTTTCTCTTGCAGATGTCAGTTATCATAAAAAAGTGTGTAAATAATCCCTGATCTTAATCTTTTTATACAAATTGTTAAATTACTTAATTGATTTATACTTTCCAACAGTCGCCCTCATTTACTTTTTAAAAATAATCCTAATTTCTTAATTAAGTTTATGTGAGAAGTACAGAATAGTGCACGATTACTGCACTTCATGTAATGTGTTAAGCAAAATTGTTGTCACCGTTGTATTTAAATCTGTAAAGGCATAACACATTTTTTCAAACTGATGTTAGATAGTGTTTGTACTTGCAGGCACCCAGTTTTGGTAAAACATTATTTCTTAACCAGAAGTAACATAGTTCAGGCCAGTGGTAATTCCTAGAATCAGAGCTTCAATGTACATGTTTTTCTAATTATATCTTACAAAAAAACCTGCATTTTGGTGTTTTATATTTTATTTTGGAACTTCATGGTATGGAAAACACATAATTATGTGACTATGGTTTCTAAAAGTAAAATAAATGAAATGTCATATACATTTTTTAATAAATGGTAAAACCAAGAATGTCACAGAATCAAAACCAGCCCATATTAATATAGTGATTGAAAGACAATCAAAACCTGGAAAGAGTTAGTATTAATAAAGAGGCCCTTAAAAGCACTTTCATTAAGCTTACCATATTCTCTGACTTTGAGCCGTGTTTGACCAGTCATTTCAAAATTCCCCTGTAACACCAGCTTTACATCTGAAGTGCTGTTAATGCAGAACTTTGAACCTGAAATGATATAGGTTAGAGCTTGCTGACATGTTTCAAAGCTAAATGTAGCTTATTCAGATATCTGAATGTGAGAGTTAAATGGAGCCATATTAGGGATGCCAGAAACTGACCATGATCAAAATCGGACAGCCCTGGCGAATATTAATCGTTTATTTGCCGACGAATTGAAACTAAGCCAGGAAAAAAAAGAAAAACATAAATAATAATACAAATATATATAAATAAAATCAAATTTTAAAAATAATTTTAGATTATGGAGACTGTAACAAATATTCGAAAAATAGAATAATCGCTGGCATCCCTAACCCATATAAAAATAACCATGCCCATGTAAAAAAAACTCAAAGTGAACCCGAGCTCAATAAACTTTTTTTTTTTTTTACAGTTCTTTTTTAGGGGCTCCCCTAAAAGGGGTCTAAAATCACACCTGGTTAATTGTGGGGTGCCTTACTCAATGTGCACACGTATCACATCAGTGCATTTTTCACTTATGCAAAAATAAATGGAGTTATAATGGCTTTAGGTGTGTGATGATGTTTAGAGCTGTTGTGTACATAATATTTCTTGTTTTTTTGTGTCCATTGTGTTCCAGCTCCACAAATGTAAAATGTTAGATCGGCGTCCCATCCTCCTTCTTGCCAAGAGAGGCACAAATGGTTTTGCGGCCGATTGCATCTGTCCATGGCAAATCGAGACAGAAGATGCTAACAATGCACTTGTTACCATAAAGAGGATTTACGAAAGCCTTATTAATGGTAAAGTATACAAATCTGCATGCTATATTTCAGCAATTTATCTGTTAACATTTTTTGTAAATAAGTTGCTCAGTTATCTGGTTTTAAATGTAAAAAAATGTGAATCACTGTTTACCAAGTAGTAAAAATATGTCGTTCTGTCTTGTTTGGTCAGTTAAAGGGCCCATGTCATGCTTTTCTGGTTATTACCCGTCCCCTTGTGTGTTATGAAGGTTTTTCTGCATGTAAACGGTCTGCAGAGTCACAAACCCTCAAAGTACACCCTGTAGCGAGTAAAACTCTAACACAGAAAATACCTGTCTATGCTGCCCCAGAACGCCTCGTTGGAGATTTCTCTTTTTCCATTTTTTTCTTCCTGAGTATAGTGACGTAACGGGCATAGTGACGTACCGGCTCACACACACACACACTCACTCAGCCTTATCTTTTCTCAGTCGAGGCTCCGTGGATCTCCTCACACACACACACACACACACACACACACACACACACACACACACACACACACACACACACACACTCACACTCACACTCACACTCACACTCACACTCACACTCACACTCACACTCACACTCACAGCCTGGCTGTGAGTGTGTGTGTGTGTGCTCAGACTGAGTTCCTCGCTGTCTCGCAGACCCCACGCAGCAACCAGGAAACAACACCAGTAATCCAGCTCACACTGTCTGCTCCTCGAGCCCCAAAGGGCGGATCAGCGAGCCCCGCAACGTCCCGCCAACACGGCACCCAGACCCCACGCAGCATTCTCATCTGTTTGTCCTTACTGGTGTCATTTCCTGGTTGCTAACAAACGCCATTGTAACACATAATCACTGATGTTCCGCTGTTTCATTTTTAGCTGTAATTACTCAGATTATAAATGTATATGGCGGATTATACTTGGTCATTTATTCACCATGCGTCTACTTTTTTTTCTTCTCAATAGTGACTTTGGCAATTGAACCTGAGGGCCCTTCAACCACACAGGCAGAAATGGCTGCAGACCCAGGATCAGACTTGTCTGTACCTCTTACCACCGAGACTGACACTGAGTTCACTCTCTTCCTCACTCCTGTGTCCTCCGGCCTGACTCCTGCTCTCTCCTCCGGGCTGACTCGTGCGCTCTCCTTCGGGCTGACTCCTGCTCTCTCCTCCGGGCTGACTCCTGCTCTCTCCTCCGGGCTGACTCCTGCTCTCTCCTCCGGGCTGACTCCTGCTCTCTCCTCCGGGCTGACTCCTGCTCTCTCCTCCGGGCTGACTCCTGCTCTCTCCTCCGGCCTGACTCCTGCACTCTCCTCCGGGCTGACTCCTGCTCTCTCCTCCGGGCTGACTCCTGCTCTCTCCTCCGGCCTGACTCCTGCTCTCTCCTCCGGCCTGACTCCTGCTCTCTCCTCCGGCCTGACTCCTGCTCTCTCCTCCGGCCTGACTCCTGCTCTCTCCTCCGGCCTGACTCCTGCTCTCTCCTCCGGCCTGACTCCTGCTCTCTCCTCCGGCCTGACTCCTGCTCTCTCCTCCGGCCTGACTCCTGCTCTCTCCTCCGGGCTGACTCCTGCTCTCTCCTCCGGCCTGACTCCTGCTCTCTCCTCAGTGTCTTCCTCACAGAAAAGAAGACCAACAAGGAATAAAGTGGCAATTAATGGTATGTGCGGGTTAATTCGTAATTATCTTATTTACATCGACTGAAACTGTGTTTGATTTTGCACATTGAATTAGTTAAAGAGAGAGAAAACAATCATCGGTACAATTAGAATACACCACCTTTTGTTTTGTTTAAGACTTTGCAGTATCAAAAGTCTCAGTGCCATTTTGAACAGTTTAATTGAGCACAATGTGATGTTAGGCAATGTTTAGGAGGTTATTGCTGAACTTCAACTTATTACCATCTTTTAATTCCTTGCAGAATGTCCCATTCATCAAGGGTCAGACACTTTCCCCTGAAAAAAACTACTGAGGGAACGAATCAGGGAGGTTTGTTAAGAAAATATTTTAAAATAAATAAACAATGACAATAATGTTTCCGTGGAACCAAGTCTTATCTTATTGGATTTTCGTATACTTTGTTTAAAAGGAGTGTTTCAGTCTTAAGCATGACTGCTAATGTAAATATTGAAATTACAGTAACAATAATTTATTATTAATTTAAGGTTGAGGTACTTGTGTAATGCTTCATGTCGCATTAATGCATCATGTCCAGCCATTTATTTGTATATTACATTTTTTCTTGTAATCCTTTGTAGGTGAATTCCTATTCTTGGCAGTAAAAATACTTTTTAAAATAATAATAGTATTCCAAAATATTAAACTGATGGGGAAAATGCTATTGACTATGTTACAGTCCTTCATATGTTTGAGTTAATCGTACCTACTATTATTTCAAATTATCATTTGATTTCACTGGACTTTTTGTATTTACATGTATGACATTTGAAAAAAATGAAGTTTACCTAAAATCTGTGTTTCTTTACTCAGGGCCATACCGAGGTGTTGGTGCAGTGGCAGTCTTGCTCTGGATGGTATGTATCTAATCTGAAGTTTCCTTCAGTGTAGCTGATGGGTCTGGCAGAACAGGGGCCACAAAGTAGTCTTACCAACCAACTTCATCAACCCTGAGATCACTAACTTAAACATTTTGGGTTCCTCAGCAGTAAATTCAATTTAGTTGATCACATGGGGGTGGGGAGCCATGTCATCAATGGCTCTATCAGACGTTTGCGCCATAAAGTAAGACATCCAAGTTCTCTGCCCTTCGTCATTCAGACATCGCGCCCTAGAAACGCTGTCTGATTGTAACACATAAGCAGGGAAGTAGCCTACATTGAAATAGAAATTAAAATAAAATATACAATAGAGTTTATCCTTGATCAATATCACTAAAGGTTAAATGATTGATATGTGAGGCTGGATGGTATTTGATCTCTTTTGTAATTACTGACTTGTTACATTTGTTCTTAACAATTATACTATAAGTATAGTTAGTAGTAGTAAGTCGTATTATTTCTGTGTGCACTGTGCAGTCTTGCAGGCAGTTGTCTAAGTTTAGTGCTGTATGTTTGGGCATTGATAAGACAGCAAATTCAAAGAATTGGTCAAATGAAACATTGACTTTGAAATAAAAATTGTACCTTGTATTATATATGATGTACGTGTTATATATAAATATATACATTATACTGCACTTTCATCATGATATTTTTGAGTGACTTAGTGTATCTTCTCATTTTAAATAGCATTGTCAACATACTGTAGAACTACATATTCCAAACAGTTGAAAAAAAGTAATACTTTTGGCTGTGTTTCTGTTTTACAGTGGGGCGAAGTGGAAAAATTCCTGGGAGCCAAAGGAAAACTTTCCCAGTTAAATATGGTTGACTTTTTTTTTTTTTTACTTTGGAGTAATAAAATACATATAAAAAAAGCATCTATGTAAGTGTTGTGCCTATTTGTGTTCTTATGTTATCAGTGAGCTGAAGCCAAGACAAATACAAATATATGTTTTAAGTGTATCCATACAAACTCATTCTCTAAAACTGTCATGATTGGTCTGTTGTGAATGACACCCATGAGGAAAAAGGTCCTATACATTATATCACATCGGTAGGGCTGTGATGTGATGAGGCCCTCGCGAGCGTCGAAGGGGGGGTGGTGTGTAAACCCTGGACACACCAAGCCGATTACAGCTAGTGGAGCCTCGCAGCAGAAACTGTGGCGAGCTCAATTGCACCGCATTTGCGCATCAGATGAGGCTCCCTCCACAAGATGAGGGCGAGAGGCAGATCGGCAGATTTGTCTGTGTGATCGGCGTGTATGGAGGGGCGGGCCTGCACATCGGCATATCACAGACTGGTGCATACATTGTACAGGCGGCAATTTGAAATGGAACGCAGCCCACACACGGCAGACAAACCCAAACACTTTTGGAACACGCCACCTCCAGACACATTAACATGCACTCCCCTAACTTTCCCCGAATCTGACATTGTATTTCATTCCATAACATATAAATATACTGTTCACCCATGTGAAACACACACACTGAAACCAAAATCATTTACAAACATTTAAAAATCTCTCATATGCGATGGAAACTTCTGAAGCAATGGAAACAGGAGTCAGAGAGACACGAGGAGAGCAGGAACTCTGATGGCAAACTGATGGTTTATTCACAAGACATGTTGTGTGCCACAAATTGACACAAAAGATGCCAAACCGATTCTGAAGATCTCTACCCGAGACCCATATTTAGCTAGTTCTGAGAGAAGAATCAACATTGTGCATAACAAGATAAAACCAACACCTCTATCAGCTGACGCCAATAGGCAGGAACAGGGAGACAAAACACTGAGAGCACAGTAGCCAAGGCTACAGGTGCCTGTGCTCAGTCAGGACAAGACCTGGGGGGTATACCACGAAACTGGTTCAACCTAACCTGGATATGTTTGAGTTAGCCGGTTGGCCTAATCCAAAACATACGCCCTCTCGCTAAACGGCACTACGACACGGGTTATCAAGTGGATCGTTCAAGCCAGCCGTGTCCTATCTAGTTAGGTGCGCGTTCACATAAAAGGGGTAGTATTTGGAGCATTCGACCAATCACAAACATGGAGAAGCGCACTGACAGCGCAGCGTCATACTTCCTGAATGAAAAGTCAACTATATAATTAGACAAATATGAAGACGTTAAACTTTAAACATCCATGACTCAAACACTTTATCCAGGATAAAAGCCACATAGCTGCACCTGCAAGGTGAATACAGCTGGTACAAGAAAAAGTGTTTGAATGCGTACATTAACAGGTTTATGATATGCCCCGTCTAAGACACGATCTGACTTTAATTACATTTGACTCGAGTGTTTTCCTAATGTGTTGCTTAAAATAATACTTCTGCATACAGTATGTGACACTGTAAGTGTTGGACGGCCAGATACGGCTCAGCTGACTCAGATAAGGAAATATATGATACATTATGATGTGATGCCGCGGACTGTACTGTTACTTTGATCCAGTTACTTATGTTGTGGCAGATATTTAATTAAGCTTTCTTAACGCTAATGTTATAATAGTCAGATTGCTCTGAAGATGGGAGGTGATATTCTATTAATGTTCACGTTCACACGTGAACACGTTTGGTTCTATGCAAACTCAGTAATATCCATTGTGATACAGTTATAAGGCCTTCACAAGAGACTGTCAGTGGAGATTAAAGGGGATCAGGAGCTCACGTCTTCTCAGAGTCCTTGGTATCTGGCTTGATGATTGTCTCACATTTCTAAACTTCATGTCAATAACCTGCTTAAAAAGCTGAGGGTTAGGCTAGGTTTCTTCTACAGGAACAAGTCCTGTTTCTCTGCTTGAGGCCAGGAAAAGGCTAGTCACTGTGACCTTTGACCTGCTATGGTGATTTGATTTATATGAATGCACCTGCCAATTGCCTGGTCAAGTTAGATGCTGCGTATCACAGTGAACTAAGATTTGTGACAAACTCTAAAGCATTAACCCATCACTGTACCCTGTATGCAAGAGCTGGTTTGCTTTCACTAACTGTACGGAGGCTCAGTCACTGGTACATTTTTATATACAAATCCATGTTAGGGAAACTTCCATCTTATATCTGCTCCCTGATCTCACGGAAAATTGTAAGTGGCTACTTAATGCTGTGGTTTTATTAAATGTGCCAACTGCTAGGACTGTCTTAGGGAAGACAGCTTTTAGATGCGCAGCTCCTCTGTCTTGGAATAGTCTGCAAATTAAATGGAAACTGAGCAATCTGGTGCCACTAAATGTTTTTAAAGCTCGGTTGGATGCTACTCAATCGGAAGCTATTGGTACCTGTTTATGTGGATAGTTATGTAAATGATGCTGTATGATGTCCTTTTGTTGTTCTGTTTATGTTTTTATGTTTCATGTGGAACCTACTTGAGCAGGTCTCCCTTGAAAAAGAGATCAATGATCTCAATGGGATACACCTGTATAAATCAGTAGCGTGGCGTGGGGAAAAAATTAGGGGAAGCCAACAATACGTCCTTTCTTTTGGGGTGGGGGTGTGGTGGTCAATGTAATAACGTAACCAGATGAGTGATTACAGCGCCCGGTATCATTTCACACACATTTGTATCATACAGATGCAGGACTTACTCACGCCTGTTATCTGACCGACAGGTCCGCACGCACTCTCCAGCCGAAACTTTAATAAGCATTCATTCACAAACTAAATCAGGAGACCTTTAACGTTTTACGTCCGGTTCACTCTTTTGTTCCTCGCTGTACACAGCTCCAGTTTGGGCATTGGCCTGTCATCAGATTGTATTTGTTGTTGCTGCTGCAGCGGAAGTTTAGTTCAATTATTTTCGATTAAATACTCCGAATCTCCACCCTCCATAATTGCACTTGCTTTAGTTGCTTGCTACTTTCTAACGGCGGTGAGAGTGGTGCAGTGACGTTATCTATCTTCTATCGATTAGATTTATGATTCGAAAATTATAAAAGTAGGGTAGACATTATCCGACTGAACAAAACGTGCATTTACATAACAGGTTCGTTTTCCACTGACCTTTTTTCGAGCTATTTTCCAAAATCCTATGGAGAAATCCCATTGCTATTTTGTCGAGGGAAACCGAGCGCAGCTTACTTCTGCTTTTTGGGACGCGTCACTGCACCACTAAATTGATGCGATTTGATTGGATTGCGAGGCAAGGGAAGCCAGCCGCCTCTGGCTTCCCTTGGCATGGCCCTGACCAATCACAGGTTGGCAGGGGCATGACGTGTGCCTCATCTGATTGGTCAATCCCTCCATTTTTTTTTCACCAAGGGAAGCAAATTTCGGCTGGCCTCCTCTCGCAACAGAGAGTGCAATCTACTGTTTCACCATAACATCTAGAGGGGCGCTGTTTCACTCTTTGTAAAATACTCAATGAGAATGGGGGAGAGACGGGCCGGCAGCAACACACAACAAAGAAGTGTTTTTATTTATTTATTAAAATTATAACTACAATCCGAAAAAACAGGGGAAGCCTGGCTTCCCTTGGCCTCCAGGAGAAAACGCCACTGGTATAAATAAAGGTTTGAAATGAAATGAAATGAGAGTCATCATCATCATGTTCTCTCTGCTGCTGCTGCTGCTGGCAGCTGGAAATGAGTCAACACTTATTATACTGCTGTTTAACAGGATAATCTGTCATATAACTTTTAACACCTGTCAGGTCTCTTATTCTGTTAGTTAATAATAATAATAAAATTAAATAACGCGCTTTAACCACTAGGTGCCCGTCTATCAGCTGTGCACCGTTATGGTGTAAATACTGCCTATCTACCAATTGGATCAAATATAAAAGTCAGCCGAATTACTGTTGATATTGCAAGGAGACGTATTGTGTGAAAATAAATCTAAGATGTTGTTAAATGGCTGATATATTTATGATCCACGTCACTTTTTCAGTTTTGGCGGCAGTTCTTCCTGTTTGTCTAGAAGTCTTCTCAGCAGGGCTCTATAAATAGAGAACTACGGCAGATATGTAATATGTAATGCAGCCGAACTGTGTATTACAATGCCGTAATGTGATTAGCTCCAAAGAGAAAAGCAAGCAAACTCGGAATAAAGTATTTTTTTTTTTTTTTAAATGTTTTCGGATTTCACATCGCATAAACACCATTTCCCAACGTGCATTGCGGCTAAACCATGAATCACCGAGCTGAGGATCTTGCCTACGTCTGTTTCCGGTATTGTTTTTGACGGATGTATTTTGCTATACACACATTCCCTCACATTTAAATTAAAATGTACATTAAAGTATTTCGTGAGGCTTTCTAAAATGTTTTAAAATATAACTACGGTTCGAGTTGAAGAGTTTATAAATGAACATGAACCGAAGCTGTTGCCTGGTAACGCAATCGCGCAACGTCACGTCCGTTAATTCCACATCCACACACATCGATTTAATAAATGAATGTAGCCTTTGTTTCTGCTAAAAGAGGTGCCGACCAGCTGGGGCAACAAGAAAATTGGCGAAATCGAGTGTGTCTATTACAAGTTAAATCATTATTATATTAATATTGATAATAATAACAACCGACTGTTGGGGTAGCATTTGCTTGGCATTTCCGGGTATATCTCCACTGGTTGGGCCACGTTAACAATACTGTGTAATTGTCACGTTTGAAGGGACGAAATTGTGACAGCTTCACGTCTCCCATCATGGTAAATCGTCACATGTTCACGTCTTGCCGTGATACCGGGTTGTGCTGACCATGTCCATGCCTTTATGACAACAGTGTACCAATCTTCTGATGGCTACTTCCAGCAGGATAACTCACCGTGTCACAAAGCTCAAATATTCTCCAACTGATTTCTTGAACATGACAATGAATTTTACTCAAATGTCACAGTCCACAGTCATCAGATCCAAATCCTACAGTGCACCATTGGGATGTGGTGAACCAGAGATTTGCGTCATGGATGTACAGCCGACAAATCTGCAGCAACTGCGTGATGCGATCAGGTCAATATTGAGCAAAATCTCTGAGGAATGCTTCCAGTACCTTGTTTAATCTATGCCATGAAGACTTAATGCAGTTCTGCAAGCAGATGGGGGTCCAACCCATCCTAGCAAGGTGTACCTAATTAAGTGGCTGGTGAGTGTATTACTTAGCTCCATTTTTATTGTTAGTGTGTGTCTGTAGGAGTAAAGTCTAGACACATTCTTTGGATGTAAGCATTGGCTAATTAAACAGATCATGATTAAATGACATGATGATAATAAGGGTGATCACCAAAACCTTATACCAGGGGTGGGGAACCTCCGGCCCTCGAGGTAACTCGGATCTGAAGGTGACTGATAACTGCTAATGGCATTTAGTTGAATACCAGACATAGTAAATGCAAAGCAGGATCATATAAAAAAAAAGGTAATAAACAAGCCATTCAATCGTAATACTCGTTTTAATACGTTCACATGCATACAACACGATAGACTTGTTAAGTCCTGTTCGTTGTCCTGTTTGTTGTCCTCATCACCGTCCTGTTAGTTGTCCTCATCACCGTCCTCATCACCGTCCTGTTCGTTGTCCTCATCACCGTCCTGTTCGTTGTCCTCATCACCGTCCTCATCACCGTCCTGTTCGTTGTCCTCATCACCGTCCTGTTCGTTGTCCTCATCACCGTCCTCATCACCGTCCTGTTCGTTGTCCTCATCACCGTCCTCATCACCGTCCTGTTCGTTGTCCTCATCACCGTCCTATTCGTTGTCCTCATCACCGTCCTCATCACCGTCCTGTTTTCTCGTCCTCATTACCGTCTTCAATGTCTTCCTCCATCATGAGAAAAGACGAGTCCGTGCCAATACAGCTGTAGGTGCTGGTGACTCTGCTTAGTTTCTGCTCCAGAAGATATTGATGGTGTAAAATACAGCAGTGCAGTCCCCTGTATCCCTCTTCTGTTATATCGCTTGGAGAAACTAAAATAAAAAGACAAAATGACAAGGCAATGTAAGGCAAAATGATAAGGCAATGTAAGGCAACTTTTAATTAGCATTGATGTTGGTTCCATATAAGCAATTTTAATGTTTAACCCCGAGGCTATATATTAGCTAAAAAGATTTGTGATTCAGAAAAAATGCAATCATTACAGATGCTATTCAGTGATAGACATTTGACACTGGGAGGTGGGCAGTGGCAAATGTTATAAATCGGTATTTGTGGAACATACTTTAGTTCCTGATGTCGTCTTTTGTCTGATGAAGGAGGTGGTCCAGTTTGTCCAGTGCCTGCCTCAGATTTTGACAATGCTGGGTCATCTCCTTCACAATGATGACTTTCTCCTCTTCCATACGCCTGACCAGCATAACCTGGTCAAAAAGTCGCCTCTTTGTGCGCAGGTTCACCACTATAATGGAAAAAACACTAAATATAACAACCACAATGGTAAGGCTAATAAAACAAATAATATCAGTTTGTATTCAATCTTTTTAACTTAAATTGACCAAAACCTTAAAATCTGGTAAAAAAAGAATTCAACCTCGCCGCTTGCTGAATTTGTTCAATTCTGTCTATGTTGGCAGAATTACACTCAGTATGTCTTGAGATTCAACATTAGTATGCAGTTCAGGGTGGTCAGGAAGGGTTTTACTGCTTCCATAGATGCGCCTGTCCCAGTGAGACTAGACTATTAAGACTTGATAGGGCAACATCATACAGACCTTTCAATATAATTATTTCAAAATTATTTGTTGTGATCATTATGATTTGTGACACCTATGTTGACAGCTCTTTGTTACATTGGTGATTGTATTCTAGTACTACAACTGAATTTATGGAATATCTAGGGCAAACAAAAACAAGTTGTTTCTTACCATCTCCTTGCGCCTCCCAGGGCAGAATGACATCCTCAGACAGACCGCATGCTGCTTCTGTGTCAATTTTCTCTGAACAGGCATCAATGGTGTTGTACTGCAGTATCCTCTCTCTGAGTTTCTTCTTGAGCTCTGTCAGTCTTCTCCATTTGCGTTGCCTTGTTTGGTTGCTGTCTGTAAAGTAAAACAAAATACAAATAAACTAATATTAATAATACAAACAATAACAACAACAAGAAACAAATATTGTTTCTAGATAACGTAATAATAAATACAATTTTGTCGATAGAGGTCGTGTTTCTTTCTTCGGAGGGAATAAATCATTTCATCTATTTCTCTCTGGAGCTCCTCCTGGCTACTCTGGGCTCCATGTTTCTCTTGAAAACAGAAACAACAAGGTATAATCATAAAACATGAAGCCAAATGTTTGGAAATATGGAACCAAATCTATACCACAGTGATCCTATAACATACCAGTGGCTGCCCATTGCTTGACCTCCAACACCCACTGCTCCGTGTCCTCCAGGGAGATGTTCAGCTCTTGCTTGAGACTCTCAAGATTGTCCACTTCAGTTTGTGCTCTCTGTGTAGTCTGGTTAGAATGTTTAAAAGGAAAAAGTGAATATGCGTTCCAGTTGGTTGAGAAGGTTGTTTTTTACTGAATTCCTTTATGCACATTAACTGACCAGACAACAACATGAAATGCTAAACACCTTCTCTTCAAGGTTGGCAAGTATCACCTTAGTGTCCCTTTTATTTCAAGATCAAGCAGGATTAACATTATTATTATTATTATTATTATTATACAGAAATGCAGATGAATCAACCTATAGTGCTTTATTACAAACAAACAGAACAGAGACTCTCTTGGCAGAACAGTGTGCCATGGCAGAACCATCATAATGAAATGATTGCAGAATACATTCAATTCAACAACATGTAGCTAAGGATGGTGTTAAATTACTACAACAAGAAACTAAGATATTCTTAATGTACATTTTGAAATGCAGCATGGACGTCTTACTTTGAAAAATCTCTTTGAGAGTGTCTTGTGGAGATTCTCCACCTTCCTGTGGTTCCATTGCATAGCCAGCACGGTTATCATATCTGCTCTAGCTGTAAACACAAAAACATGAAAATTCATATGAGCTTTACAATGTGGCACTACTTAAAACTATTTGTTTTCCTCTACCAACCTGATTTGATCATGTATTTTGTTGTCAGAGCTGCCCTTGAGAGGAAGCTGTTAACCTGTTCCACTTCCTCGCCGACAGTATTTCCAGCACCTTCCTGGCTTCTGCCACCCCACTTCACCTGCTCAGAATCATAAACAATGAGATCTATATATTTAGTTCAATATTATAATATCTTGTACTGTACATCTTTAGTTAACATCAGTGTCAGGAGCAATTTCAGAAAGTTAAAATGTTCTGAGATTGAATTATGCTTTGAACTACAATGTCACAACTGCAGTTATTTGAAGCTCTGTTCATTCATTATTTCTACAGTGTGAATATATTTACTAAAATAAACATAATGGGTTTTGGAAGCCTATCCTTGTGACAGTTTGTTTTGTAGCAATTTTGTCAACATTTGTAACTATTACAATTATTCCACTAGCTTGAATAGAATATACTACATGATATTCTTATGTGCACTACAATTTCTAAAACATTTGAATCTAGTGACACAAATGTTTAACTTGCATACTGTACCTCGCATTTGCCTGTGTGGGCCTTGGCGTGCATTACAGAGAGAAAAGGTTTCATCTCTGTAAGTGGTTGGAGCTCAGGCAACTTTGCTGCCATCTTCTCCAAATAAGGCCAGTACCTGTAATGACAAAATCGATTAGCTTTTCCAGTTGCATGATGGCAGAATAGTAAAAAGATAAACCAGGTCCTTAAAATTACCAGTACAATCCTTGTAACCAACATCAGCATTTATCCAAATGAATGCTTTTTTTGCTTTACATCTACTGGATGTGCAAGAATTAAATAGATAACACGTTTCCCACAAACACTTCCAATTTTGCAATAGTTATAAGTACCTGCAGGCAACATCCATACAAAAGAATGTTGCATTCGCAACTTCAGCCAGCTCCTTCTGCAGGAACATTGGGTAGGCATATATTTCAACACGGTAGTGATTTAGGCCTTGTAGCAAGATGCCATGTCTGCACAGAGCTATTTGCAGGCCTTCCTCATCCACCTTGGCCCTGGAATTGTGTGAGGTTTCTCTGCAAGCTGTGAATGTTGCCGGTCCACAAACATCACAACCACTTTTCTGAAATAGACACAATCTGTTACATTTAACCCTGTGCTAAGAAAAATAAATAAAGGGTTAGGGGATTTAATAGATTCTTACAATCGTCATCTGGCTCCTGATTTTGTCGACAAAGGCAGACACTTTACTGTCCTGGGCAATGAACAGTCCATCAAATAGAGACGGTTCATCTGTCCTGCAAAATTCGAGAAAGAAATTGTAAACAACATTATCATAAGTTTGATTGTGTCCTCTATTTAATATGGCCAATTTGCTTTTGCCATCAATTTTTCATAAATGTGGAAAAGGTCTTTGTGAATTTGATCTGTAATTCTGTGTAAAGTCTTTTGTCACCATTATTTAACATCAGTGAAAAGTTTACTGACTTCTTGTAAAAAGGTAAAAATAAAAGTACATCCTTTATATTGATGGGCATGGAATAGGGCAGAGGAAGGCATAGAAAAAGGTTCCTGGGCAATTTAATACATTTTTCATGAAGCGATTATATCCAAAACTGGTTCTTAGCTCCAACATATCCAACTAACGTCAACCATTTAACATTTTAAAGTTGAGTTAACTTTACAGGCGTCATATAGGCCTACAATAATGTTTATGAATTGGATTGATATAATTATGTGTAATTTCAAACCAACTATTGTTTTCTGATGGTCTACAAACTTTGGAAAAAGAAAGGGCAGAGTTGGGGAAAGTTAAACATTTCAGCAAAGACATTCAGCTTAGTCAATAAAACAACAACTAAAATGAGAATATGATTTCACTGACCCTCTGGACTTCTTGAAGCGATAATGCTTTCTATTGCCATCTACAGCAATAGCCAGTATGTCAGGTGTGCATGCTGGGCATTTAAAGGGCTCCACCAGGCACAGATCTTCTTGTCTGTAATTACAGAAGGCAAACTCCCGAAAGACTCTTTGGAAGGTATCGCTACAGATTCTGCCTGTCTGGAAACAAGAATGGTATTCATTTGGTTAATTAAAAGTTTGGTATTCAAAAATCTTGAAAACCACATTTTATTCTTACCCTTCCTGTGGAAAACGATCGATGTTCAAGCATTTTTATAAATACTTGCTGGGATAATGCTGGGCTTGCCAATTTCATTTGCTCGAATGATGTGAACACATCAAACTTAAAAATAGTTTTGCAGTTGTCGGTTGCTGGCCAGTATTTGTATCCCAGCAAGTCACCTATGCTCGGGGACCATTTAGCGGAACAAATTGGACAGCACACAGAAGGCAGACGAACGTTGTATGGACCTGGGAAAAAATATAAATGTGCAATTGGACAGCTATCTATGCAATGTAGGACAAAAGTATAATAGTAATCCTGTATTTCTGCTTGATCGTCTTCTGGTGGCAACAAACCATTGATAGTCACCAACACGGTCTGCTTTCCTGGGATGATGGTGAAATCTTGGCTTGGACCACAGAAGCAGATTTGGGATGGTGGAGGAATTGGAAGCAGACACATGTTAGGACATGTTAGGACATGTTAGGACATGTAGTCAATACAAATTGAGACATTTTAACAGTTAAAGCAAATTTCCGACATGGTGAAAATGATGCCGCTGTATATGTAGTGCACATTAGGAAACCATGGTAAGGGAATATGTAATACATTATTTGAACCCACCTTGTTCACAGAGTCCATATTGGCCATTTTCATCCACAACCACTAAGGATGTGGGAGGAATAGGTCTGTAAAACCCATCAAACATGGCTTCCCTGTCATGGAAGACATGTTTACCATGGATAATAGGGTCACATGCCGGACAAAGAAAGGGAGTTCCTGGTGGAACACAGTCCAAGCACCGGACCACAGCATCAGCAGTTTTGCATTGGAGACAGGAACGTGTAGTGACAATCTCTGCAGCCAATTTCAAATTAAGGAGCTCTGGCATTGCAGCTCTGAATTTTTGTTCACGTTTCAACTGTCTTTGGGTCCATGTTGATGCAGTGGGTGTTTCTTCTGATGATGCAGGGACAGTGAGAGAACCCATCAGGTTTCTCAGTGTCTGAAGATGTTGATCTAAAATAACAAAATATAAAACAAATCATGGAATTTAGTTTAATTAAAAAAAGATATTCCATACATGGCTTTTCACTTTACAATGTATCATGAACAAAGCTATTACATATTACAAACAATTACCTACATTTCAATTGAAGGATAATTTAAGAATTCATTGTGCATACCAAGAATTGGGACCTGTAGAGGAATCTCATGTGTCTCCTCGACCTCTGGGGACTCCTGAGAGCTGGAAAGTTTAACTGCATAAACAAAGTACGATGATATAGGAAACATTATTGAGGACCGACCAACGACATTCAAACTTAATGAAACACTAGAACTAGATTATATTTTACAGACCAGATCGATTCTTATTCCAATGTTGGGCTATAATGTTCCCATCCAGGTCCCTCTCCCTCCAGGAAACATTTGATCCTTGCGTTATTTTCTTTGGTATCTTCGGTATCTTCGGTTTCTTTGGTTTCTTTGGTTTCTTTGGTATCTTAATATATAAATATATAAAAGAGAATATATATTTCCCTTAATTGTTGCACACACATCTTTGTAATGTGTGTTTCTTTTATCATTTGAGTAAATGTTATAATTAGGGCCGGGACTTTAATTAAGATTAATTAATTACACAAACATTAACGCGTTAAAAAAATTTACGCATTTTAATCGCACTTATTTTTGCACCGCGGAACGTTTCTCACTGGATGAGTTTCAGGGGTACCGATTATACTGGAGCACCAACTCACGTTCATGACTTCAGACAACAACAAACCACAGTGAACAATAGTCGAACGAAGAAGCTGATGAGACCGCTTTGGTTGGCCCCGTGGATTGGACATTTTGTTTTAAAAAACGGACGGATGGAAGCGTCAATAAGAGCACGGTTGTTTGCAAATTATGCAAAAAGGAATTTGCATATCACCGCATCACATCAAGCCTCAAGTATCACCTCAATGCAAAACCTATAGCAGCTAGCGTGGAAGCTAGCGTGGACGTTAGCCCGACTCGGAGTACAAGGACCCACACCCAATTCGCGTTGATCAAACAGTGGCCTATGCAACAGAGAGATTTTATTTTTCATCAGGATATTGGAAGAATAGGAGGGATTGAGGTCAATCACTGGCACTTTTTTATTTTATTTTAAATGGTACAGTACACTTTATGTTGAACTATTTATTGTGTTGTTGGTGCAACTGGCACTTTATGTTGAACTGTTTATTGTTTTGGCCAAGGTTATTGAGAGAGTTGGACTGACATTTTTTAGATTTTTTAAATCAACTGTTGGTAAATCAACAAAGTCTGTTATGGCCTCTGAAGCAACAGAGAGATGTTTTCTAATAGTCAGGGTTTCCAATGTTCTGAATGTACTTGAAAGTATTGTATTTTACTTAAAAAACAAAGTGTTATAGTTTACAGAAGGTCTACCTACCTATAGGCTACCTGAATCTCTGAAATGTACTATATTCCTAAATATGCTATTGCTACACTTTATGGCAAAAATTGCACTTTTCTGTTGGTCTTGGTTAAGTAGCACCTTGAAAAAAATAAACAATGTTTTGTTGCTTAAGCTTATGTATTCAGTCATTATTCAATGGTATACTAAAATCCATGTGAAAAAAATTGCTTCTCACTGTTCTCAGGTCAAATATTTATATGTGATTAAAAATGCGATTAATTGCGATTAATTAATTACAAAGCCTGTAATTAATTAGATTATTTTTTTTAATCGAGTCCCGGCCCTAGTTATAATACATATTTGGATAATGTTGTACTTGCCTTATTTGCCAACTCATCTGCGAGGGCATTCCCTATCTCTAGCCATTCATTCAGTTGCTTGGATGCCATTTTTAAGTGAGGATAAAAAGGGCAACAACAAACAAATGATGAACTGACATACAGGGAGGGAGAAAAACAAAAGAAAAGAAAGAAAACGAGAGGGGTGAAAGAGAGTAGGAAGAGGAATATAGCTCTGAAAAGAACCGTGGATTTTTTTATGATAAAAGGCTACTTAAAATAATTGAATTGATAGATGACTTGAAAAAAACCAAACCGATGAACTCAGATTAGTTGTGCTACCATGTAATTTAATTGTTGCTTCATAAATAAGCATTTGCCAAAATAAAACTACAGGCACCAAAATCAATCAAGTCCCAGGTAAATCAGTAATTACAGGGAAATATATTTCTCTTTTTAACTAGATGTGATGCTTTCACAAAACTTAAGTTGAATTAGCGAATGTTTAAAGTAGTAAAACAACTATGACCCGATGATATTCAAGTGTTGAACTTACCCTAACTATCATTAATGCAACATGTTAGGTGACATTTAGAAGAAAAAAAGTGTGTGCATTATGAAAAGCGCCATGTAAATGTCAACTATTATTATTATTATTATTAAAATGCCATTTCCTTTCGCATTGTTTACGGTCATATCATGTCCTGGTCTGGTTAGCTGAATATACATACTTTTGCCATTGTTATGTGTTATGTCACGTGCTACCAAGGGTTTTGTTTTTAGGCAAGATTTTAGCTCCTTTTGTGCGAAGGAGAAAACTCTCCCTCCAACTTGTTGTAGACAAACCTTCTTATATTGCAATACATATCCGTTAGCGCATATAAGCTAAGCGCTAAGCTAAGCGCTAACCTTTACAGCCATGCTATTGCTAACAACAAGCATTCGCCTATACTGCCTATTCCACGGGCCAGCCCTAAAACGTAAAACTGAAATATCGTGGTTAAACATGATTTGTAGAAAAACGACAGGATTAATTAAAAGCGTAAACAAATCAAATGAAATACAGAAATCAGATTTACCAATTGTACAGCTCTGACGCTCTTTAACAATTCGTCTTCTTCTTCATCTTCTTCTTCATCTTCATCTTCTTGGCTCGTCGCACTTTTATTGATGCGCAAGGTTAAAGTTCACGGGATTACGATCTTGACAAAACGTGACAAAAGGTCGTAATAAACTGCTGCTAGAAATGAATAGGAGGAAAGCTACGTGGCTATGGGTCGTAATATTGTGATCAACACTGCTTAAACAATCGACCTATTTGGTCGTTTTTTGTAGGAGGACAGGCTGTTAGGATTAGGGTTAGGGTTAGGGTTAGGGTAATGTTGTGAATCGAGTGGCATGTGTTCATCATCCATAACATACGCCTGCCCATAACACAACCCCACCACTTCCATGGGCCACTCGATTCACAACATTACCCTAACCCTATTTAGGGGCAATGGATGTCCACTCTCGGGAGACGACAGACAGTGGTGCGGTTAGCCAAAGTGAGAGACCTAATGTTAGCCTTATTTACAGGCAATGGACGTCCACTCTCGGGAGACGACCGACAGTGGTGCGGTTAGCCAAAGGGACAGACCTAATGTTAGACCTATTTACAGGCAATGGACGTCCACTCTCGGGAGAGAGACCTCCAGCATGTGTCCCTGAAATGGAGACTCTGTTTATTTCACTCATCCAGGACAGAGACCGGGGAAATCTCCTCTCTGTGGCCCCTCCAAGACCCCCAAAGGACGGACCACAGACCTCCAGCATGTGTCCCTGACATGGGCACCTCCATAACCTTGCACACCGTGAGTCCCCGGACTCCCGGACTTAAGCACTCCCCCACGGACTAAACCCAGATGTTCACACCCTACAGAACTTCATGCCCCTGGTTACCCTAAAGGGGGTGGATTTTGCGGTGCTTTACCGTCCGCACATCGGCATCCATATTCGGCCTTATTCACGGCACCACCACCCCTTCTGTGGAGGATATTCTCATGCTCCTGGTAACCCTTTAAATAGTCTGATACTGTCAGGGCTCATCACCGCACTTTACAAGCCAGAAATAATGTTTAAATGGTCGGGGAAAGTGTTTTTAAACGTCTGGAAGAGAGTTGTAGCCTGTCATTTTGCAGGATATAATTTAACATTGAACATTTCCTGGAAATGCACAGAATATGTCCATTTTCAGGAGAGGGTCAATGTTAAATGATATCGTGCAAAATGACAGGCTATAACCCAGGAAAAAGTGTTTGAAAGGCGGGGAAAAGTTGTTTAAAATAGTCTGATACCTCCAGGGCGCATCACCGCATTTTACAAGCCAGGGAAGGTGTCTGAATCCTGGGTAAACATTGTTTAAATAGTCTGACACCTGGCACTGTATTTGCCCCTGGGAACCTTCAAGGTTATATTCATGTTTTATTATTTATTTAATAATCACATGATTTATACAAAAACAGTATACACAGTATACATATATACAATAATAATAATATAACAATATACATAATAAAAACATGAAAAGTGGTGAAAATGAGAAAATGTATCCGAAAATAGTGCCTCATAATGCGGGCATGTGGACAGTAGCCAGAGACTCACAGGCACACACACATGCAGAGATCCAGGGGGCGGAGCACATGGCTTTTTTTCTCCCAGAAATAAGTCTCTGAGAGGCGGGGAGACTCAGAGGACAGGCTGCGTCACCTCACTTTGTAACCCAGGAAAAGAGCAGGAATTCTGGCTGCGTGAGTGTTAAAAGTGCATTCATCTGTGTTAATCCGACAGCCGCAGAGGTGCTGACGGAAAGCAGGCGGAACAAATTGATTATTTTAACCAGGAATAAATGTTTGCAAGGCGGGGAAAGTGTTCCTGCAGCCCCTCCATAACGGTAATAATGATTAGAAATGATTTCCAGGGCAGAAAGCGGTTTTTAAATGTGGAAAAAAATATGTTAAACTGTTTAAAAAGCACAAAGTTATTTGAGTGCAGTTCTCATGTGTCCCCACAGGAGGGCGCGTCGTCCCAGGGAGCACAGTGCATTAATAGTAAAAAATACAACAAAAACAGGGCAAATCAATGGATTTAAAGTGCAGGGAAGCTCCGCACCACATACAGGTACATTCCTAAATCCCCACCATGGTGACCACGGTGATTTAAACTAGTTTCTGCGGGGGAAAGAGTGCTGAAAATCGGATTAAACCCTGCTCACAGTGTGGTAAAAGTCAGATTGTTTCAGAGACCCATAGTAATGCAGGGTCGGGCCGTGTCAGTGCTTGGATGGGAGACCACCTGGGAATACCCGGTGCTGTAAGCTTTTTTTAAATGCAGCTACATGCATGGTGACAAGGTACGATTTATACCCTAAAATAGCATGCTAAGCGTGGGTGGATTAGTTTCAAAGCATGCACACTCTGCTCATGTCAGTCTTCCATTAAAATAGACCGGGAAAAACACATCTTTTTAGCCCCTCACAGAGCCCCAAAGGACGGACTAAGCAGCTCCAGCACGGCTCCCTCACATGCACACTCTGCTCATGTCAGACTTACATTAAAATAGACCGGGAAAAACACCTCTTTTTAGCCCCTCACAGAGCCCCAAAGGACGGACTAAGCAGCTCCAGCACGGCTCCCTCACATGCACACTCTGCTCATGTCAGACTTACATTAAAATAGACCGGGAAAAACACCTCTTTTTAGCCCCTCACAGAGCCCCAAAGGACGGACTAAGCAGCTCCAGCACGGCTCCCTCACATGCACACTCTGCTCATGTCAGACTTACATTAAAATAAACCGGGAAAAACACCTCTTTTTAGCCCCTCACAGAGCCCCAAAGGACGGACTAAGCAGCTCCAGCACGGCTCCCTCACATGGAGCTCAGGTTATTTCATACCTCCAGGAGAGGGACCGGGAAAACCACCTCTCTGTAGCCCCGCACAGAGCCCCAAAGGACGGACTAAGCAGCTCCAGCACGGCTCCCTCACATGGAGCTCAGGTTATTTCATACCTCCAGGAGAGGGACCGGGAAAACCACCTCTCTGTAGCCCCTGACAGAGCCCCAAAGGACGGACTGAGGACCTCCGGCAACAGTGGTACTTCCATAACCTCGTGCACCGTGAGACCCCGGGCCCCCGGACTTAAGCACTCCCCCACGGACTAAACCCAGATGTTCACACCCTACAGAACTTCATGCCCCTGGTTACCCTAAAGGGGGTGGATTTTGCGGTGCTTTACCGTCCGCACATCGGCTTCCATATTCGGCCTTATTCATGACACCACCACCCCTTCTTTGGAGGATATTCTCATGCTCCTGGTAACCCTTTAAATAGTCTGATACTGCCAGGGCTCATCACCGCACTTTACAAGCCAGAAATAATGTTTAAATGGTCGGGGAAAGTGTTTTTAAACGTCTGGAAGAGAGTTGTAGCCTGTCATTTTGCAGGATATCATTTAACATTGAACATCTCCTGGAAATGCACAGAATATGTCCATTTCCAGGAGAGATTCCATGTTAAATGATATCCTGCAAAACGACAGGCTATAACCCAGGAACAAGTGTTTGAAAGGCGGGGAAAAGTTGTTTAAAATAGTCGGAAAAGTGTTTTTAAACGTATGGAAGAGCGTTTTAGCCTGTCATTTTGCAGGATATAATTTAACATGTAACCTCTCCCGGAAATGCACAGAATATGTCCATTTTCAGGAGAGGGTCAATGTTAAATGATATCCTGCAAAATGACAGGCTAAAACACCCAGGGATACGTGTTTGAAAGGCAGGGAAAAGTTGTTTAAAATAGTCTGATACGTCCAGGGCGCATCACCGCATTTTACAAGCCAGGGAAGGTGTCTTAATCATTGGTACACATTGTTTAAATAGTCTGATACCTGGCACTGTATTTGCCCCTAGGAACCTTCAAGGTTATACTAATGTTTTTTTATTTATTTAATTATCACACCATTTTTACAAAAACAGTATACAAAATAAACATAATAACAACATGATTACAACATGATTAACAGGGGCCTGGGGGCCATTTTAGCTGTCTAACTTGTACGGTGCACCGGGGAAAAAAGGTTGAGTCCACGGCCCCTTTCCCCTCATCAGGAGTATCAATCGGTCCTGAAGAAGAGGTATCGCTGCTCTCCGCCCCTGAGTCCTCTTCGGAGGTAGCTGACGGTGGTAGACCTCCTTCTGATGATGATGCTGCTGCAGCTGCTGCCGCCCTGAACATGGAGCGGATCTTCAATGCCTCCTTTATTCCAGGCGTATTTGCGTAGAACCGGTCTGCAGTGCTTACGTCGTGACACATAAACCTAGCGAGAATCGACCTGCTTTCTGGATCTTGGTGATGCTTGATATTGTCAGCCAGGGCAGTGCGCAAGATGGTGAAGGTGACGGCTGTTTCTAGCCCAGCATCAGCCCAAGCCCTCTTCAAGTGAGCGTTCAGGTTCTTGGAAGCGTGCTTCCCCGTTGTGAAAAGGAAGAATTCACTCTGAGGACCCGACAAGCCCTCTTTTATCCCCATCCAACGCATGACCCAGCTAAACTCATTTATTGTAAGCACCAGCTGTGCTTCACCAAATGTCTTGGCAGTCTTGTGATCCTGCACGTGGATGATGTAGCCCTCAGCAGTGCCCCTTCTGTCCGCCTCAAAGACCTCCGTGTTGGTCATGTTTGCGTACACACCCGGACGGTGGCCATACAGGAGGCTCCAATGGAGGGTTAGATAGCCATATAGCAGGTACTGGATGATTGAGGTCGGATTGCTAGCCATCAGGTCAAGGAGATCAGGGATGCGCTTCTCAGCGGCCGCCATGGCGGCGAGAAGCTCCGCCTGGCTCGGCAGACGATCCAGCTTGTCCCTCTTCACCTTAAACCGGTGGACAGTGACAGACTTTTTCAAATCGTTAATGTTAGCTTTCACCTCTCTGATGATGTGGGTCATATCAGACTGGGTGAGCCTGCACCCCCGGAGCTTTGACGCAGACAAGTACGTCAGGAAATGGTTCACAGTCTTCAGGAACAACAGCGATGTTGTGACTGCCCGGCCCGACTCTGAAATATACTCGCTCCAGCCACGGACCCTCTTTGTGTCTTTTAGAAACAGCCAGTCTGACAGCCGGTCAACACCATGGGCCATGAATACTAGGAAGTTATTTATCCGGCTGACATTGGACATACAATTCTCTTTCCATTTTACTGTCGGTGCGAGACCCTCACAATGACCTCTGTATGTCTGAATGTACGTCTCCATGCTTTTAGGCAACGTGATTCCACGCATGGTATTCCCCCGTCCCTTCCCAGTGGACCAGTGATTTTGGGGAGAGGGCCAGTCCTTAGCCAGATTAGCTTTCAGCTTATTGGAGACAGACGCACGGGTCTTCTGGCATACAGGGGTCTCACTACCGGAGGCTTCTGGGGACCACATGACAGTCTTCACCGGGGTCTTGCTTCCGGAGGCTTCGGGGGACCGCATCACAGACTTGAGAGGGGTCTCACTCGCAGAGGCTTCTATGGACCGCATGACAGTCTTCACCGGGGTCTCACTACCGGAGGCTTCTGGGGACCACATGACAGTCTTCACCGGGGTCTTGCTTCCGGAGGCTTCGGGGGACCGCATCACAGACTTGAGAGGGATCTCACTCGCAGAGGCTTCTATGGACCGCATGACAGTCTTCACCGGGGTCTCACTACCGGAGGCTTCTGGGGACCGCTTGACAGTCTTCACCGGGGTCTTGCTTCCGGAGGCTTCGGGGGACTGCATCACAGACTTGAGAGGGGTCTCACTCGCAGAGGCTTCTATGGACCGCATGACAGTCTTCACCGGGGTCTCACTACCGGAGGCTTCTGGGGACCACATGACAGTCTTCACCGGGGTCTTGCTTCCGGAGGCTTCTGGGGACCGCATCACAGACTTGAGAGGGGTCTCACTCGCAGAGGCTTCTATGGACCGCATGACAGTCTTCACCGGGGTCTTGCTTCCGGAGGCTTCTGGGGACCGCATGACAGTCTTCACCGGGATCTTGCTTCCGGAGGCTTCTGGGGACCGCATCACAGACTTGAGAGGGGTCTCACTCGCAGAGGCTTCTATGGACCGCATGACAGTCTTCACCGGGGTCTTGCTTCCGGAGGCTTCTGGGGACCGCATGACAGTCTTCACCGGGATCTTGAGAGGGGTATTGCTGCCGGAGGCTACTGTGTTCATGTCGGGGGTACTTGAGATTGCTAGGCCCTTAAATCGTATACATTCTTCGTCTTCCTCAAGCAGAGCAGCAGTGGCATTCTGCTTCCTGGGTTTTAGACCCTGTTTTAGCCTGGAGCGCAGGGTCTTCACCTCATCAATGAGGGCATCCTTCTGAGCCCTCAATGTCACATTTTCCAGCCTCACCTGCATGCAGTCTTCTTCGTCACACTCGGTATGTGGAGAGAAGGGTGGAGGGTGCACCGGGTATTCCTCCTCATTGTCTATATCCAATACTGTAGCCATTCCAATGATGGGATTAGTCTCTCGGAGGTCATGGAGCAACTGCATGGCCACACTATGCTTCAGCCTTGCCATGACCTGATGTGCCTCATCTCGGGAGAACTCAGGGTGGTCACGAGTTACATGACGGTGTAGTTTCTTTCCAGCATACAAACACCCTGTGATGGGACAGGGTTTGGTCCGAACATTTATTCTACCACTGGCCATTTTAAGAATGATGCCTCTTTCCTCCAGGTTCCGCACTGCATGTTTGTGCTTAAGGTGCTTATTCAAAGCCAGATAGCAGAGTCTGCACACCGGGCATTCGGTCAACATCCTTCCCAAAACACACACAATGAATTCTATTTAAATGGTTTTCTGTTTCTCCGTTTATATGCGTTAGCCAACTGGTGATTGCAGCCATGGGTCCGATGCTTCAATGCAGGGAACACGGACCAAGGGGAGGACTGGGGTTACCACCTGGTTAAAATGGTCCCACCTCCGCACCAACGCGGGGCTGGTGATGGGTCCGATACATTGATTGTTTTTTGTTTCATGGTTCTGCCACGAGCTCACAAGACAGTTTTGGGTACAAAAACGTGGGGATAACAGTACCTCTGGGCGCTCCATCCCGCTCCGGCTTTCGCCGCAGCGGGGGGAGGAGGCATTGAACCCCTCGCACCTGCCCCCGGAGGAGGCAGGGGAGTCAGGTACCCGGAGGCGCACGGTGGACGGCCAGGGCGAGACCGCCAAACCGCACTGGAGTCAGAGTTCTGAGTTTTTTGAGCCAGGTCCCGGTGAAACGCAATACGGAGCACCCGGCAGGAACCTCCAGCAGACCCCCCCGCGCGGTTCCCTCGTCCCTCGGAAGAGGCGGAGAGGTGGGTGTTTTTCATCTGCTGGCGGACTGCCGGGGAGAACGTGCTGCTCGGGAGCCAGGCTCAGAGTTAGTGGCAGTGAGAACCCGTGCACCTGCCTTTTACAGCAGGCACGCGCTGGTATCGGGGTGGGGAGAGAAGGTAGAAGCAGAGGCTGCAGAAACAGCCAGAGCCTTCCCCTCTAACACACCCCTCATTTGGTGCATTGAACCCCTCGCACCTGCCCCCGGAGGAGTCAGGTACCCGGAGGAGTCAGGTACCCGGAGGCGCACGGTGGACGGCCAGGGCGAGACCGCCACACCGCACTGGAGTCAGAGTTCTGAGTTTTTCGAGCCAGGTCCCGGTGAAACGCAGTACGGAGCACCCGGCAGGAACCTCCAGCAGACCCCCCCGCGCGGTTCCCTCGTCCCTCGGAAGAGGCGGAGAGGTGGATGTTTTTCATCTGCTGGCGGACTGTCAGGGAGAACGTGCTGCTCGGGAGCCAGGCTCAGAGTTAGTGGCACTGAGAGCCCGTGCACCTGCCTTTTACAGCAGGCACGCGCTGGTATCGGGGTGGGGAGAGAAGGTAGAAGCAGAGGCTGCAGAAACAGCCAGAGCCTTCCCCTCTAACACACCCCTCATTTGGTGCATTGAACCCCTCGCACCTGCCCCCGGAGGAGTCAGGTACCCGGAGGCGCACGGTGGACGGCCAGGGCGAGACCGCCACACCGCACTGGAGTCAGAGTTCTGAGTTTTTCGAGCCAGGTCCCGGTGAAACGCAGTACGGAGCACCCGGCAGGAACCTCCAGCAGACCCCCCCGCGCGGTTCCCTCGTCCCTCGGAAGAGGCGGAGAGGTGGATGTTTTTCATCTGCTGGCGGACTGTCAGGGAGAACATGCTGCTCGGGAGCCAGGCTCAGAGTTAGTGGCACTGAGAGCCCGTGCACCTGCCTTTTACAGCAGGCACGCGCTGGTATCGGGGTGGGGAGAGAAGGTAGAAGCAGAGGCTGCAGAAACAGCCAGAGCCTTCCCCTCTAACACACCCCTCATTTGGTGCATTGAACCCCTCGCACCTGCCCCCGGAGGAGTCAGGTACCCGGAGGCGCACGGTGGACGGCCAGGGCGAGACCGCCACACCGCACTGGAGTCAGAGTTCCGAGTTTTTCGAGCCAGGTCCCGGTGAAACGCAGTACGGAGCACCCGGCAGGAACCTCAAGCAGACCCCCCCGCGCGGTTCCCTCGTCCCTCGGAAGAGGCGGAGAGGTGGGTGTTTTTCATCTGCTGGCGGACTGCCGGGGAGAACGTGCTGCTCGGGAGCCAGGCTCAGAGTTAGTGGCAGTGAGAGCCCGTGCACCTGCCTTTTACAGCAGGCACGCGCTGGTATCGGGGTGGGGAGAGAAGGTAGAAGCAGAGGCTGCAGAAACAGCCAGAGCCTTCCCCTCTAACACACCCCTCATTTGGTTCATGAGCACTGGGCAGAGTCCCCTGTCAACTCTCCTTATATTCCTCCGGAGACCAGTTGGGACATGGCAGCATCCCACTTCGCCTGGTACACCATATCGTTAAATGAGCTCAGTAATATACTGCACAACATCACATGGGTAAATGAGCTACATAATGCACTGCAAAATCACATTTGGTTTATTTCCAAAAAGCCTGGAAAAAACACATATCCGTCATGTCCTGTAAAATATAATTCTTTGTTTATTTCCATCCTTCAGGCAAATACACATATCTTTGTCCGCTCCAGGAGCACCCGCAGTTTGGATGAACCGACCGCCAAGCACCGGAAGCTGGACCCGGGGAGGAGGCCCTCCGATGGCGGGTCAAATTTGCTGATACCGCAGCTGGCTGGACACTAGCCGTAGAAGAACACCTGGGCGGGACCAGGCATGTCCCTCTTTGCAGACAAGCATATATGCGCTCCGGCATTCGCCGCTGACTTTGTCCGCCCCAGGAGCAGAGTCAAACCCGCAGTTTGGATGAACCGACCGCCAAGCACCTGAAGCTGGACCCGGGGAGGAGGCCCTCCGATGGCGGGTCAAATTTGCTGATACCGCAGCTGGCTGGACACTAGCCGTAGAAGAACACCTGGGCGGGACCAGGCATGTCCCTCTTTGCAGACAAGCATATATGCGCTCCGGCATTCGCCGCTGACTTTGTCCGCCCCAGGAGCAGAGTCAAACCCGCAGTTTGGATGAACCGACCGCCAGAGCACCGGCACGAGGCCGGGCCGGCGGAGGCCTTCCGATGGCGGGTCACGTTTGCCATTCGATCAATGTCTTTGCAGACAAGCATATATGTGGTTGTTACGCAGGATCAAACAGGTAGTTTGATGAAGTAGGGTCCTGTGCCCGGAGAAATGCCAATTGCTGAATGCCGCAGCCGACTAAGGCCGCTATGCCACAGTGGAGGATGAGAGAAACAGGTGTTTGTCTTGCATTCCGCGGCGAAGTGGGGAGGTGGAACTTCCACCCCGCTACGGAACCCGTGGTGGGACCCCTGAGTCAGACAGTTCGTCTTGGAAACGCTTCATATCGGTCGGCCTGGGAGGTAAGAAACACGCAGGGTAACGGACACGCAGGGTTACCCCCACGCAGCCCACGCAACACGGAGGAGGCAGGGGAGTCTGGTACCCGGAGGCGCATGGCCGCAACACCGCACTGGAGTCAGGGTTTCGAGTTTTTCGAGCCAGGTCCCGGTGAAACGCAAGACTCCAGCAGGAGCGTCCAGAAGACCCCCCCGACGTTTCCCTCGTCCCTCCCGGCCATCAGAGTCGAACCCGCAGTTCGGAGGAACCAACCTCCAGAGCACCGGCACGAGGCCGGGCCGGCGGAGGCCCTCCGATGGCGGGTCGCGTTTGCCATTCAATCAGTGAGAAATCAGAAGAGGAAGGAAAAAAAAAGACTAACTTGTCTTTTTTGAGTTCCATAAAAAATGGGTGAAAATGAAAAAATGTATCCGAGAATAGTGCCCCATAAGGCGGGTAGAGTCCCCTGTCAACTCCCCTCGCATTCCTCCACACTCACAAAGTAACACTTTACTTTTTGGAGAACCATCAAAAATGGCTAAAAGTGTTGAAATGTATCCGAGAATAGTGCCCCATAAGGCGGGTAGAGTCCCCTGTCAACTCCCCTCGCATTCCTCCACACTCACAAAGTAACACTTTACTTTTTTGAGAACCATCAATAATGGCTAAAAGTGTTGAAATGTATCCGAGAATAGTGCCCCATAAGGCGGGTAGAGTCCCCTGTCAACTCCCCTCGCATTCCTCCACACTCACAAAGTAACACTTTACTTTTTGGAGAACCATCAAAAATGGCTAAAAGTGTTGAAATGTATCCGAGAATAGTGCCCCATAAGGCGGGTAGAGTCCCCTGTCAACTCCCCTCGCATTCCTCCACACTCACAAAGTAACACTTTACTTTTTGGAGAACCATCAAAAATGGCTAAAAGTGTTGAAATGTATCCGAGAATAGTGCCCCATAAGGCGGGTAGAGTCCCCTGTCAACTCCCCTCGCATTCCTCCACACTCACAAAGTAACACTTTACTTTTTTGAGAACCATCAAAAATGGCTAAAAGTGTTGAAATGTATCCGAGAATAGTGCCCCATAAGGCGGGTAGAGTCCCCTGTCAACTCCCCTCGCATTCCTCCACACTCACAAAGTAACACTTTACTTTTTGGAGAACCATCAAAAATGGCTAAAAGTGTTGAAATGTATCCGAGAATAGTGCCCCATAAGGCGGGTAGAGTCCCCTGTCAACTCCCCTTGCATTCCTCCACACTCACAAAGTAACACTTTACTTTTTGGAGAACCATCAAAAATGGCTAAAAGTGTTGAAATGTATCCGAGAATAGTGCCCCATAAGGCGGGTAGAGTCCCCTGTCAACTCCCCTCGCATTCCTCCACACTCACAAAGTAACACTTTACTTTTTTGAGAACCATCAAAAATGGCTAAAAGTGTTGAAATGTATCCGAGAATAGTGCCCCATAAGGCGGGTAGAGTCCCCTGTCAACTCCCCTCGCATTCCTCCACTCTCACAAAGTAACACTTTACTTTTTGGAGAACCATCAAAAATGGCTAAAAGTGTTGAAATGTATCCGAGAATAGTGCCCCATAAGGCGGGTAGAGTCCCCTGTCAACTCCCCTCGCATTCCTCCACACTCACAAAGTAACACTTTACTTTTTGGAGAACCATCAAAAATGGCTAAAAGTGTTGAAATCTATCCGAGAATAGTGCCCCATAAGGCGGGTAGAGTCCCCTGTCAACTCCCCTCGCATTCCTCCACACTCACAAAGTAACACTTTACTTTTTGGAGAACCATCAAAAATGGCTAAAAGTGTTGAAATCTATCCGAGAATAGTGCCCCATAAGGACGGTAGAGTCCCCTGTCAACTCCCCTCGCATTCCTCCACACTCACAAAGTAACACTTTACTTTTTGGAGAACCATCAAAAATGGCTAAAAGTGTTGAAATCTATCCGAGAATAGTGCCCCATAAGGCGGGTAGAGTCCCCTTTCAACTCCCCTTGCATTCCTCCACAGTCTGAAAAAGTCAGAGTTATTTTTTGGAGAACCATCAAAAATGGCTAAAAGTGTTGAAATGTATCCGAGAATAGTGCCCCATAAGGCGGGTAGAGTCCCCTTTCAACTCCCCTTGCATTCCTCCACACTCTGAAAAAGTCAGAGTTATTTTTTGGAGAACCATGAAAAAGGGCTTAAAGTGTTGAAATGTATCCGAAAATAGTGCCTCATGAGGCGGGTAGAGTCCCCTGACAACTCCCCTCGCATTCCTCCACACTCTGAAAAAGTCAGTTATTTTTTGGAGAACCATCAAAAATGGCTAAAAGTGTTGAAATGTATCCGAGAATAGTGCCCCATAAGGCGGATTGAGTCCCCTGTCAACTCCCCTTGCATTCCTCCACACTCTGAAAAGTCAGAGTTATTTTTTGGAGAACCATCAAAAATGGCTAAAAGTGTTGAAATGTATCCGAGAATAGTGCCTCATGAGGCGGATTGAGTCCCCTGTCAACTCCCCTTGCCTTCCTCCGGAGCCCAGTTCAAAAACTTAAAGTTTGGTAAGAACCATGCTGGGGGGTCTCCGGGCAACAAAATGTATCCGAGCCAGAGTGCACATACAGCGGATGAATTCCTCCATGAAGTTACACAGCCGTTTTTTTTCTGAGTCCTCTCAAAAACCGGGTTTCCGATTTCGTGGAGACAGTAGCTTGGAAAACATGAACAGTTTTTTACAAAGGAGAGGGGGAAGTCTGTATTCCCCTCTCCGTTGTACATTGCAACGGGGGGAGGGGAAAAGTGTTCGGGGCTTCGTCCCGAAGCGCCGAACACTTGAGCAGCCCCTTCTTCTGAGCCCCTTCTCCCTTGTAATTTCAAAAGTTCATTTTTTGATTATTTTAACATATAATTGACCGTTTTCTTTCATTTTCTTTTCTTTCCACGGGTGGGGGCCTATGGCAGGCCGCCTATGAGCTCCCAAATTCGGCCCGGATCCTCCGAAATTTGTGGGATAAGCTCCATAAACTGACAAAGTAATCCAAATATGTCTTTTTTATAGACCAAAGATATATAATGCAGATTCATTAAAATAGTAAAAGGTACAATTGTGCTCCGCATTACCCGAAATTTGATTTATATATCCCCAAAAAATGATTAAAAATCATTTTCGTGGGGAAAAGTGTTAAAACGCCTGATTAAAGCATATGCAGGACCCCAGTGAGCTCCAGACTATGTGCATTGTGTCAGGGACCCTGTGAATGATAACACCCATCATTTAAACGCAAAGACCACCATTAAAAGTCACTTTTAGGGGGAAAACGCAGCCTCTGTCCATTTCGTTAACAAACTGATAGGCAAATGGACAAAAGTGTGATTAAAGCATATGCAGGACCCCAGTGAGCTCCAGACTATGTGCATTGTGTCAGGGGGCCTTGTGAATGATAACACCCATCATTTAAATGCAAAAACCACCATTAAAAGTCACTTTTAGGGGGAAATCGCTGCCTCTGTCCATTTCGTTAACAAACTGATAGGCAAATGGACAAAAGTGGGAAAACGGAGGAGCCGCTGCTCCACTGCTCCAGGCTGTGTGCATTGTGTCGGGGGGCCTTGTGAATGATAACACGCAAAAACCACCATTAAAAGTCACTTTTAGGGGGAAAACGCAGCCTCTGTCCATTTCGTTAACAAACTGATAGGCAAATGGACAAAAGTGGGAAAACGGAGGAGCCGCTGCTCCACTGCTCCAGGCTGTGTGCATTGTGTCGGGGACCCTTGTGAATGATAACACCCATCATTTAAACGCAAGGGCCACCATCAAAAATCACTTTTAGGGGGAAAACAGTGGTTCCGTCCATTTCGTTAACAAACTGATAGGCAAATGGACAAAAGTGTGATTAAAGCATATGCAGGAACCCAGTTAGCTCCAGACTATATGCATTGTGTTAAGGGACCCTGTGAATGATAACACCCATCATTTAAACGCAAGGGCCACCATTAAAAGTCACTTTTAGGGGGAAAACGCAGCTTCTGTCCATTTCGTTAACAAACTGATAGGCAAATGGACAAAAGTGGGAAAACGGCCGAGCCGCTGCTCCACTGCTCCAGGCTGTGTGTGCATTATGTTAAGGGACCCTGTGAATGATAACACCCATTATTTAAACGCAAAAACCACGATTAAAAGTCACTTTTAGGGGGAAAACGCAGGCTTTGTCCATTTCGTTAACAAACTGATAGGCAAATGGACAAAAGTGGGAAAACGGCCGAGCCGCTGCTCCACTGCTCCAGGCTGTGTGTGCATTGTGTTAAGGGACCCTGTGAATGATAACACCCATCATTTAAACGCAAAAACCACCATTAAAAGTCACTTTTAGGGGGAAAACGCAGCCTCTGTCCATTTCGTTAACAAACTGATAGGCAAATGGACAAAAGTGGGAAAACGGCCGAGCCACTGCTCCACTGCTCCAGGCTGTGTGTGCATTGTGTTAAGGGACCCTGTGAATGATAACACCCATCATTTAAACGCAAAGACCACCATTAAAAGTCACTTTTAGGGGGAAAACGCAGCCTCTGTCCATTTCGTTAACAAACTGATAGGCAAATGGACAAACGGGGGAAAACGGCCGAGTCGCTGCTCGAGGCTGTGTGCATTGTGTTAGGGAACCCTATGAAGGGTGTACATGAGTGTATACATGTTTTAAATAGTAGGATACCTCCAGGGCGCATCAACACATTTTACAAGCCAGGGAAGGTGCATGGATCCTGGGTAAACATTGATTAAGTGTTTTTAAATGTGTGGAACAGTGTTTTGTGACTTTCAAAACTCTCCTGTCATTGACCGGAGAAATTGGGTCGATTGTGTATTCAATCTGGCCATTAATATTCCAATGAGACGAAGTACGTACATTGACCGGAGTGATCCCATGTTAATTTTGTCCAAAAACCGGAGCATTCCCTAGCCATATTTAGGGGCAATGGATGTCCACTCTCGGGAGACGACAGACAGTGGTGCGGTTAGCCAAAGTGACAGACCTAATGTTAGACATATTTACAGGCAATGGACGTCCACTCTCGGGAGACGACCGACAGTGGTGCGGTTAGCCAAAGTGACAGACCTAATGTTAGACCTATTTACAGGCAATGGACGTCCACTTTCGGGAGAGAGACCTCCAGCATGTGTCCCTGAAATGGAGACTCTGTTTATTTCACTCATCCAGGACAGAGACCGGGGAAATCTCCTCTCTGTGGCCCCTCCAACACCCCCAAATGACGGACCACAGACCTCCAGCATGTGTCCCTGACATGGGCACCTCCATAACCTTGCACACCGTGAGTCCCCGGACTCCCGGACTTAAGCACTCCCCCACGGACTAAACCCAGATGTTCACACCCTACAGAACTTCATGCCCCTGGTTACCCTAAAGGGGGTGGATTTTGCGGTGCTTTACCGTCCGCACATCGGCATCCATATTCGGCCTTATTCACGGCACCACCACCCCTTCTGTGGAGGATATTCTCATGCTCCTGGTAACCCTTTAAATAGTCTGATACTGTCAGGGCTCATCACCGCACTTTACAAGCCAGAAATAATGTTTAAATGGTCGGGAAAAGTGTTTTTAAACGTCTGGAAGAGAGTTGTAGCCTGTCATATTGCAGGATATAATTTAACATTGAACATTTCCTGGAAATGCACAGAATATGTCCATTTCCAGGAGAGATTCCATGTTAAATGATATCGTGCAAAATGACAGGCTATAAACCAGGAACAAGTGTTTGAAAGGCGGGGGAAAGTTGTTTAAAATAGTCGGAAAAGTGTTTTTAAACGTATGGAAGAGAGTTGTAGCCTGTCATTTTGCAGGATATAATTTAACATGTAACCTCTCCTGGAAATGCACAGAATATGTCCATTTTCAGGAGAGGGTCAATTTTAAATGATATCGTGCAAAATGACAGGCTATAACCCAGGAACAAGTGTTTGAAAGGCGGGGAAAAGTTGTTTAAAATAGTCTGATACCTCCAGGGCGCATCACCGCATTTTACAAGCCAGGGAAGGTGTCTGAATCCTGGGTAAACATTGTTTAAATAGTCTGACACCTGGCACTGTATTTGCCCCTGGGAACCTTCAAGGTTATATTCATGTTTTATTATTTATTTAATAATCACATGATTTATACAAAAACAGTATACACAGTATACATATATACAATAATAATAATATAACAATATACATAATAAAAACATGAAAAGTGGTGAAAATTAGAAAATGTATCCGAAAATAGTGCCTCATAATGCGGGCATGTGGACAGTAGCCAGAGACTCACAGGCACACACACATGCAGAGATCCAGGGGGCGGAGCACATGGCTTTTTTTCCCCAGAAATAAGTCTCTGAGAGGCGGGGAGACTCAGAGGACAGGCTGTGTCACCTCACTTTGTAACCCAGGAAAAGAGCAGGAATTCTGGCTGCGTGAGTGTTAAAAGTGCATTCATCTGTGTTAATCCGACAGCCGCAGAGGTGCTGACGGAAAGCAGGCGGAACAAATTGATTATTTTAACCAGGAATAAATGTTTGCAAGGCGGGGAAAGTGTTCCTGCAGCCCCTCCATAACGGTAATAATGATTAGAAATGATTTCCAGGGCAGAAAGCGGTTTTTAAATGTGGAAAAAAATATGTTAAACTGTTTAAAAAGCACAAAGTTATTTGAGTGCAGTTCTCATGTGTCCCCACAGGAGGGCGCGTCGTCCCAGGGAGCACAGTGCATTAATAGTAAAAAATACAACAAAAACAGGGCAAATCAATGGATTTAAAGTGCAGGGAAGCTCCGCACCACATACAGGTACATTCCTAAATCCCCACCATGGTGACCACGGTGATTTAAACTAGTTTCTGCGGGGGAAAGAGTGCTGAAAATCGGATTAAACCCTGCTCACAGTGTGGTAAAAGTCAGATTGTTTCAGAGACCCATAGTAATGCAGGGTCGGGCCGTGTCAGTGCTTGGATGGGAGACCACCTGGGAATACCCGGTGCTGTAAGCTTTTTTTAAATGCAGCTACATGCATGGTGACAAGGTACGATTTATACCCTAAAATAGCATGCTAAGCGTGGGTGGATTAGTTTCAAAGCATGCACACTCTGCTCATGTCAGTCTTCCATTAAAATAGACCGGGAAAAACACCTCTTTTTAGCCCCTCACAGAGCCCCAAAGGACGGACTAAGCAGCTCCAGCACGGCTCCCTCACATGCACACTCTGCTCATGTCAGACTTACATTAAAATAGACCGGGAAAAACACCTCTTTTTAGCCCCTCACAGAGCCCCAAAGGACGGACTAAGCAGCTCCACCACGGCTCCCTCACATGCACACTCTGCTCATGTCAGACTTACATTAAAATAAACCGGGAAAAACACCTCTTTTTAGCCCCTCACAGAGCCCCAAAGGACGGACTAAGCAGCTCCAGCACGGCTCCCTCACATGGAGCTCAGGTTATTTCATACCTCCAGGAGAGGGACCGGGAAAACCACCTCTCTGTAGCCCCTGACAGAGCCCCAAAGGACGGACTGAGGACCTCCGGCAACAGTGGTACTTCCATAACCTCGTGCACCGTGAGACCCCGGGCCCCCGGACTTAAGCACTCCCCCACGGACTAAACCCAGATGTTCACACCCTACAGAACTTCATGCCCCTGGTTACCCTAAAGGGGGTGGATTTTGCGGTGCTTTACCGTCCGCACATCGGCATCCATATTCGGCCTTATTCATGACACCACCACCCCTTCTGTGGAGGATATTCTCATGCTCCTGGTAACCCTTTAAATAGTCTGATACTGTCAGGGCTCATCACCGCACTTTACAAGCCAGAAATAATGTTTAAATGGTCGGGAAAAGTGTTTTTAAACGTCTGGAAGAGAGTTGTAGCCTGTCATTTTGCAGGATATAATTTAACATTGAACATTTCCTGGAAATGCACAGAATATGTCCATTTCCAGGAGAGATTCCATGTTAAATGATATCGTGCAAAATGACAGGCTATAAACCAGGAACAAGTGTTTGAAAGGCGGAGAAAAGTTGTTTAAAATAGTTGGAAAAGTGTTTTTAAACGTATGGAAGCGAGTTGTAGCCTGTCATTTTGCAGGATATAATTTAACATGTAACCTCTCCTGGAAATGCACAGAATATGTCCATTTTCAGGAGAGGATCAATGTTAAATGATATCGTGCAAAATGACAGGCTATAACCCAGGAACAAGTGTTTGAAAGGCGGGGAAAAGTTGTTTAAAATAGTCGGAAAAGTGTTTTTAAACGTATGGAAGAGAGTTGTAGCCTGTCATTTTGCAGGATATCATTTAACATGTAACCTCTCCTGGAAATGCACAGAATATGTCCATTTTCAGGAGAGGATCAATGTTAAATGATATCGTGCAAAATGACAGGCTATAACCCAGGAACAAGTGTTTGAAAGGCGGGGAAAAGTTGTTTAAAATAGTCGGAAAAGTGTTTTTAAACGTATGGAAGAGAGTTGTAGCCTGTCATTTTGCAGGATATAATTTAACATGTAACCTCTCCTGGAAATGCACAGAATATGTCCATTTTCAGGAGAGGGTCAATGTTAAATGATATCGTGCAAAATGACAGGCTATAACCCAGGAACAAGTGTTTGAAAGGCGGGGAAAAGTTGTTTAAAATAGTCTGATACCTCCAGGGCGCATCACCGCATTTTACATTGCAAGGGAAGGTGTCTGAATCCTGGGTAAACATTGTTTAAATAGTCTAACACCTGGCACTGTATTTGCCCCTGGGAACCTTCAAGGTTATATTCATGTTTTATTATTTATTTAATAATCACATGATTTATACAAAAACAGTATACACAGTATACATATATACAATAATAATAATATAACAATATACATAATAAAAACATGAAAAGTGGTGAAAATTAGAAAATGTATCCGAAAATAGTGCCTCATAATGCGGGCATGTGGACAGTAGCCAGAGACTCACAGGCACACACACATGCAGAGATCCAGGGGGCTGAGCACATGGCTTTTTTTCCCCAGAAATAAGTCTCTGAGAGGCGGGGAGACTCAGAGGACAGGCTGCGTCACCTCACTTTGTAACCCAGGAAAAGAGCAGGAATTCTGGCTGCGTGAGTGTTAAAAGTGCATTCATCTGTGTTAATCCGACAGCCGCAGAGGTGCTGACGGAAAGCAGGCGGAACAAATTGATTATTTTAACCAGGAATAAATGTTTGCAAGGCGGGGAAAGTGTTCCTGCAGCCCCTCCATAACGGTAATAATGATTAGAAATGATTTCCAGGGCAGAAAGCGGTTTTTAAATGTGGAAAAAAATATGTTAAACTGTTTAAAAAGCACAAAGTTATTTGAGTGCAGTTCTCATGTGTCCCCACAGGAGGGCGCGTCGTCCCAGGGAGCACAGTGCATTAATAGTAAAAAATACAACAAAAACAGGGCAAATCAATGGATTTAAAGTGCAGGGAAGCTCCGCACCACACACAGGTACATTCCTAAATCCCCACCATGGTGACCACGGTGATTTAAACTAGTTTCTGCGGGGGAAAGAGTGCTGAAAATCGGATTAAACCCTGCTCACAGTGTGGTAAAAGTCAGATTGTTTCAGAGACCCATAGTAATGCAGGGTCGGGCCGTGTCAGTGCTTGGATGGGAGACCACCTGGGAATACCCGGTGCTGTAAGCTTTTTTTAAATGCAGCTACATGCATGGTGACAAGGTACGATTTATACCCTAAAATAGCATGCTAAGCGTGGGTGGATTAGTTTCAAAGCATGCACACTCTGCTCATGTCAGTCTTCCATTAAAATAGACCGGGAAAAACACCTCTTTTTAGCCCCTCACAGAGCCCCAAAGGACGGACTAAGCAGCTCCAGCACGGCTCCCTCACATGCACACTCTGCTCATGTCAGACTTACATTAAAATAGACCGGGAAAAACACCTCTTTTTAGCCCCTCACAGAGCCCCAAAGGACGGACTAAGCAACTCCAGCACGGCTCCCTCACATGCACACTCTGCTCATGTCAGACTTACATTAAAATAAACCGGGAAAAACACCTCTTTTTAGCCCCTCACAGAGCCCCAAAGGACGGACTAAGCAGCTCCAGCACGGCTCCCTCACATGGAGCTCAGGTTATTTCATACCTCCAGGAGAGGGACCGGGAAAACCACCTCTCTGTAGCCCCTGACAGAGCCCCAAAGGACGGACTGAGGACCTCCGGCAACAGTGGTACTTCCATAACCTCGTGCACCGTGAGACCCCGGGCCCCCGGACTTAAGCACTCCCCCACGGACTAAACCCAGATGTTCACACCCTACAGAACTTCATGCCCCTGGTTACCCTAAAGGGGGTGGATTTTGCGGTGCTTTACCGTCCGCACATCGGCATCCATATTCGGCCTTATTCATGACACCACCACCCCTTCTGTGGAGGATATTCTCATGCTCCTGGTAACCCTTTAAATAGTCTGATACTGTCAGGGCTCATCACCGCACTTTACAAGCCAGAAATAATGTTTAAATGGTCGGGAAAAGTGTTTTTAAACGTCTGGAAGAGAGTTGTAGCCTGTCATTTTGCAGGATATAATTTAACATTGAACATTTCCTGGAAATGCACAGAATATGTCCATTTCCAGGAGAGATTCCATGTTAAATGATATCGTGCAAAATGACAGGCTATAAACCAGGAACAAGTGTTTGAAAGGCGGAGAAAAGTTGTTTAAAATAGTTGGAAAAGTGTTTTTAAACGTATGGAAGCGAGTTGTAGCCTGTCATTTTGCAGGATATCATTTAACATGTAACCTCTCCTGGAAATGCACAGAATATGTCCATTTTCAGGAGAGGATCAATGTTAAATGATATCGTGCAAAATGACAGGCTATAACCCAGGAACAAGTGTTTGAAAGGCGGGGAAAAGTTGTTTAAAATAGTCGGAAAAGTGTTTTTAAACGTATGGAAGAGAGTTGTAGCCTGTCATTTTGCAGGATATAATTTAACATGTAACCTCTCCTGGAAATGCACAGAATATGTCCATTTTCAGGAGAGGGTCAATGTTAAATGATATCGTGCAAAATGACAGGCTATAACCCAGGAACAAGTGTTTGAAAGGCGGGGAAAAGTTGTTTAAAATAGTCTGATACCTCCAGGGCGCATCACCGCATTTTACATGCCAGGGAAGGTGTCTGAATCCTGGGTAAACATTGTTTAAATAGTCTAACACCTGGCACTGTATTTGCCCCTGGGAACCTTCAAGGTTATATTCATGTTTTATTATTTATTTAATAATCACATGATTTATACAAAAACAGTATACACAGTATACATATATACAATAATAATAATATAACAATATACATAATAAAAACATGAAAAGTGGTGAAAATTAGAAAATGTATCCGAAAATAGTGCCTCATAATGCGGGCATGTGGACAGTAGCCAGAGACTCACAGGCACACACACATGCAGAGATCCAGGGGCCTGAGCACATGGCTTTTTTTCCCCAGAAATAAGTCTCTGAGAGGCGGGGAGACTCAGAGGACAGGCTGCGTCACCTCACTTTGTAACCCAGGAAAAGAGCAGGAATTCTGGCTGCGTGAGTGTTAAAAGTGCATTCATCTGTGTTAATCCGACAGCCGCAGAGGTGCTGACGGAAAGCAGGCGGAACAAATTGATTATTTTAACCAGGAATAAATGTTTGCAAGGCGGGGAAAGTGTTCCTGCAGCCCCTCCATAACGGTAATAATGATTAGAAATGATTTCCAGGGCAGAAAGCGGTTTTTAAATGTGGAAAAAAATATGTTAAACTGTTTAAAAAGCACAAAGTTATTTGAGTGCAGTTCTCATGTGTCCCCACAGGAGGGCGCGTCGTCCCAGGGAGCACAGTGCATTAATAGTAAAAAATACAACAAAAACAGGGCAAATCAATGGATTTAAAGTGCAGGGAAGCTCCGCACCACACACAGGTACATTCCTAAATCCCCACCATGGTGACCACGGTGATTTAAACTAGTTTCTGCGGGGGAAAGAGTGCTGAAAATCGGATTAAACCCTGCTCACAGTGTGGTAAAAGTCAGATTGTTTCAGAGACCCATAGTAATGCAGGGTCGGGCCGTGTCAGTGCTTGGATGGGAGACCACCTGGGAATACCCGGTGCTGTAAGCTTTTTTTAAATGCAGCTACATGCATGGTGACAAGGTACGATTTATACCCTACAATAGCATGCTAAGCGTGGGTGGATTAGTTTCAAAGCATGCACACTCTGCTCGTGTCAGACTTCCATCAAATAGACCGGGAAAAACACCTCTTTTTAGCCCCTCACAGAGCCCCAAAGGACGGACTAAGCAGCTCCAGCACGGCTCCCTCACATGCACACTCTGCTCATGTCAGACTTACATTAAAATAGACCGGGAAAAACACCTCTTTTTAGCCCCTCACAGAGCCCCAAAGGACGGACTAAGCAACTCCAGCACGGCTCCCTCACATGCACACTCTGCTCATGTCAGACTTACATTAAAATAAACCGGGAAAAACACCTCTTTTTAGCTCCTCACAGAGCCCCAAAGGACGGACTAAGCAGCTCCAGCACGGCTCCCTCACATGGAGCTCAGGTTATTTCATACCTCCAGGAGAGGGACCGGGAAAACCACCTCTCTGTAGCCCCTGACAGAGCCCCAAAGGACGGACTGAGGACCTCCGGCAACAGTGGTACTTCCATAACCTCGTGCACCGTGAGACCCCGGGCCCCCGGACTTAAGCACTCCCCCACGGACTAAACCCAGATGTTCACACCCTACAGAACTTCATGCCCCTGGTTACCCTAAAGGGGGTGGATTTTGCGGTGCTTTACCGTCCGCACATCGGCATCCATATTCGGCCTTATTCATGACACCACCACCCCTTCTGTGGAGGATATTCTCATGCTCCTGGTAACCCTTTAAATAGTCTGATACTGTCAGGGCTCATCACCGCACTTTACAAGCCAGAAATAATGTTTAAATGGTCGGGAAAAGTGTTTTTAAACGTCTGGAAGAGAGTTGTAGCCTGTCATTTTGCAGGATATAATTTAACATGTAACCTCTCCTGGAAATGCACAGAATATGTCCATTTCCAGGAGAGATTCCATGTTAAATGATATCGTGCAAAATGACAGGCTATAAACCAGGAACAAGTGTTTGAAAGGCGGAGAAAAGTTGTTTAAAATAGTTGGAAAAGTGTTTTTAAACGTATGGAAGCGAGTTGTAGCCTGTCATTTTGCAGGATATCATTTAACATGTAACCTCTCCTGGAAATGCACAGAATATGTCCATTTTCACGAGAGGATCAATGTTAAATGATATCGTGCAAAATGACAGGCTATAACCCAGGAACAAGTGTTTGAAAGGCGGGGAAAAGTTGTTTAAAATAGTCGGAAAAGTGTTTTTAAACGTATGGAAGAGAGTTGTAGCCTGTCATTTTGCAGGATATAATTTAACATGTAACCTCTCCTGGAAATGCACAGAATATGTCCATTTTCAGGAGAGGGTCAATGTTAAATGATATCGTGCAAAATGACAGGCTATAACCCAGGAACAAGTGTTTGAAAGGCGGGGAAAAGTTGTTTAAAATAGTCTGATACCTCCAGGGCGCATCACCGCATTTTACATGCCAGGGAAGGTGTCTGAATCCTGGGTAAACATTGTTTAAATAGTCTAACACCTGGCACTGTATTTGCCCCTGGGAACCTTCAAGGTTATATTCATGTTTTATTATTTATTTAATAATCACATGATTTATACAAAAACAGTATACACAGTATACATATATACAATAATAATAATATAACAATATACATAATAAAAACATGAAAAGTGGTGAAAATTAGAAAATGTATCCGAAAATAGTGCCTCATAATGCGGGCATGTGGACAGTAGCCAGAGACTCACAGGCACACACACATGCAGAGATCCAGGGGCCTGAGCACATGGCTTTTTTTCCCCAGAAATAAGTCTCTGAGAGGCGGGGAGACTCAGAGGACAGGCTGCGTCACCTCACTTTGTAACCCAGGAAAAGAGCAGGAATTCTGGCTGCGTGAGTGTTAAAAGTGCATTCATCTGTGTTAATCCGACAGCCGCAGAGGTGCTGACGGAAAGCAGGCGGAACAAATTGATTATTTTAACCAGGAATAAATGTTTGCAAGGCGGGGAAAGTGTTCCTGCAGCCCCTCCATAACGGTAATAATGATTAGAAATGATTTCCAGGGCAGAAAGCGGTTTTTAAATGTGGAAAAAAATATGTTAAACTGTTTAAAAAGCACAAAGTTATTTGAGTGCAGTTCTCATGTGTCCCCACAGGAGGGCGCGTCGTCCCAGGGAGCACAGTGCATTAATAGTAAAAAATACAACAAAAACAGGGCAAATCAATGGATTTAAAGTGCAGGGAAGCTCCGCACCACACACAGGTACATTCCTAAATCCCCACCATGGTGACCACGGTGATTTAAACTAGTTTCTGCGGGGGAAAGAGTGCTGAAAATCGGATTAAACCCTGCTCACAGTGTGGTAAAAGTCAGATTGTTTCAGAGACCCATAGTAATGCAGGGTCGGGCCGTGTCAGTGCTTGGATGGGAGACCACCTGGGAATACCCGGTGCTGTAAGCTTTTTTTAAATGCAGCTACATGCATGGTGACAAGGTACGATTTATACCCTACAATAGCATGCTAAGCGTGGGTGGATTAGTTTCAAAGCATGCACACTCTGCTCATGTCAGTCTTCCATTAAAATAGACCGGGAAAAACACCTCTTTTTAGCCCCTCACAGAGCCCCAAAGGACGGACTAAGCAGCTCCAGCACGGCTCCCTCACATGCACACTCTGCTCATGTCAGACTTACATTAAAATAGACCGGGAAAAACACCTCTTTTTAGCCCCTCACAGAGCCCCAAAGGACGGACTAAGCAACTCCAGCACGGCTCCCTCACATGCACACTCTGCTCATGTCAGACTTACATTAAAATAAACCGGGAAAAACACCTCTTTTTAGCCCCTCACAGAGCCCCAAAGGACGGACTAAGCAGCTCCAGCACGGCTCCCTCACATGGAGCTCAGGTTATTTCATACCTCCAGGAGAGGGACCGGGAAAACCACCTCTCTGTAGCCCCTGACAGAGCCCCAAAGGACGGACTGAGGACCTCCGGCAACAGTGGTACTTCCATAACCTCGTGCACCGTGAGACCCCGGGCCCCCGGACTTAAGCACTCCCCCACGGACTAAACCCAGATGTTCACACCCTACAGAACTTCATGCCCCTGGTTACCCTAAAGGGGGTGGATTTTGCGGTGCTTTACCGTCCGCACATCGGCATCCATATTCGGCCTTATTCATGACACCACCACCCCTTCTGTGGAGGATATTCTCATGCTCCTGGTAACCCTTTAAATAGTCTGATACTGTCAGGGCTCATCACCGCACTTTACAAGCCAGAAATAATGTTTAAATGGTCGGGAAAAGTGTTTTTAAACGTCTGGAAGAGAGTTGTAGCCTGTCATTTTGCAGGATATAATTTAACATTGAACATTTCCTGGAAATGCACAGAATATGTCCATTTCCAGGAGAGATTCCATGTTAAATGATATCGTGCAAAATGACAGGCTATAAACCAGGAACAAGTGTTTGAAAGGCGGAGAAAAGTTGTTTAAAATAGTTGGAAAAGTGTTTTTAAACGTATGGAAGCGAGTTGTAGCCTGTCATTTTGCAGGATATCATTTAACATGTAACCTCTCCCGGAAATGCACAGAATATGTCCATTTTCAGGAGAGGGTCAATGTTAAATGATATCCTGCAAAATGACAGGCTAAAACACCCAGGGATACATGTTTGAAAGGCAGGGAAAAGTTGTTTAAAATAGTCTGATACGTCCAGGGCGCATCACCGCATTTTACAAGCCAGGGAAGGTGTCTTAATCATTGGTAAACATTGTTTAAATAGTCTGATACCTGGCACTGTATTTGCCCCTGGGAACCTTCAAGGTTATACTAATGTTTTTTAATTTATTTAATTATCACACCATTTTTACAAAAACAGTATACAAAATAAACATAATAACAACATGATTACAACATGATTAACAGGGGCCTGGGGGCCATTTTAGCTGTCTAACTTGTACGGTGCACCGGGGAAAAAGGGTTGAGTCCACGGCCCCTTTCCCCTCATCAGGAGTATCAATCGGTCCTGAAGAAGAGGTATCGCTGCTCTCCGCCCCTGAGTCCTCTTCGGAGGTAGCTGACGGTGGTAGACCTCCTTCTGATGATGATGCTGCTGCAGCTGCTGCCGCCCTGAACATGGAGCAGATCTTCAATGCCTCCTTTATTCCAGGCGTATTTGCGTAGAACCGGTCTGCAGTACTTACGTCGTGACACATAAACCTAGCGAGAATCGACCTGCTTTCTGGATCTTGGTGATGCTTGATATTGTCAGCCAGGGCAGTGCGCAAGATGGTGAAGGTGACGGCTGTTTCTAGCCCAGCATCAGCCCAAGCCCTCTTCAAGTGAGCGTTCAGGTTCTTGGAAGCGTGCTTCCCCGTTGTGAAAAGGAAGAATTCACTCTGAGGACCCGACAAGCCCTCTTTTATCCCCATCCACCGCATGACCCAGCTAAACTCCTTTATTGTAAGCACCAGCTGTGCTTCACCAAATGTCTTGGCAGTCTTGTGATCCTGCACGTGGATGATGTAGCCCTCAGCAGTGCCCCTTCTGTCCGCCTCAAAGACCTCCGTGTTGGTCATGTTTGCGTACACACCCGGACGGTGGCCATACAGGAGGCTCCAATGGAGGGTTAGATAGCCATATAGCAGGTACTGGATGATTGAGGTCGGATTGCTAGCCATCAGGTCAAGGAGATCAGGGATGCGCTTCTCAGCGGCCGCCATGGCGGCGAGAAGCTCCGCCTGGCTCGGCAGACGATCCAGCTTGTCCCTCTTCACCTTAAACCGGTGGACAGTGACAGACTTTTTCAAATCGTTAATGTTGGCTTTCACCTCTCTGATGATGTGGGTCATATCAGACTGGGTGAGCCTGCACCCCCGGAGCTTTGACGCAGACAAGTACGTCAGGAAATGGTTCACAGTCTTCAGGAACAACAGCGATGTTGTGACTGCCCGGCCCGACTCTGAAATATACTCGCTCCAGCCACGGACCCTCTTTGTGTCTTTTAGAAACAGCCAGTCTGACAGCCGGTCAACACCATGGGCCATGAATACTAGGAAGTTCTTTATCCGGCTGACATTGGACATACAATTCTCTTTCCGTTTTACTGTCGGTGCGAGACCCTCACAATGACCTCTGTATGTCTGAATGTACGTCTCCATGCTTTTAGGCAACGTGATTTCACACATGGTATTCCCCCGTCCCTTCCCAGTGGACCAGTGATTTTGGGGAGAGGGCCAGTCCTTAGCCAGATTAGCTTTCAGCTTATTGGAGACAGACGCACGGGTCTTCTGGCATACAGGGGTCTCACTACCGGAGGCTTCTGGGGACCACATGACAGTCTTCACCGGGGTCTTGCTTCCGGAGGCTTCGGGGGACCGCATCACAGACTTGAGAGGGGTCTCACTCGCAGAGGCTTCTATGGACCGCATGAAAGTCTTCACCGGGGTCTCACTACTGGAGGCTTCTGGGGACCACATGACACTCTTCACCGGGGTCTTGCTTCCGGAGGCTTCGGGGGACCGCATCACAGACTTGAGAGGGATCTCACTCGCAGAGGCTTCTATGGACCGCATGACAGTCTTCACCGGGGTCTCACTACCGGAGGCTTCTGGGGACCGCATGACAGTCTTCACCGGGGTCTTGCTTCCGGAGGCTTCGGGGGACTGCATTACAGACTTGAGAGGGGTCTCACTCGCAGAGGCTTCTATGGACCGCATGACAGTCTTCACCGGGGTCTCACTACCGGAGGCTTCTGGGGACCACATGACAGTCTTCACCGGGGTCTTGCTTCCGGAGGCTTCTGGGGACCGCATCACAGACTTGAGAGGGGTCTCACTCGCAGAGGCTTCTATGGACCGCATGACAGTCTTCACCGGGGTCTTGCTTCCGGAGGCTTCTGGGGACCGCATGACAGTCTTCACCGGGATCTTGCTTCCAGAGGCTTCTGGGGACCGCATCACAGACTTGAGAGGGGTCTCACTCGCAGAGGCTTCTATGGACCGCATGACAGTCTTCACCGGGGTCTTGCTTCCGGAGGCTTCTGGGGACCGCATGACAGTCTTCACCGGGATCTTGAGAGGGGTATTGCTGCCGGAGGCTACTGTGTTCATGTCGGGGGTACTTGAGATTGCTAGGCCCTTAAATCGTATACATTCTTCGTCTTCCTCAAGCAGAGCAGCAGTGGCATTCTGCTTCCTGGGTTTTAGACCCTGTTTTAGCCTGGAGCGCAGGGTCTTCACCTCATCAATGAGGGCATCCTTCTGAGCCCTCAATGTAACATTTTCCAGCCTCACCTGCATGCAGTCTTCTTCGTCACACTCGGTATGTGGAGAGAAGGGTGGAGGGTGCACCTGGTATTCCTCCTCATTGTCTATATCCAATACTGTAGCCATTCCAATGATGGGATTAGTCTCTCGGAGGTCATGGAGCAACTGCATGGCCACACTATGCTTCAGCCTTGCCATGACCTGATGTGCCTCATCTCGGGAGAACTCAGGGTGGTCACGAGTTACATGACGGTGTAGTTTCTTCCCAGCATACAAACACCCTGTGATGGGACAGGGTTTGGTCCGAACATTTATTCTACCACTGGCCATTTTAAGAATGATGCCTCTTTCCTCCAGGTTCCGCACTGCATGTTTGTGCTTAAGGTGCTTATTCAAAGCCAGATAGCAGAGTCTGCACACCGGGCATTCGGTCAACATCCTTCCCAAAACACACACAATGAATTCTATTTAAATGGTTTTCTGTTTCTCCGTTTATATGCGTTAGCCAACTGGTGATTGCAGCCATGGGTCCGATGCTTCAATGCAGGGAACACGGACCAAGGGGAGGACTTGGGTTACCACCTGGTTAAAATGGTCCCACCTCCGCACCAATGCGGGGCTGGTGATGGGTCCGATACATTGATTGTTTTTTGTTTCATGGTTCTGCCAAGATCTCACAAGACAGTTTTGGGTACAAAAACGTGGGGATAACAGTACCTCTGGGCGCTCCATCCCGCTCCGGCTTTCGCCGCAGTGGGGGGAGGAGGCATTGAACCCCTCGCACCTGCCCCCGGAGGAGGCAGGGGAGTCAGGTACCCGGAGGCGCACGGTGGACGGCCAGGGCGAGACCGCCAAACCGCACTGGAGTCAGAGTTCTGAGTTTTTCGAGCCAGGTCCCGGTGAAACGCAATACGGAGCACCCGGCAGGAACCTCCAGCAGACCCCCCCACGCGGTTCCCTCGTCCCTCGGAAGAGGCGGAGAGGTGGGTGTTTTTCATCTGCTGGCGGACTGCCGGGGAGAACGTGCTGCTCGGGAGCCAGGCTCAGAGTTAGTGGCAGTGAGAACCCGTGCACCTGCCTTTTACAGCAGGCACGCGCTGGTATCGGGGTGGGGAGAGAAGGTAGAAGCAGAGGCTGCAGAAACAGCCAGAGCCTTCCCCTCTAACACACTCCTCATTTGGTGCATTGAACCCCTCGCACCTGCCCCCGGAGGAGTCAGGTACCCGGAGGCGCACAGTGGACGGCCAGTGCGAGACCGCCACACCGCACTGGAGTCAGAGTTCTGAGTTTTTCGAGCCAGGTCCCGGTGAAACGCAGTACGGAGCACCCGGCAGGAACCTCCAGCAGACCCCCCTGCGCGGTTCCCTCGTCCCTCGGAAGAGGCGGAGAGGTGGATGTTTTTCATCTGCTGGCGGACTGTCAGGGAGAACGTGCTGCTCGGGAGCCAGGCTTAGAGTTAGTGGCACTGAGAGCCCGTGCACCTGCCTTTTACAGCAGGCACGCGCTGGTATCGGGGTGGGGAGAGAAGGTAGAAGCAGAGGCTGCAGAAACAGCCAGAGCCTTCCCCTCTAACACACCCCTCATTTGGTGCATTGAACCCCTCGCACCTGCCCCCGGAGGAGTCAGGTACCCGGAGGCGCACGGTGGACGGCCAGGGCGAGACCGCCACACCGCACTGGAGTCAGAGTTCCGAGTTTTTCGAGCCAGGTCCCGGTGAAACGCAGTACGGAGCACCCGGCAGGAACCTCAAGCAGACCCCCCCGCGCGGTTCCCTCGTCCCTCGGAAGAGGCGGAGAGGTGGGTGTTTTTCATCTGCTGGCGGACTGCCGGGGAGAACGTGCTGCTCGGGAGCCAGGCTCAGAGTTAGTGGCAGTGAGAGCCCGTGCACCTGCCTTTTACAGCAGGCACGCGCTGGTATCGGGGTGGGGAGAGAAGGTAGAAGCAGAGGCTGCAGAAACAGCCAGAGCCTTCCCCTCTAACACACCCCTCATTTGGTTCATGAGCACTGGGCAGAGTCCCCTGTCAACTCTCCTTATATTCCTCCGGAGACCAGTTGGGACATGGCAGCATCCCACTTCGCCTGGTACACCATATCGTTAAATGAGCTCAGTAATATACTGCACAACATCACATAGGTAAATGAGCTACATAATGCACTGCAAAATCACATTTGGTTTATTTCCAAAAAGCCTGGAAAAAACACATATCCGTCATGTCCTGTAAAATATAATTCTTTGTTTATTTCCATCCTTCAGGCAAATACACATATCTTTGTCCGCTCCAGGAGCACCCGCAGTTTGGATGAACCGACCGCCAAGCACCGGAAGCTGGACCCGGGGAGGAGGCCCTCCGATGGCGGGTCAAATTTGCTGATACCGCAGCTGGCTGGACACTAGCCGTAGAAGAACACCTGGGCGGGACCAGGCATGTCCCTCTTTGCAGACAAGCATATATGCGCTCCGGCATTCGCCGCTGACTTTGTCCGCCCCAGGAGCAGAGTCAAACCCGCAGTTTGGATGAACCGACCGCCAAGCACCTGAAGCTGGACCCGGGGAGGAGGCCCTCCGATGGCGGGTCAAATTTGCTGATACCGCAGCTGGCTGGACACTAGCCGTAGAAGAACACCTGGGCGGGACCAGGCATGTCCCTCTTTGCAGACAAGCATATATGCGCTCCGGCATTCGCCGCTGACTTTTCTGAGTCAAACCCGCAGTTTGGATGAACCGACCGCCAGAGCACCGGCACGAGGCCGGGCCGGCGGAGGCCTTCCGATGGCGGGTCACGTTTGCCAATCGATCAATGTCTTTGCAGACAAGCATATATGTGGTTGTTACGCAGGATCAAACAGGTAGTTTGATGAAGTAGGGTCCTGTGCCCGGAGCAAGGCCAATTGCTGAATGCCGCAGCCAACTAAGGCCGCTATGCCACAGTGGAGGATGAGAGAAACAGGTGTTTGTCTTGCATTCCGCGGCGAAGTGGGGAGGTGGAACTTCCACCCCGCTACGGAACCCGTGGTGGGACCCCTGAGTCAGACAGTTCGTCTTGGAAACGCTTCATATCGGTCGGCCTGGGAGGTAAGAAACACGCAGGGAAACGGACACGCAGGGTTACCCCCACGCAGCCCACGCAACACGGAGGAGGCAGGGGAGTCTGGTACCCGGAGGCGCATGGCCGCAACACCGCACTGGAGTCAGGGTTTCGAGTTTTTCGAGCCAGGTCCCGGTGCAACGCAAGACTCCAGCAGGAGCCTCCAGAAGACCCCCCCGACGTTTCCCTCGTCCCTCCCGGCCATCAGAGTCGAACCCGCAGTTCGGAGGAACCAACCTCCAGAGCACCGGCACGAGGCCGGGCCGGCGGAGGCCCTCCGATGGCGGGTCGCGTTTGCCATTCAATCAGTGAGAAATCAGAAGAGGAAGGGAAAAAAAAGACTAACTTGTCTTTTTGGAGTTCCATAAAAAATGGGTGAAAATGAAAAAATGTATCCGAGAATAGTGCCCCATAAGGCGGGTAGAGTCCCCTGTCAACTCCCCTCGCATTCCTCCACACTGACAAAGTAACACTTTACTTTTTGGAGAACCATCAAAAATTGCTAAAAGTGTTGAAATGTATCCGAGAATAGTGCCCCATAAGGCGGGTAGAGTCCCCTGTCAACTCCCCTCGCATTCCTCCACACTCACAAAGTAACACTTTACTTTTTGGAGAACCATCAAAAATAGCTAAAAGTGTTGAAATGTATCCGAGAATAGTGCCCCATAAGGCGGGTAGAGTCCCCTGTCAACTCCCCTCGCATTCCTCCACACTCACAAAGTAACACTTTACTTTTTGGAGAACCATCAAAAATGGCTAAAAGTGTTGAAATGTATCCGAGAATAGTGCCCCATAAGGCGGGTAGAGTCCCCTGTCAACTCCCCTCGCATTCCTCCACACTCAAAGAAAGTAACACTTTACTTTTTGGAGAACCATCAAAAATGGCTAAAAGTGTTGAAATGTATCCGAGAATAGTGCCCCATAAGGCGGATTGAGTCCCCTGTCGACTCCCCTTGCATTCCTCCACAGTCTGAAAAAGTCAGAGTTATTTTTTGGAGAACCATCAAAAATGGCTAAAAGTGTTGAAATGTATCCGAGAATAGTGCCCCATAAGGCGGGTAGAGTCCCCTGTCAACTCCCCTCGCATTCCTCCACACTCTGAAAAAGTCAGAGTTATTTTTTGGAGAACCATCAAAAATGGCTAAAAGTGTTGAAATGTATCCGAGAATAGTGCCCCATAAGGCGGGTAGAGTCCCCTTTCAACTCCCCTTGCATTCCTCCACACTCTGAAGAAGTCAGAGTTATTTTTTGGAGAACCATCAAAAATGGCTAAAAGTGTTGAAATGTATCCGAGAATAGTGCCCCATAAGGCGGGTAGAGTCCCCTGTCAACTCCCCTTGCATTCCTCCACACTCTGAAAAAGTCAGTTATTTTTTGGAGAACCATCAAAAATGGCTAAAAGTGTTGAAATGTATCCGAGAATAGTGCCCCATAAGGCGGATTGAGTCCCCTGTCAACTCCCCTTGCATTTCTCCACACTCTGAAAAAGTCAGAGTTATTTTTTGGAGAACCATCAAAAATGGCTAAAAGTGTTGAAATGTATCCGAGAATAGTGCCTAATGAGGCGGATTGAGTCCCCTGTCAACTCCCCTTGCCTTCCTCCGGAGCCCAGTTCAAAAACTTAAAGTTTGGTAAGAACCATGCTGGGGGGTCTCCGGGCAACAAAATGTATCCGAGCCAGAGTGAACATACGGCGGATGAATTCCTCCATGAAGTTACACAGCCGTTTTTTTTTCTGAGTCCTCTCAAAAACCGGGTTTCCGATTTCGTGCAGACAGTATCTTGGAAAACATGAACGGTTTTTTACAAAGGAGAGGGGGAAGTCTGGATTCCCCTCTCCGTTGTACATTGCAACGGGGGGAGGGGAAAAGTGTTCGGGGCTTCATCCCGAAGCGCCGAACACTTGAGCAGCCCCTTCTTCTGAGCCCCTTCTCCCTTGTAATTTCAAAAGTTCATTTTTTGATTATTTTAACATATAATTGACCGTTTTCTTTCATTTTTTTTCTTTCCACGGGTGGGGGCCTATGGCAGGCCACCTATGAGCTGCCAAATTCGGCCAGGATCCTCCGAGATTTGTGGGATAAGCTCCATAAACTGACAAAGTAATCCAAATATGTCTTTTTTATAGACCAAAGATATATTATGCAGATTCATTAAAATAGTAAAAGGTACAATTGTGCTCCGCATTACCCGGAATTTGATTTATATATCCCCAAAAAATGATTAAAAATCATTTTCGTGGGGAAAAGTGTTAAAACGCCTGATTGAAGCATATGCAGGACCCCAGTGAGCTCCAGACTATGTGCATTGTGTCAGGGACCCTGTGAATGATAACACCCATCATTTAAACGCAAAGAACACCATTAAAAGTCACTTTTAGGGGGAAAACGCAGCCTCTGTCCATTTCGTTAACAAACTGATAGGCAAATGGACAAAAGTGGGAAAACGGACGAGCCGCTGCGTCACTGCTCCAGGCTGTGTGTGCATTGTGTTAAGGGACCCTGTGAATGATAACACCCATCATTTAAATGCAAAAACCACAATTAAAAGTCACTTTTAGGGGGAAAACGCAGCCTCTGTCCATTTCGTTAACAAACTGATAGGCAAATGAACAAAAGTGGGAAAACGGAGGAGCCGCTGCTCCACTGCTCCAGGCTGTGTGCATTGTGTCGGGGACCCTTGTGAATGATAAGACCCATCATTTAAACGCAAGGGCCACCATTAAAAGTCACTTTTAGGGGGAAAACGCAGCCTCTGTCCATTTCGTTAACAAACTGATAGGCAAATGGACAAAAGTGGGAAAACGGCCGAGCCGCTGCTCCACTGCTCCAGGCTGTGTGTGCATTGTGTTAAGGGACCCTGTGAATGATAACACTCATCATTTAAACGCAAAAATCACGATTAAAAGTCACTTTTAGGGGGAAAACGCAGGCTCTGTCCATTTCGTTAACAAACTGATAGGCAAATGGACAAAAGTGTGATTAAAGCATATGCAGAACCCCAGTGAGCTCCAGACTATGTGCATTGTGTCAGGGGGCCTTGTGAATGATAACACCCATCATTTAAACGCAAAAACCACCATTAAAAGTCACTTTTAGGGGGAAATCGCAGCCTCTGTCCATTTCGTTAACAAACTGATAGGCAAATGGACAAAAGTGGGAAAACGGAGGAGCCGCTGCTCTGATAACACCCATCATTTAAACGCAAAATCCACCATCAAAAATCACTTTTAGGGAGAAAACAGTGGTTCCGTCCATTTCGTTAACAAACTGATAGGCAAATGGACAAAAGTGTGATTAAAGCATATGCAGGACCCCAGCGAGCTCCAGACTATGTGCATTGTGTCAGGGGGCCTTGTGAATGATAACACCTCCATAACCTTGCACACCGTGAGTCCCCGGACTCCCGGACTTAAGCACTCCCCCACAGACTAAACCCAGATGTTCACACCCTACAGAACTTCATGCCCCTGGTTACCCTAAAGGGGGTGGATTTTGCGGTTCTTTACCGTCCGCACATCGGCATCCATATTCGGCCTTATTCATGACACCACCACCCCTTCTTTGGAGGATATTCTCATGCTCCTGGTAACCCTTTAAATAGTCTGATACTTTCAGGGCTCATCACCGCACTTTACAAGCCAGAAATAATGTTTAAATGGTCGGGGAAAGTGTTTTTAAACGTCTGGAAGAGAGTTGTAGCCTGTCATTTTGCAGGATATCATTTAACATTGAACATCTCCTGGAAATGCACAGAATATGTCCATTTCCAGGAGAGATTCCATGTTAAATGATATCCTGCAAAACGACAGGCTATAACCCAGGAACAAGTGTTTGAAAGGCGGGGAAAAGTTGTTTAAAATAGTCGGAAAAGTGTTTTTAAACGTATGGAAGAGCGTTTTAGCCTGTCATTTTCCAGGATATAATTTAACATGTAACCTCTCCCGGAAATGCACAGAATATGTCCATTTTCAGGAGGAGGTCAATGTTAAATGATATCCTGCAAAATGACAGGCTAATACACCCAGGGATACGTGTTTGAAAGGCAGGGAAAAGTTGTTTAAAATAGTCTGATACGTCCAGGGCGCATCACCGCATTTTACAAGCCAGGGAAGGTGTCTTAATCATTGGTACACATTGTTTAAATAGTCTGATACCTGGCACTGTATTTGGCCCTGGGAACCTTCAAGGTTATACTTTTGTTTTTTTATTTATTTAATTATCACACCATTTTTACAAAAACAGTATACAAAATAAACATAATAACAACATGATTACAACATGATTAACAGGGGCCTGGGGGCCATTTTAGCTGTCTAACTTGTACGGTGCACCGGGGAAAAAGGGTTGAGTCCACGGCCCCTTTCCCCTCATCAGGAGTATCAATCGGTCCTGAAGAAGAGGTATCGCTGCTCTCCGCCCCTGAGTCATCTTCGGAGGTAGCTGACGGTGGTAGACCTCCTTCTGATGATGATGCTGCTGCAGCTGCTGCCGCCCTGAAAATGGAGCGGATCTTCAATGCCTCCTTTATTCCAGGCGTATTTGCGTAGAACCGGTCTGCAGTGCTTACGTCGTGACACATAAACCTAGCGAGAATCGACCTGCTTTCTGGATCTTGGTGATGCTTGATATTGTCAGCCAGGGCAGTGCGCAAGATGGTGAAGGTGACGGCTGTTTCTAGCCCAGCATCAGCCCAAGCCCTCTTCAAGTGAGCGTTCAGGTTCTTGGAAGCGTGCTTCCCCGTTGTGAAAAGGAAGAATTCACTCTGAGGACCCGACAAGCCCTCTTTTATCCCCATCCACCGCATGACCCAGCTAAACTCCTTTATTGTAAGCACCAGCTGTGCTTCACCAAATGTCTTGGCAGTCTTGTGATCCTGCACGTGGATGATGTAGCCCTCAGCAGTGCCCCTTCTGTCCGCCTCAAAGACCTCCGTGTTGGTCATGTTTGCGTACACACCCGGACGGTGGCCATACAGGAGGCTCCAATGGAGGGTTAGATAGCCATATAGCAGGTACTGGATGATTGAGGTCGGATTGCTAGCCATCAGGTCAAGGAGATCAGGGATGCGCTTCTCAGCGGCCGCCATGGCGGCGAGAAGCTCCGCCTAGCTCAGCAGACGATCCAGCATGTCCCTCTTCACCTTAAACCGGTGGACAGTGACAGACTTTTTCAAATCGTTAATGTTGGCTTTCACCTCTCTGATGATGTGGGTCATATCAGACTGGGTGAGCCTGCACCCCCGGAGCTTTGACCCAGACAAGTACCTCAGGAAATTGTTCACAGTCTTCAGAAACAACAGTGATGTTGTGACTGCCCGGCCCGACTCTGAAATATACTCGCTCCAGCCACGGACCCTCTTTGTGTCTTTTAGAAACAGCCAGTCTGACAGCCGGTCAACACCATGGGCCATGAATACTAGGAAGTTCTTTATCCGGCTGACATTGGACATACAATTCTCTTTCCGTTTTACTGTCGGTGCGAGACCCTCACAATGACCTCTGTATGTCTGAATGTACGTCTCCATGCTTTTAGGCAACGTGATTTCACGCATGGTATTCCCCCGTCCCTTCCCAGTGGACCAGCGATTTTGGGGAGAGGGCCAGTCCTTAGCCAGATTAGCTTTCAGCTTATTGGAGACAGACGCACGGGTATTCTGGCATACAGGGGTCTCACTACCGGAGGCTTCTGGGGACCACATGACAGTCTTTACCGGGGTCTTGCTTCCGGAGGCTTCGGGGGACCGCATCACAGACTTGAGAGGGGTCTCACTCGCAGAGGCTTCTATGGACCGCATGACAGTCTTCACCGGGGTCTCACTACCGGAGGCTTCTGGTGACCACATGACAGTCTTCACCAGGGTCTTGCTTCCGGAGGCTTCGGGGGACCGCATCACAGACTTGAGAGGGGTCTCACTCGCAGAGGCTTCTATGGACCGCATGACAGTCTTCACCGGGGTCTCACTACCGGAGGCTTCTGGGGACCGCATGACAGTCTTCACCGGGGTCTTGCTTCCGGAGGCTTCTGGGGACCGCATCACAGATTTGAGAGGGGTCTCACTCGCAGAGGCTTCTATGGACCGCATGACAGTCTTCACCGGGGTCTCACTACCGGAGGCTTCTGGGGACCACATGACAGTCTTCACCGGGGTCTTGCTTCCGGAGGCTTCTGGGGACCGCATCACAGACTTGAGAGGGGTCTCACTCGCAGAGGCTTCTATGGACCACATGACAGTCTTCACCGGGGTCTTGCTTCCGGAGGCTTCTGGGGACCGCATGACAGTCTTCACCGGGATCTTGCTTCCGGAGGCATCTGGGGACCGCATCACAGACTTGAGAGGGGTCTCACTCGCAGAGGCTTCTATGGACCGCATGACAGTCTTCACCGGGGTCTTGCTTCCGGAGGCTTCTGGGGACCGCATGACAGTCTTCACCGGGATCTTGAGAGGGGTATTGCTGCCGGAGGCTACTGTGTTCATGTCGGGGGTACTTGAGATTGCTAGGCCCTTAAATCGTATACATTCTTCGTCTTCCTCAATCAGAGCAGCAGTGGCATTCTGCTTCCTGGGTTTTAGACCCTGTTTTAGCCTGGAGCGCAGGGTCTTCACCTCGTCAATGAGGGCATCCTTCTGAGCCCTCAATGCCATATTTTCCAGCCTCACCTGCATGCAGTCCTCTTCGTCACACTCGGTATGTGGGGAGAAGGGTGGAGGGTGCACCGGGTATTCCTCCTCATTGTCTATATCCAATACTGTAGCCATTCCAATGATGGGATTAGTCTCTCGGAGGTCATGGAGCAACTGCATGGCCACACTATGCTTCAGCCTTGCCATGACCTGATGTGCCTCATCTCGGGAGAACTCAGGGTGGTCACGAGTTACATGACGGTGTAGTTTCTTCCCAGCATACGAACACCCTGTGATGGGACATGGTTTGGTCCGAACAATTATTCTACCACTGGCCATTTTAAGAATGATGCCTCTTTCCTCCAGGTTCCGCACTGCATGTTTGTGCTTAAGGTGCTTATTCAAAGCCAGATAGCAGAGTCTGCACACCGGGCATTCGGTCAACATCCTTCCCAAAACACACACAATGAAGTATATTTAAATGGTTTTCTGTTTCTCCGTTTATATGCGTTAGCCAACTGGTGATTGCAACCATGGGTCCGATGCTTCAATGCAGGGAACACGGACCAAGGGGAGGACTTGGGTTACCACCTGGTTAAAATGGTCCCACCTCCGCACCAACGCGGGGCTGGTGATGGGTCCGATACATTGATTGTTTTTTGTTTCATGGTTCTGCCACGAGCTCACAAGACAGTTTTGGGTACAAAAACGTGGGGATAACAGTACCTCTGGGCGCTCCATCCCGCTCCGGCTTTCGCCGCAGCGGGGGGAGGAGGCATTGAACCCCTCGCACCTGTCCCCGGAGGAGGCAGGGGAGTCAGGTACCCGGAGGTGCACGGTGGACGGCCAGGGCGAGACCGCCACACCGCACTGGAGTCAGAGTTCCGAGTTTTTTGAGCCAGGTCCCGGTGAAACGCAGTACGGAGCACCCGGCAGGAACCTCCAGCAGACCCCCCCGCGCGGTTCCCTCGTCCCTCGGAAGAGGCGGAGAGGTGGGTGTTTTTCATCTGCTGGCGGACTGCCGGGGAGAACGTGCTGCTCGGGAGCCAGGCTCAGAGTTAGTGGCAGAGAGAGCCCGTGCACCTGCCTTTTACAGCAGGCACGCGCTGGTATCGGGGTGGGGAGAGAAGGTAGAAGCAGAGGCTGCAGAAACAGCCAGAGCCTTCCCCTCTAACACACCCCTCATTTGGTGCATTGAACCCCTCGCACCTGCCCCCGGAGGAGTCAGGTACCCGGAGGCGCACGGTGGACGGCCAGGGCGAGACCGCCACACCGCACTGGAGTCAGAGTTCCGAGTTTTTCGAGCCAGGTCCCGGTGAAACGCAGTACGGAGCACCCGGCAGGAACCTCCAGCAGACCCCCCCGCGCGGTTCCCTCGTCCCTCGGAAGAGGCGGAGAGGTGGGTGTTTTTCATCTGCTGGCGGACTGCCGGGGAGAACGTGCTGCTCGGGAGCCAGGCTCAGAGTTAGTGGCAGTGAGAGCCCGTGCACCTGCCTTCTACAGCAGGCACGCGCTGGTATCGGGGTGGGGAGAGAAGGTAGAGGCAGAGGCTGCAGAAACAGCCAGAGCCTTCCCCTCTAACACACCCCTCATTTGGTTCATGAGCACTGGGCAGAGTCCCCTGTCAACTCTCCTTATATTCCTCCGGAGACCAGTTGGGACATGGCAGCATCCCACTTCGCCTGGTACACCATATCGTTAAATGAGCTCAGTTATGTACTGCACAACATCACATGGGTTAATGAGCTACATAATGCACTGCAAAATCACATTTGGTTTATTTCCAAAAAGCCTGGAAAAAACATATATCCGTCATGTCCTGTAAAATATGATTCTTTGTTTATTTCCATCCTTCAGGCAAATACACATATCTTTGTCCGCTCCAGGAGCACCCGCAGTTTGGATGAACTGACCGCCAAGCACCGTAAGCTGGACCCGGGGAGGAGGCCTTCCGATGGCGGGTCACGTTTGCCATTCGATCAATGTCTTTGCAGACAAGCATATATGTGGTTGTTACGCAGGATCAAACAGGTAGTTTGATGAAGTAGGGTCCTGTGCCCGGAGCAAGGCCAATTGCTGAATGCCGCAGCCGACTAAGGCTGCTATGCCACAGTGGAGGATGAGAGAAACAGGTGTTTGTCTTGCATTCCGCGGCGAAGTGGGGAGGTGGAACTTCCACCCCGCTACGGAACCCGTGGTGGGACCCCTGAGTCAGACGGTTCGTCTTGGAAACGCTTCATATCGGTCGGCCTGGGAGGTAAGAGACACGCAGGGTAACGGACACGCAGGGTTACCCCAACGCAGCCCACGCAACACGGAGGAGGCAGGGGAGTCTGGTACCCGGAGGCGCATGGCCGCAACACTGCACTGGAGTCAGGGTTTCGAGTTTTTCGAGCCAGGTCCCGGTGAAACGCAAGACTCCAGCAGGAGCCTCCAGCAGACCCCCCCGACGTTTCCCTCGTCCCTCCCGGCCATCAGAGTCGAACCCGCAGTTCGGAGGAACCGACCGCCAGAGCACCGGCACGAGGCCGGGCCGGCAGAGGCCCTCCGATGGCGGGTCGCGTTTGCCATTCAATCAGTGAGAAATCAGAAGAGGAAGGAAAAAAAAGACTAACTTGTCTTTTTGGAGTTCCATAAAAAATGGGTGAAAATGAACAAATGTATCAGAGAATAGTGCCCCATAAGGCGGGTAGAGTCCCCTGTCAACTCCCCTCGCATTCCTCCACACTCACAAAGTAACACTTTACTTTTTGGAGAATCATCAAACATGGCTAAAAGTGTTGAAATGTATCCGAGAATAGTGCCCCATAAGGCGGGTAGAGTCCCCTGTCAACTCCCCTTGCATTCCTCCACACTCTGAAAAAGTCAGAGTTATTTTCTGGAGAACCATCAAAAATGGCTAAAAGTGTTGAAATGTATCCGAGAATAGTGCCCCATAAGGCGGATTGAGTCCCCTGTCAACTCCCCTTGCATTCCTCCACACTCTGAAAAAGTCAGAGTTATTTTTTGGAGAACCATCAAAAATGGCTAAAAGTGTTGAAATGTATCCGAGAATAGTGGGTAGAGACCCCTGTCAACTCCCCTTGCCTCCCTCCGGGAAAAGTGTTAAAACGCCTGATTAAAGCATAGGCAGGACCCCAGTGAGCTCCAGACTATGTGCATTGTGTCAGGGGGCCTTGTGAATGATAACACCCATCATTTAAACGCAAACACCACGATTAAAAGTCACTTTTAGGGGGAAAACGCCGGCTCTTTCCTTTTCGTTAACAAACTGATAGGCAAATGGACAAAAGTGTGATTAAAGCATATGCAGGACCCCAGTGAGCTCCAGACTATGTGCATTGTGTCAGGGGGCCTTGTGAATGATAACACCCATCATTTAAACGCAAAAACCATGATTAAAAGTCACTTTTAGGGGGAAAACGCCGGCTCTGTCCATTTAGTTAACAAACTGATAGGCAAATGGACAAAAGTGGGAAAACGGAGGAGCCGCTTCTCCACTGCTCCAGGCTGTGTGCATTGTGTCGGGGGGCCTTGTGAATGATAACACCAATCATTTAAACGCAAGGGCCACCATCAAAAGTCACTTTTAGGGGGAAAACGCAGCCTCTGTCCATTTCGTTAAAAAACTGATAGGCAAATGGACAAAAGTGGGAAAACGGCCGAGCCGCTGCTCCACTGCTCCAGGCTGTGTGTGCATTGTGTTAAGGGACCCTGTGAATGATAACACCCATCATTTAAACGCAAAAACCACCATTAAAAGTCACTTTTAGGGGGAAAACGCAGCCTCTGTCCATTTCGTTAACAAACTGATAGGCAAATGGACAAAAGTGGGAAAACGGCCGAGCCGCTGCTCCACTGCTCCAGGCTGTGTGTGCATTGTGTTAAGGGACCCTGTGAATGAGAACACCCATCATTTAAACGCAAAAACCACGATTAAAAGTCACTTTTAGGGGGAAAACGCAGGCTCTGTCCATTTCGTTAACAAACTGATAGGCAAATGGACAAAAGTGTGATTAAAGCATATGCAGGACCCCAGTGAGCTCCAGACTATGTGCATTGTGTCAGGGGCCTTGTGAATGATAACACCCATCATTTAAACGCAAAAACCACGATTAAAAGTCACTTTTAGGGGGAAAACGCCGGCTCTGTCCATTTCGTTAACAAACTGATAGGCAAATGGACAAAAGTGGGAAAACGGAGGAGCCGCTTCTCCACTGCTCCAGGCTGTGTGCATTGTGTCGGGGGGCCTTGTGAATGATAACACCCATCATTTAAACGCAAGGGCCACCATCAAAAGTCACTTTTAGGGGGAAAACGCAGCCTCTGTCCATTTCGTTAACAAACTGATAGGCAAATGGACAAAAGTGGGAAAACGGCCGAGCCGCTGCTCCACTGCTCCAGGCTGTGTGTGCATTGTGTTAAGGGACCCTGTGAATGATAACACCCATCATTTAAACGCAAAAACCACCATTAAAAGTCACTTTTAGGGGGAAAACGCAGCCTCTGTCCATTTCGTTAACAAACTGATAGGCAAATGGACAAAAGTGGGAAAACGGCCGAGCCGCTGCTCCACTGCTCCAGGCTGTGTGTGCATTGTGTTAAGGGACCCTGTGAATGAGAACACCCATCATTTAAACGCAAAAACCACGATGAAAAGTCACTTTTAGGGGGAAAACGCAGGCTCTGTCCATTTCGTTAACAAACTGATAGGCAAATGGACAAAAGTGTGATTAAAGCATATGCAGGACCCCAGTGAGCTCCAGACTATGTGCATTGTGTCAGGGGGCCTTGTGAATGATAACACCCATTATTTAAACGCAAAAACCACGATTAAAAGTCACTTTTAGGGGGAAAACGCCGGCTCTGTCCATTTCGTTAACAAACTGATAGGCAAATGGACAAAAGTGGGAAAACGGAGGAGCCGCTTCTCCACTGCTCCAGGCTGTGTGCATTGTGTCGGGGGGCCTTGTGAATGATAACACCCATCATTTAAACGCAAGGGCCACCATCAAAAGTCACTTTTAGGGGGAAAACGCCGGCTCTGTCCATTTAGTTAACAAACTGATAGGCAAATGGACAAAAGTGGGAAAACGGCCGCGCCGCTGCTCCACTGCTCCAGGCTGTGTGTGCATTGTGTTAAGGGACCCTGTGAATGAGAACACCCATCATTTAAACGCAAAAACCACGATTAAAAGTCACTTTTAGGGGGAAAACGCAGGCTCTGTCCATTTCGTTAACAAACTGATAGGCAAATGGACAAAAGTGTGATTAAAGCATATGCAGGACCCCAGTGAACTCCAGACTATGTGCATTGTGTCAGGGGGCCTTGTGAATGATAACACCCATCATTTAAACGCAAAAACCACGATTAAAAGTCACTTTTAGGGGGAAAACGCCGGCTCTGTCCATTTCGTTAACAAACTGATAGGCAAATGGACAAAAGTGGGAAAACGGCCGAGCCGCTGCTCCACTGCTCCAGGCTGTGTGTGCATTGTGTTAAGGGACCCTGTGAATGATAACACGCATCATTTAAACGCAAAAACCACCATTAAAAGTCACTTTTAGGGGGAAAACGCAGCCTCTGTCCATTTCGTTAACAAACTGATAGGCAAATGGACAAAAGTGGGAAAACGGCCGAGCCGCTGCTCCACTGCTCCAGGCTGTGTGTGCATTGTGTTAAGGGACCCTGTGAATGAGAACACCCATCATTTAAACGCAAAAACCACGATTAAAAGTCACTTTTAGGGGGAAAACGCAGGCTCTGTCCATTTCGTTAACAAACTGATAGGCAAATGGACAAAAGTGTGATTAAAGCATATGCAGGACCCCAGTGAGCTCCAGACTATGTGCATTGTGTCAGGGGGCCTTGTGAATGATAACACCCATCATTTAAACGCAAAAACCATGATTAAAAGTCACTTTTAGGGGGGAAACGCCGGCTCTGTCCATTTAGTTAACAAACTGATAGGCAAATGGACAAAAGTGGGAAAACGGAGGAGCCGCTTCTCCACTGCTCCAGGCTGTGTGCATTGTGTCGGGGGGCCTTGTGAATGATAACACCAATCATTTAAACGCAAGGGCCACCATCAAAAGTCACTTTTAGGGGGAAAACGCAGCCTCTGTCCATTTCGTTAAAAAACTGATAGGCAAATGGACAAAAGTGGGAAAACGGCCGAGCCGCTGCTCCACTGCTCCAGGCTGTGTGTGCATTGTGTTAAGGGACCCTGTGAATGATAACACCCATCATTTAAACGCAAAAACCACCATTAAAAGTCACTTTTAGGGGGAAAATGCAGCCTCTGTCCATTTCGTTAACAAACTGATAGGCAAATGGACAAAAGTGGGAAAACGGCCGAGCCGCTGCTCCACTGCTCCAGGCTGTGTGTGCATTGTGTTAAGGGACCCTCTGAATGATAACACCCATCATTTAAACGCAAAAACCACCATTAAAAGTCACTTTTAGGGGGAAAACGCAGCCTCTGTCCATTTCGTTAACAAACTGATAGGCAAATGGACAAAAGTGGGAAAACGGCCGAGCCGCTGCTCCACTGCTCCAGGCTGTGTGTGCATTGTGTTAAGGGACCCTGTGAATGAGAACACCCATCATTTAAACGCAAAAACCACGATTAAAAGTCACTTTTAGGGGGAAAACGCAGGCTCTGTCCATTTCGTTAACAAACTGATAGGCAAATGGACAAAAGTGTGATTAAAGCATATGCAGGACCCCAGTGAGCTCCAGACTATGTGCATTGTGTCAGGGGGCCTTGTGAATGATAACACCCATCATTTAAACGCAAAAACCACGATTAAAAGTCACTTTTAGGGGGGAAACGCCGGCTCTGTCCATTTCGTTAACAAACTGATAGGCAAATGGACAAAAGTGGGAAAACGGAGGAGCCGCTTCTCCACTGCTCCAGGCTGTGTGCATTGTGTCGGGGGGCCTTGTGAATGATAACACCCATCATTTAAACGCAAGGGCCACCATCAAAAGTCACTTTTAGGGGGAAAACGCAGCCTCTGTCCATTTCGTTAACAAACTGATAGGCAAATGGACAAAAGTGGGAAAACGGCCGAGCCGCTGCTCCACTGCTCCAGGCTGTGTGTGCATTGTGTTAAGGGACCCTGTGAATGATAACACGCATCATTTAAACGCAAAAACCACCATTAAAAGTCACTTTTAGGGGGAAAACGCAGCCTCTGTCCATTTCGTTAACAAACTGATAGGCAAATGGACAAAAGTGTGATTAAAGCATATGCAGGACCCCAGTGAGCTCCAGACTATGTGTATTGTGTCAGGGGGCCTTGTGAATGATAACACCCATCATTTAAACGCAAAAACCACGATTAAAAGTCACTTTTAGGGGGAAAACGCCGGCTCTGTCCATTTCGTTAACAAACTGATAGGCAAATGGACAAACGGGGGAAAACGGCCGAGTCGCTGCTCCATGCTGTGTGCATTGTGTTAGGGAACCCTATGAAGGGTGTACATGAGTGTATACATGTTTTAAATAGTAGGATACCTCCAGGGCGCATCACCACATTTTACAAGCCAGGGAAGGTGCATGGATCCTGGGTAAACATTGATTAAGTGTTTTTAAATGTGTGGAACAGTGTTTTGTCACTTTCAAAACTCTCCTGTCATTGACCGGAAATTGGGTCAATGTTGTATTCAGACTGGCCATTAATATTCCAGTGAGACGAAGTACGTACATTGACCGGAGTGATCCCATGTTAATTTTGTCCAAAAACCGGAGCATTCCCTAGCCCTAACCCTAACTCTAATCCTAACCCTCACACCAGATACTGACTGGTATATATGCCACACCTGTGAGGTGGGATGGATCATCTCTGCAAAGGAGAAGTGCTCACCATCACAGATTTTTTCAGATTTGTGAACAATATTTGAGAGAAATTGTTACTTTGTGTATGTAGAAAATGTTTTAGATCTTTGAGTTCATCTCATGAAAAATGGGAGCAAAAACGAAAGTGTTGCGTTTATATTTTTGTTCAGTGTATTAGGACAATAGGGGGCGCCAAACACACAACAAATGTATACCTCAAGAACGGATGGACGAAATATATATATTTTTTAATAAATATACTGTCAGGATGAGTATAAACTGATATTTAAAGTGTTGCAACCAATGATGAATGTGGGCGTGTCCTATTCAGTTTCACTTACGGTCACATAACTTTTTGTTGAAATGAGTTGGAACACACGTGACAGCCCACAACCTTTCCCACACTGTATAAAAAAATCGTACGTTTTTGCAAATACGGCTCAATAGCGCCCCCTATTGTGCTGTAGTCACATATAGTTTCTCCGAGCTACACAAATCTTGGCACAGACATTCCTCATGGGATTGCAGACATATTTCAAAATGGCTTCCATTAGCCCCTCCCCCCATAAAGTCGGTCATTTTGGAAAATGTCCGTTTTAAGTGCGTTTTGGCGAACTCCTCCTAGGGAAAAGATCAGAAAAATGCCAGTCCAGGACAAGTTCAGCCCATGTCCAATATCATGCTAAATTGCGAATAAAATAGTTGCTAGCTCAATCGGGGAGATCGTAAGCTAACAGGGAATACCATTTTTGACGATTTACATGTCGCAAATGACTCCAAACTTCTCAAATATAGTTTTCCCGATATTCACCAAACGTATACACATTGCTATTATGATGCCACACATATTTCAAATGGCTTTTCATTAGGCCCGTCCCCCAGAAAAATGACAATGTTGAAGATGGCCATTTTTTCATGCATTTTGAGCAAATATTTGCACAGTGCTCTTATGGAAATGATCGGAAGAATTCCACTCCAGGAAAAATTCTGCCCATATCCACAGCCATGCTAAATTGGGAATAAAAAAGTTGCTAGCTCAATCGGGGCGGTCGTAAGCTAACAGAGAATATACCATTTTTGACGATTTACATGTCGCAAATTACGCCAAACTACTCGCATATGGTTGTTCCAATATGCACGAGACGTTGTATACATATTGCTGTTATGATTGCGGACATCTTTCAAATTGCCTTCCATTTGACCCGGCACTCAGAAAGTCGGCCATTTTGAAAAATGTGCAGTTTTCATGCCTTTTCCTCACATTTTTGCAAAGGCCTCCTATGGAAATGGCCGGGAAAATTCCATTTCAGGACAAGTTCAGCCCATATCCATTGCGAAGGAATAGTCAGTCGCTTGAACAGGGAGCTCACAGGCTAGAATGTACCATTTTCCAACATTTAGGTGTCAGATAAGCTACTCTGCCTTCCACATCATCTATCTCTCTCTCTCTCTCTCACACACACACACACACACACACACACACACACAGACACACACACACACACACACACACACACACACACACACACACACACACACACACACACACACACACACACACACACACACACACACACACACACACACACACACACTGCTGGCAATGATGTTGAGTGTTAGTCCAGCAGCTCCCTCTGCTGGCGGCACATGCAATTACAACAGACACATATACACTCCATAACACACACATACAGCTCTTAAAGCATATAGTGTATCATGCTACAGCCCATGTATATGTTATGATGTGAACCCCTTTTTGGTTTCATGAAAAATATCAACTGTTTATTTGTAGATATCTACTGAAGCATACAAATAAAGTGTGTAATGTCGGCCTGTTACTTATATTATTGAGTGATATATATTATACACACTGTTTTACTTTCTGCACTGGCCTCAGCAGCTGTTCTCACTGTAAATGTTGGCTCACAATTAAAGCAGTTGAATTAAAAACATACATAGCCTAATACATACATGCAAACCTTTCCAAATCCAAAAGAGGTAGGTTTGCACGCGGTAAATGTGCTCGCCCAAATTAGGTAATCAGAAGAAATGGAACCCCGGTAATTACATGTATAAACCACGTATTTAACATATATTGCATCATTTTGTGCATTTTTCAGAAAAAGTGGTAGTTTGGTAAACAGTGAGATCAACGACATGTCTGGTCTGTAAAATGCCCGAAAAGTAAAAGAATGGGAGATAAATATCCCAAAGTCTCCACATTTTATTATATTTTTAATGTGTTTCTTGTCCACTTTCAGTTGAGACAGTGTAGAATAGATGAAGGATGTGTCAGGATGTAGAACTCTTGTGTGAACATTGGATAAAGCCAGGTTCATATTCTTGTTTCATGTTGATGACATATTAGACTCAAAGATTTGCAAAGAGCGAAATATCTTTGTGTTGCGCGATATATCAGAAAACACTGCATTAAAAAAGTAATTTCCTGCATTTTTCTACTGATAGAGTGTGATATAAATAATGTACAGGCTTTCAGATTGCTGTAGTTAACTGAACAGAGACATTAACGACATGTTTGGTGTTGAAAATGTCAAAAAGTGAAAGAACGGGAGATAAATATCGCCAAATCTCAAAATTGTATTATATGTTGTGTGTGTCTGTGGTCCTCTTTTAGTTGAGACACTGTAGGATGCTTCCGGAAAATACCAAACACTGGATGTCTTTCAGTCGCCAACATGTGTTTTCGAGACACTGATATTAACGGGGAAATCCTGCAGGACTCAAATGCCTCGTCGGGGGTAACGCTGCCTTTCCCGCAGCGTTACTCCCGGTCTGCAAGTTGTTTCTCTTTCAGAAACACAGAGAACTGTTTGTATGATGCGATCACAGACACGCTGCAAACGGTGTCCACCAAAAGTCGAGTCCAGTTTTTATGGAGTGTCATTTTTATTTGTTATAGTTTGGGAAGATTGAAAATCGGTAGGGAAATCCAGCTAAGTTGGTAGGCGGTAGAAACATGTCAAAAGCGGTAGACTACCGCCCAAATCGGTAGGGTTGGCAGGTATGCTAATATCCAGAGGAGATGCGTTTATTGAGTAAACAAACGGTCAAGGGCAGAAAGTCTGCACAACCCACTGCACCACACGCCACGGTTAAGGCTCCTCCAGACAGCCTCCGCGATAATCGATCCTCAACGAGCCTTTAGAGAAATTTGTTTTCCTTCGAGGCGGCGCCCCCACATCCGTTTCTGGGTCGCTGCCGGAGGACCGAGGAGTCCGGGACACGAACATTTGAGAAATTATGAACGGCTCCTTGACGCCGGGACGACCGGCGACCCTCCCCGACAGGCGCTCGGAGGCGAAGGCCCGCCCACAACTGCATGCACGTCTGTGACCGCAGTTTTAATTGATTATATTACTCCCATCCTCTAGCTACAAATTAATCGCCAAGTGGCAAGGGCCCTTTGCGGTCACACGACGAGTGGGGGACGTAATATGAAGTGGTGCGTTCTGACAGGGGGGCAGCAACACAGATTTACCACCTTAACCGCCTTAAAGCATGGAGAGAAATGGCGTCTACTTCTCTGGCCACCACGGTGATTGAGAGGGATGAGTTGGGCCCGGAGGTAATTAAAATTATGTGTGGATTGCTACTTGGAGAGGTCCCAGTTCACCTCCTGGGCCCTGCCGTGGTGCCCTTGAGCAAGGCACAAGACAGCCCCGCCACTCCCATTGCTCCCCGGGCGCTGTGCAATAGCTGCCCACTGCTCCTAGACTCCTGGTGCTAGGATGGGTTAAATGCAGAGGCCACATTTCACTGTGTGTGCTGTGTGCTCTGCATGTGTGAACATTAAAGAGGGTTTCATCCCTCCCATTCTATTCTATCTATCTAAAAACAACAAATTAGCCCTGGTCTGTTGACGACCAGCTCTCACTGGGCCAGAGAGCAGACGTTGCTTCGTTGCAAAGGCAGTTTGCCAATGTGCTGTCCCTGCTGCCAGGGCGCACCTCTCTCGTACACCACCACATAGAAATGCCCCAGGGCATTGCCATTCGTTCACGGCCATATTATTCGCTTTCACACCGCAGGACTTGCCGTACTTTAGTGCCGGCACTAAAGTACCACGGCACTGAATCCGCCAGGGGGCTAGTGCCAATCACATTCACACCGCAGTACTTTCCCTGAGGCAAGATTACGCTGCCGTCACTTCGTCTTCTTCTTCTCTGGGTTTACTGGCAGGCCGCAAAACCACTTCACGGCGAGTACAAAAACAAACGAGAGAAGAACAACAACACGGGGGAGGGGGTATAAAGCCCACCCGCTGTAAATGAGGCGTTTGTTTACTTTCCGACCTCAGACATGATGGATTTCACTGAGCTTGTTGTCTTTGTGCTCATGTTATACAGCTTTGTAACTGGGTTATTGCAGCCAACTAGGGATTTTACCCACTCGTCGGATGCTGTAAGTGCAATGCTGGTTCGGAATCAGAGTCTAAAGGGGCGTGGTTTGCAATTCGCCCAGCCAATAGAAATAGAATAGAAATTGGCACTCTTTTATCACCAGGTTCGTACCACCTCTCTAGCAGGGACTGAAAATGGCCAAAAGAGTTCCCGGCACTGACCAGTCCCGGCGGTGTGAACGCGACATTATTGGTACTAACGGAACTAAAGAACCAAAGTACCAGGGAAAGTCCTGCGGTGTGAATGCGGCTATTGGCTGCCTGAACACAAGAGGACAATTGTTCAGGCGGAGCTTCAGGCCATGCTAGATGGGAGTGATAGAAGATGTAATGTTTCCATGTTGTGATTGGACATGAAAGACTCAACTTGCTGGACGTTAACAGGGTTTATTAACCAGTGCTGGCTCACACACACGTTATACATGCTTACTGTGCACTTCATCACTGCTAGTTTATCTATATCCTGTGTAGACAGCAGGGGGCGCAGTTATACTGAGAGCACAATACATTCACATGAATATCACATTGCCCTTTTTTTAATAGCTTTAAACATTTGGCTGTTATACTGCATTTAACATAACAGTTATCTGGAAATAGTGCAATTTTGCTGTAACAGTATCTTTAAGACTTTTACATTCACATTTTAGCTTTGGACACATCCTCCACACAAAATTATGCATACTTAAAGTGCATTAAAACTGTTTCCTACATAAATCTTACTTCTTGTCTTAATCAGGACTCAACAGTCTCTTCAAGTTAACAACAATTGGAAATATACACATTTGTATATACCCAGCGTATCATTCACATGTTTAGCAGTCCATACACTACGTATAGTCCTGTAAATAGGCAGGAGGACGACTATCGTGTCTCATGGGATATCTGGGAGTTGTTGTGACAGTAGAGTCACCACTGACTGGATCTGGTGGGATGTCAATTAGTTCTCCAGAGGTCTTCTTGAAGAATGAACAGTTCCTGACTATGCGATGTCCATCTCTTGCCGCTGTAACCATTGAGCTTTTGACTTTAATCACAGTGTAGGGCAGGGATCACCAACTACATTTGTCCAAGGGCCAAAATGTATCCAATAGACACTATCGCGGGCCAGCTATTTTTATATAGCCCAGAATTGTGAAGTTGTTGACCGGGCATAAAGCTTAGCAGACTCTTCACGCTAACGAAGGATCACTTAGGCAGGGTTGGGAGGGTTACTTCCTGATTACTGAATACATGCTCTGAAAGTAATCAGAATACAGTTACAGTTACGTGTCTTAAAAAAGTAACGTATTCAGATTACTTTTAGAATACTTTTGGAATAATTTCTTTTTCCATAACAGATGGGTATGTTTTGGTGAACAGGAGACACTTGTTTTACTGTTTTAATGGCTTATCAAGAACTCAAACACAACATCTTGGTGTCATTCTGGACAGCTCCCTCTCATCTCCACCCCACATAAAAAACATTACCCGGACTGCATTATTTGTACTGTCTTAAAACCTTTCCTTGGAATATGTTATGAATTGTAAGGTGTGCTTTGAAAGGTGCCCCTAAATAGAATGAATTATCATTATTATTTATTTATTATCTGAAACGATGTATTAACTTTTTCCAGTCACTTGCCCCATGCATTCAGCGGCAGCAGGCCATTCACTTTGATTTGATCCCGTTATCAAATGTCATCATTTCGACAATAAATAAATGCTACATAAATGTTATCTTGCACATTTTATCCAACCATCTCCGTTTCTAACTTTCAATATATTTTAAAAGAGATCTCTCTCTCATCTGTGTGTGGGGGCGGGGCCTCACAGACACGCTGCATCTCTCTCTCGCTCACAGACATGCCGCAGCGCTGTGCAGTGTGCACACAGTTCTGCCGGTAATGAATATTACATTTTGTGAGGAAACTTTCCACCAATAATTCCAATAAGTATTCCAAAATGTATTCACTTCAGGTTTACGAAAGTAACTTTAATCAGATTACTCGTTTTTCAAATGTAACGCCAGCTGAATACAGTTAGCCTACTTGATTTTTGTATTCTGATTACGTAACGCCGTTACATGTATTCCGTTACAACCCAACCCTGCTTCGAGGCTACTGTCCCGCAGCTCCTGCCTCTGGACTCTGTCGCTGCGGGGCTACTGCTGTGGTGTGGAGCGCATTAACCAGACTCTTCACAACGAAGGATCACTTTTTCTTCAAGGCAGGGAAGGTTTCGCAGTACGCAGTCTACTGCCCCGCAGCTGCTGCCTCTCTGTTGGACTCCGGTACTGCACACAGTGGTTACCGCCAACGCCACAGTCACCCCCGTCGTGCAGGCCAGATGAGAATGTCTGGCGGGCCACTGGTGTAGGGTTTAGTGTTGTATGGTGAGTTTGTTATGCTTGGGCTGGCGATGAAACACAATGTCACCTGGAGTGAAAGTGTGAGGTGTAGCATGACGATGAGTGTCTGCATGAGATTTCATCTTGGCTTTAGCCTTTTTTCATTTCATTTCAAACCTTTATTTAGACAGATTGGTTCCTTGAGATCATCGATCTTATTTACAAAGGAGACTTGCATCATTTAGTTCCACATGAAACATAAAAACAACATACAAACAAACAACAGAGGATATCATATTTACATATTCAACATTTACAAATACCCAGAGTGTCAGAAAGCATTTCATTTAGACGTGCCTTAAATAAATTCAGAGAAATAAAAATGCTCAATTTCAATTTTGCCTGTAGACTGTTCCAAGCAAGTGGGGCGGCGCACATAAAAGCTGTCTTACCTAAGACAGTCCTTACTCTTGGCACATCTAACAAGACTATATCCTGCGATCGCAGACAATAGCTGCTTGCAACTTTCTGCTTTATCAATGAACAGATATAATACGGGAGTTTGCCCAACATAGCTTTATAGATAAAAGTGTACCAGTGACTGAGCCTCCGTACAGTGAGTGATGGTAAACCTGCCTTGGTATACAGTGTACAGTGATGAGTAAGTGCTTTACAATTTGTGACAAATCTCAGAGCACTATGATACGCAGGATCTAATTTGCTCAGGTAGTTGGCAGGTGCATTCATATACATCAGATCACCATAGTCCAGCACAGGTAAAAAGGTCACAGCGACTAGCCTTTTCCTGGCCTCAAGCGAGAAACAGGACTTATTCCTGAAAAAGAAACCTAGCCTAACCCTCAGTTTTTTAAGCAGGTTATTGACATGAAGTTTAAAAGAGAGACAGTCATCAAGCCAGATACCAAGGTATTTGTAACAGGCAACAACTTCAAGTTTTGTTCCTTGCGTAGATACAATATCTAAAACAGGCTCTGGTGTCTTTTTAGCTTTTGAAAAGAGCATTATCTTTGTTTTATCCACATTTAAAATAAGCTTTAGTTCAGAGAGCTGAGTCTGAATAATGTTAAAAACAGCCTGTAATTTAACAACCGCCTCCTGAATGGAGGGACCTGCACAGTACATCACGGTATCTTCCGCATAGAAATGTAAAGTAGCTTCATCCACATTTTCACCTAAACTGTTGATATATATGAGAATAAAAGTGGACCTAAAACAGAACCTTGAGGAACACCATTAGCAATGTTTAACCACTCAGAAGACAGCCCGTCAATGTGAACACATTGGGACCTTTCAGAGAGGTAGTTCACAAACCACCCCACTGCATGACTGGATATGCCAATACTGAGTAGCCTCTGTTTTAAAACGCGATGATCAACGGTGTCAAACGCTTTGGAAAGGTCAATAAATAGAGCTGCACAACTCTGTTTATTATCTAGCATACTAGTAATATCATTTACCACTTTCATTGTTGCAGTGATGGTGCTATGTTTCTTCCTGAAGCCTGACTGATGTTTAGACAGGATATCATTTATATATAAAAACTCCTTTACTTGTTCACTCACAAGTCGTTCGAGCACCTTAGCCAGAACTGACCATTTAGAGATTGGCCTATAGTTATTTAAAATAGTTGCCTCCCCTCCTTTCAGTAGAGGCAGGACATAAGCAGACTTCCATACTTTAGGAATTGTATTTGTGCTGAGGGAGAGGTTAAAAAGAGAAGTAAGAGGTGGAGCAATAAAATCTGTAGCTATCTTTAAAAAGAAAGGTTCTACGTTGTCCGGGCCAGCCGGTTTCCCAGGATCTAACTTGGATAAAGCTTCATGGACAATACCCACAGTTAAAGATGTAAAACTGAAAGGGTTTTCCAGACCACATTGTTCAGAGTCAAGGACTGGAGCGTTCACAAAAGCAGAAGCACAGTCAGTGACAGAATCAAACCGAGAGCCACAAGAGACATAATGCTTATTAAAGCAATTTAGCATAGTAGCCCTGTCTGATATAATGCCAGATGCTGTGGTGAGGCACGGAGGTAGCTCATTTGGGATATCACTAGTGGAAATCGATTTTATGGCTTTCCAACATCTTTTAGGATTATTCAGGTTTTCTGTGGTAACTGACAAATAGTACTTTGACTTAGCAGTTTTGACATGTGAAGTGAAGCTATTCCTTAGCTGCCTAAAGCGTAGCCATTCTACCTCTGAGCCTGATTTCCTAGCCTTTGCCCAGGCATTGTTTCTCTCATGAAGGAGACTAGACAGTTCAGCAGAAAACCAGGGATTGTTTCGTCCCTTCACTCTAAATGCACGCAGAGGTGCATGTTTATCTATAATTTTCATAAAACCAAGATAAAAATAAGACCATGCAGTTTCTACATCAGCACACAGATCGATTTTTCCCCAATCAAAATCAAACAGATCATGTAAAAAACCCTGCTCCACAAAGTGTTTTTTATCTCTCTTTGTGATGATGCGTGGTTTAACTTTTTGGACTTTAGTGTCCCTAATTGTGGCTACAACACAGTGGTCACTCACATCATTAGCAAATACTCCCACAGATGAGTATTTATATGGAACATTTGTTAAAATTAGATCAATTAAAGAGGATTTATTTGGGGACTTAATATTTGGGCGAGTAGGACTGTCTATACTCTGAGTAATGTTCAAAGAGGTACACAGGTTTTTTAAATCTTCTGACACAGAAGTTAACCAGTCCCAATTAAAATCACCAAGCAGTACTATTTCCTTGTAGGAAAGTTGAGATAACAGTTTTGCCAATGAAGATAAGGGGTCCTTGACAGCCGAGGGGGCCCTGTAGCAACCCACCACCATGACCTGTTGACCCTTTGTTAGTTCGACATTCACAGCTAAAAATTCTAGTTGTTTACTAACAGATTTGGAAACCATATTTGTTACACAAAACTTATTTTTCACATAAATGGCAACGCCACCACCTTTTTTAGGACGGTCAGTGCGATATACATTGTAACCATTTATGTAAATGTCAGAGGCCAAGATGGATTTGTCTAGCCACGTTTCTGATAAGACAATGACATCAGCATCAGTTGAACTCGCCCAAATACAGACAAAATCTAATTTAGGTAACAGACTGCGCACATTTAAATGAATTAAACCTAACCCCGATCTAGAAATAAAATCAGCAGGAGTAGCTATTTGACTAAAACTACTAGGTGGACCCGGATTTGGCTGTACATTTCCTGATAGTAACAACAATAAAAATACCAAGCACCTTTTCCTCTTAATCAACACACATACATTGTCAGCTGTTCTAGAGTCACCAGCAAACTTCGCGAAAGTGAGATTAGAGTTCAAAAACAATTCTGAAGGACCATCGTGGCAGGCATGTGAGAAAGACAGACATTTGACGAAATGAATGTCCGTGCAACTAGCAATTGTTTGTGCAACCCATCCGAACCTGTACAGGGGATGTCCACTGCGGGCGGCACAACAGACCCGAATCCAGCAGAATTTTCAGGATGACTAGCGAAATTCTCCTTGTCCAGCACAGTCATCAAAAGGCACAGCAGAAACACGACATTTGCCATTTCCCCAGTCCAGCTCAACAGCATCCACGATTTTCCCGAAGCAAAACCACGTCAGGACAGCAGCAAGGAAATAGGCAAGCAGCAGTGTGGCAACAGTCCGGTTTCTCCGCGGTATCTCCAGACCAGGCCCCCCCCGCACAGTAGCACCCAACAGGTGGGAGTAGGCCTCCAACAGCAGGTGGATAGCGGCCTTCAGCCGTGGGAACCACCACCAGCAGAAGCAGAAATGGGTGGGATAATAGCACAGCAGCTTTATGCTGTTTTGGTTCTGTGGCTCTTTTTATCTTAACCTAGTTAAATTAATGCAACTAGTGTTGAAAAAATGAAGCTCAACGCAAGTTCAACGTTCTTGTCCTTAGCTCTCACATCTGAGTCTGAGCTCTTGTTGGCAGAAGGGACCTTTGTGTACACTTTGCGTTGGAATAACAGTTCAGTTCAGCAGGTGAGCTCTCTGTTGTGCTGTGAGGTGTATATCTGTACTCACTTAAAAATATGTTCAAATGTTGTTTCCAATGAATTCCCTGTGTTTCTGCCACACATATTGCTTTGCCCAGTGTGCGCATGAATCTTTCAGCCGGTGTGATCCGGCGATGATGAAATCCTAAGTATTCTGCAAACTGAGAGAATTGGCTGCTGTTGAATGGGGGGCCATTATCAGTTTTTACCACTCTGGGGATTCCAAACATAGAGACAACTTTGTCCATGACTGGAATGATTGTGTTAGCTGAAGTTGATCTAACACTCTCAACAACTTGGTAGCGTGTATAATCATCTATCATGACTAACAGGTACTCTCCTGTTGGTAGTGGTCCATAAAAGTATGTGCTGATGCGGTGCCAGGGTGCTTCTGGTAGCCTTGACATTTTGAATGGCTCAGTATGTACAGCTGGGGTATTTAACTGACATGCAAGACAGCTGCGTATTGATGCTTCTGCTCTCTGATCAATATCTGGAAACCACACCTTTGTTCTGAGTAGTGCTTTGGTTTTAGTGATGCCCTGATGTCCTTCATGAGCTAGCTGTAGGACTCTATCTTGTAGTATCGGGGAATCTTATGTTGTGTGATGTTTGTGCCGGAGCCGCTTCATCCAAAAACAGCACTCCGGTTAGAGAGTAGACGCGGAGACAGGAAATACAGTCTTTGGACTTTATTTCCGCTTGAATGCTTCTTACAACAGCTGTAGCAGTATTGAATGATGAATGAATGGTTGAATAGAGATTGATGAATGAATGTAGAATGATTGCATAGTTTCTGCAAAATACACAGAAATAGAAATCAGTGATGCAAACACAGGTATGGTGAAAAAAGAGAGAACTATTCGAAGCAGAAAAAAAACAGCGTAATATACCATCTGACAAAGGCCTGTGCTATAATGCTTCAATTAACTGGCTATTCTTTATAATATACTCAGATCAATAGAAGACAGAGATGTTAAGTTATAAATGAAGGGTTTTTATTATTATTTACAGCAGGGGTGGGGAACCTTTTTCCTTTACATTTTTACAACATCCTCCGAGGGACAAATTATTGAACTCAACCTCTGCTTAAAAATACTAAAATCACAGCCCATTCATTTCGCCTTTCTTTTATGTTATGCAAAGAAAAAGCAACCTCTTAATCCAGAGATCTTACCATGACTCGCGCATGCATGCACATGCACAGTTGTGGCATGACCACCATAACAGACAGATATGGACACAAGATGTGTGGAAATGTATTAGATGTTTTTTTTAAATATTGAAGTTAAAAGCATCAATCTGGTGCACTTTGAGAGCAACATTAGGAGATCTATGGGTACATCTTTCAACACCCATACAGTATGAAACAGAACTGTAAGCAGATTTTTCTTTTTGGATATTTTACAAATCAATCCCCTTTTAAACTCTATTCTATAAGAAAAAGCAACCTCTTAATCCAGAGATTTTACCATGACTCGTGCATGCATGCACGTGCACAGTTGTGGCATGACCAGCATAACACCCATATGAAATAGAACTGTAAGCAGATTTTTCTTTTTGGATATTTTACAAATCACTCCCCTTTTAAACTCTATTCTTGTTATTTTTAATAACTTTACTGTCATATAGTATTTTATACCTGTTTTTCATTTAGTCTCATTAATAAGTATAATGATCATATCAAGGTGTGCCTTAACCTCACTTAGCTGAGGTTATTTGAGCCTCTCAGGAGAGAGCTCTCTTCCACCTGGTTGTAGAACATCTCTTTAAATTTGTTAGCATAGCTAGCTAAGCAGATGCTAATAACAACAGATCACCACTGTGCTTACAACTAAAGACACAGCCACGCAAACACTGTGGCATGTGACGTGTACGGCTCCTTACTAAAGACTGTTGGAGATTTGGAGGATGTTGAAAACCAACCTCGTCTCCGCGTGTCGTTTGATAAGCTGGGTAAATTCGTGAAAAGGAAGGGATTAAGAAACACCAGAATACAAGCTACACAATAATCTTGCTTTAATGATAAACAGCAACAGTACAAAATACAGATACAAATAAAAAGACAAATACAAAGGAAGTACTTCCTGCTCTTCCTCCAATCTCACGGATCTGGTCAGTTTGAAGAAAAGAAGAGGCTGGTCTAAAGAAAACATCGGCTTATATCCAAAACCCCAGGAGGAGCTATGTGGCTGCCCCCCCCCCCCCCCCCGAGGGGTCCTCCACTTAGAAAAGACAGCCAATCAGCGCGAGCCAGAGGCGACCCTTACATTCGAGATAACAAACCCCTCCTTGCAAGTTTCACATACTTTTGGCATTTTATAAAGATAGTTTTAAGATATAGTTTTTTATAGTTGGATTATACAAATAACACATGTGAGTTACCTTAACCTCAAACAATAATAACAAGAGGAAAACATCAGCTCTGATCTCAAGCAGTAAAAAGTACCGTACACTCATTTAGCCTGCAGCTCTTCCAGACACTAGAGCTATTGTTCTTTAACAATATTCCCTGCAGAATCTTTATTTCAAATAAAAGGTTTCACATTGCATATTTCCAGCTTCCTTTACACATACTGCTATTATTAATACAAAGTAATCAACCACACACATCTATTTAAAACAAGTAGATTTCCCTGATCATTTGACATGCTGCTTCCATTTCCCATAGAGTAATAAAACATGTTTAAGCTAATTTCTCCACACTGTTTGTAGCCCTCCAGTACCCACATATGAAAGAATAAAAGCAGAGGAATCAAATAAAACACTAATACAGGAATAGTTGATAAATGATTATACAGGACATCTGATCACAGTAAGAAATACACACCCATATTCTCTATGAAGTGACCCTTGTTATAGGTCCGAATGTCCTGTCCCCTGAAAGTCATGAGTTTTGGTTGATTAACAGAAGTTTAATTGTTCTTGTGGCTTAATGGCTTCCCTGAACTTCCCTTCACCCCAAAGTCAGCTTGCTAGGAATGAATACATTTTATTGATAAGCTCAAAAGGACGTTTATCTTGGTTACTGCTGGGTGACCCAAGTCTCCAGGCCTGCAGGATGTGTAGGAGATAAACATTAATTCTACAAGACTTTAACTACATTATCTGAAAATGTATCTGGGACTTCCCCTGTTAATTGCAAGCACTATTGATAATTAACAGAGAGACCCTAGGGGCCTCTTCTTGGTATCTGCTAGGCAGAAGTCACTCAATGCAGAAATCACAAGTTTAACACATATTCTATATAAGGTGACATTAAAATGAATATACCAGATTGAATTTTCCTGCCATAACACGTTACGTTAATACTTCAAATAACTCAAATAATACTTCAATTCCCCCTTTTGGTCTCCCTTCACGAGACCAACACACATAAGACATTTGAAACAAAAGTACTGTCGTTCTTTGATACTGTGTCTGTCCCCCTTCATTAAACCTTTGGGAACAGAAAACAACCTCCAATGACAGTTAAGAAAGACCAAACTATGTTAAAAAATTGTGTCCTTGTTTGCCGAATCATCATACTCGTCCTCTCCCTCCGCATATGCCAACAAGGGCATTTGGTACAGTGGGGGAGGAGCAGCTTTTCCTTCAATGGTGGAAATGATAAGTTTGACACACAAGGAGCGGATGCAAGGCACACAACAACAACCACATGTTATTAAAATGGCCATAAAAGTAGCTACAGAAATACAAAGAGACATTATTAAACCTTTCCATTGACCAAACATGTTAGCAAACCACTCCTCTAAGAAATTGTGTACCCCCGATTGTTCATGCATAGTTTTAGATAGGGTGCGAAGGCCTTCTAAAGCCCTTGTGACGGAACCGTCCGGAGCCGTGTTATTGGGAATAAATGTGCAGCACATCTCCCCAAACATTGCACAAACTCCACCCTTCTCTGCAAGAAGCATATCCAACGCCATCCTATTTTGCACAGCCATAAGGGACGTTGGACCCAATTGTTCAGCCAGGCCCTCTACCGCGTCCCTAGTGAGATTGGCCAATCGGAGTATGTTGTAATGTACATAGTTAATCCTTTCTACATTTTTGATAGGGGTCACAGGGAAGAAGGCAGAGATAATTGGCAAACTTTCAAACCCTGCAGCGATTTGATCAGCTAGTTTGTAGTCGTTAGGGACCCCTCGTGGGATTCCGATGGAATCGATGTAGGTGGGAGAGTCGACAGACAAATCGAAGGAGCCCGGGGCGTGGCGTTTGGACAGCGCGTGTCTCCTACGTCGAGTGATTAGGTTGGTATTAAGTGTGTCTTTAGGGTCCGTGAGCCCCAGTTTTTTGCCTAATAACATTAGGGGTGCCTGGAGGCGCACCATAGCACACAATCCTACAGATAGTTCGGGAATACGGGTGAACAGGCGGTGACCCCCACAATAATAGTAGAGCCCAGCTCTGGCCCAATGTCCTATATTAGTGCTAGACAGGGTGAGGTTACACCAATCCGGAGAGACATTTCCTAGGTCAAAACGTGGGGATTTCTGAACCATGGAAAAACATGTGTACCCACCGGCGCCTTTGTCAGGCGTAAATGGGCCTGTCCTAGTGTCATTATCAATTGGAGGGAAAACTTTGGCTAGGGTGGTACAGTTAGGAGGGCTGGCCATCCTAGTCAGTTGTAACATACAGTTGTACCCCCAGGTATCTGTGGGAAACAGGGGCGCAGGGTCAGTGGCTAATTGCGGGCGGGCCGTAGCACAGGCTAGACAATCCCCGGCCATTTGTTCTTGGGCTGTTTGGGCAACCCATTTTAACCATAGGTTGTCATCTGTGTATCCTGTGGCCATTTGGATGACGTCTAGAGGTTGAAGTTGGCTATAATCCCCCGTGCATTTATCCGTACATGTAATTTTAGACAGGTATTTAATATTAGATGCTGCCCGAGGAAGGTTTCGTTCCACCTTAGGTTTAACTTTAATTTCGAAGAGGCCTTGTGGCGAACCCCCCCCTGCATGTACCGCGAGGACATAAAGTCCAGCGTCGGAGAGCACTACATTTTTTAGCGTTATGCGTACGGGATTACAAAACCTGACAACGCATGGGACGTTTGGGTTTCTCCTAATCACTTTCATTCTATGTTTGAGGGATCTAACGATTTCCGCCGATCGGTAAGGTGGCATGTATCCCCAGTCATCAGGACCCGAATTTGCTAGGACACCGGACCAGGACTCGCAGGTGCACCCGTATGTGTATGTGACGGACACAGCAGGGTCGCCTTTGGTCCTGTATGTACTGCCTCTGTAAATGTAAGGAGCACCTTTAACCGTATCTGTGACGGTTTTGTTACATACCGCAGGGGCTAAGCAGACATATTTGGCTAGGTAGGAATAGGTACGGTCGAGGCTTCTGCAGGGGGCAATTTTGCACAGGTCGAGTTGTATTATTCCATCACTACCTGCATGGAGAGTGAAGGTTTGTCTAGGAGACATTGGGGTAACTACTGTCTCATAATGGCCCCGTTTGACTCTAGTTACGGATTCATTTGGCGGAGGAGTGGAGTCTGGGTGGTCAATGGAATCACATAAGATTAAAATAATGGTAACAATCACAGTAGAAACCAGGGCTAATCCTGCCAACCATTTCCAGTTACCATACATAGTTATATTGTGAGCTCCAACCCTTCTAGTGTCAGTATACGTCTATTCTAACCCCCAAGTTATTAAAAAATGCTGTGAACCACTGGGTCACTCAACCATGATTTTAAAGGTTACAATGTACATACAGCAGGGCGAACAAGTAGATTATTACTCCTAACACTAGTAGTGACCAACAAGTTATCAGGAAATTCAGGGCTCCTTCAGACATTTTCTATTCTTCTCTGAGAGGTTTTGGTCCCTGTGTCAGTATTACATGAGGTAAAAAGAAAGACAAATCCCTTAAATATAGATTTTTTAGAAAACAACTCCCTAAATTTGGGTTTATAAATGGGGTCTTCTTATAGGTTAATAAATGACTTTAACCTGTGGATTAAGATACCACTTCCCTCAAAAATGAGTTATTAAAAGAACTTTACACTGTGGGTTAAGATACCACTTCCCTCAAAAAATGGGTTATTAAAAGAACTTTAAACTGTGGGTTAAGATACCACTTCCCTCAAAAAATGGGTTAGTAAATGAGGTGCTATGTGTAGCTTATAGCAACCTGATCAGAGGGGAGCAGGTTCCTCTGTCTTCCCGTGAAGTCCTGTGTCTTCGTGCTCCGGCCTGCTGATGGCGACTTCTGGGCTGTCGGTTGTAGGGATGTCCTTGTTGTCCTTCTCCTCCAGTCCGCTGATGCCTGCTTCCAAGTCGTCTGCTGTAGGGATGTCCGCGAGGTCCTTCTCCTCCAGTCCGCTGATGCCTGCTTCCAAGTCGTCTGCTGTAGGGATGTCCGCGAGGTCCTTCTCCTCCAGTCCGCTGATGCCTGCTTCCAAGTCGTCTGCTGTAGGGATGTCCGCGTTGATGATAGCCAGGTCCGTCCGGATGTCGTCGAGGGTCCTTCCGGGTGATTTCCCCGCTGCACACTGGCTCCAGTGGTACCAGATGTCCCCCTTTCCTTCTAGGCGGACAGCATGGGATGTCCGCTGGGTCACTCTGTAGGGGCCGGTGAACCTGGGGTTGAGCCACTTGGGCCGGATGACCTTCAGCCAGACGAACTCCGCTGTGTTGGCCTCGTGTTTTTCGGGTCCCCCTTTGGCATCAGCAACCTGTGTGGAAAGTCCTGACACCAATCCCTTAAGCTGCTGGAAATAAGGTTTCGGACTCAGGACCTCTACTTCCTTTCCTACACTCAAGGCTCCTGGGCCAGGAAACTGATGGCCATGTGTCAGCTCAAATGGGGAGAAGCCTGTCCCTTTGTTTATAGAGCTCCTAATTGACATGAGAGCCAGAGGCAAGGCCTCTAACCATTTCATGCCTGTCTCCTCACATGCTTTGCTGAGTTTCTGTTTGATGTTCTGGTTCATCCTTTCTACCTTTCCCTGAGATTGGGGGTGATAGACAGCTCCAAAACTGTGTCTTAGTCCTAAAGACTGTTCTACTGTGCGTAGGTCGTGGTTCTTGAAATGGCTGCCATTGTCTGACCTCACTTTCCTAGGAAACCCATGTAGTGGAATGTAATGAGTGACTAAGAACTTGATCACTGAGTCTGCATCTTCTCTCCTGCATGGCATAGCTTCTGGCCAACCTGTGTATGCATCGACTACAACTAGTAAGTATCTGAACCCTCTTACTTTGTCAATCATGTCAGTGTAGTCAATTATGATTTCTTCTCCTGCCATCTTAGGTAAAGGAAACTTTCCCTGGTGCGGTTTTACAGTGGCTCTGATGTTATGGGTTAAGCAAATTACACATTCCTCTAGGTAATTAGCTATCATGTCAGGTAGGTAGGGGTGCCACCAGTGAGTCAGGTGTCTGTTCATTTGAGTTTTGCCGCAATGTGTTGGGCCGTGTGCTTCTTTAAGCATTGATCTTATCCATCCTGGGGGTATCACTGGTCTCCCATCTGGGGAGTACCATATCCCGTCTTTGTTGGTAGCTCCTCTGTCTAACCATACTGTCTTGTCTTGAGGAGACCCTGTTGCTTGAGCTTCTTTAAGAGTATCATCTGTTACTGCGGGCAGTAAGTCAGCAGATTTTAAGACCAGCATTTGAAACTGGGGTATATACCCTGCTCTGGCTTTAGCTGCCTTGTCTGCTGCATTGTTACCCCAAGCCAAATAGTTGTCCACCGTGCTGTGACCTTTACATTTAAGTAAAGCTAGTTTGTTGGGTAACATTACTGCTTCTGCAAGCCTTTTGATCTGTTTCTCGTGTTTGATGGGAGTATTGGTGGATGTTACAAATCCTGCTCGCATCCATTGGCGCATCTCCACATGTATGACACCATGAACATATGCTGAATCTGTATAGATGTTTACATCTTTTCCCTTTGATAGCTCTAATGCTGCAATGACTCCCATTACTTCTGCCAACTGTGCTGAGACTTTCCCTGTTACTTCTCCTGTTGATCTTTCTTCAAACTCTCCCTCAGCTTTTTGACTCACGACTGCGTAGGCCGCTTGGAGCCCTTTGGTGGGGTGTCTAAAACAACAGCCGTCTGTGAACAGGTTTTCTGCATGTGGCATAGGCTCGTCTCTGAGATCTATTCTTAGCTTCACATCCTGGATGATTCTTTCCTCACACCTATGGGGTTCTCCGCTGCCAATGGTGTCTGCGCTGTTAACTCCTTCATGTGTGTAGGTGATGTGTGGTTGCGTCAGAGTTTTCTCTAACCTGGTCTGTCTTGTGGAAGTCATTGTGAATGCACTTGAGTTCACAAAAGAGACAATGCTATGTGTTGTCAGTACTGTCAAAGGGTGTCTCATCACAATGTGTGAAATTTTGTTTAAGATACGTGCTGTACCTGCCGCATGTCTTGTGCATGGAGGTTCCCTGTTCTCCACTCTGTCCAGTGTGACACTAATGTACATCAGTATTGACCTACATCCCCCCTTTTTCTGAAATAGAACACCATTTACTGTGTTCTCATTTTCAGAAACATCAAGGAAAAATGGCAATGCATAGGATGCAGAGGCGAGAGAGGTGACCTGGGACATGGATTGTTTGAGAGAAATGAACGCAGCTTCTGCAGCTTGTGTCCAGTCCAGTGTGACAGTGAGATTGCGCATGCCTTTCTCATTGATCAGTGTCCTCAGTACAGCTGTTCTTGGGTTATACTCTGGGATATAGTGTCTGCTGTAGCCTGTGAGACCCAGAAAAGATAACATGTCTTTGACTGTCCTGGGTTTTGGGTGATGCAATATAACCTCCTGATGTGTTGCTGACATGCCCGTACCTGCTGGAGAGATAACTCTGCCCAAAAATGTCACCTCTTTACGGGTGCATTGTAGCTTTTTCTTGGAGACCTTGAACCCTGTTGCATGGAGGCGAACCAGTAGGTTCCTGGTGGCCTCTAAACAAGAGGCTGCGGAGGGTGCTGCAATGAGAAGGTCATCTACATACTGGATCAACACCACCCCCTCTGGTAATGAAACGCCATCTAGCTGTTCCCTGAGTATTTTGTTAAATATTCCTGGAGACAGACTGAAGCCTTGGGGCAGTCTCGTGTACTGTAGTTTCTCCCCTCCCATTGTAAATGAAAAAATAGGCCTCATCTTCTCCGCCAGGGGTATGCAGAAGAAAGCGTTGGCCAGATCAATACAGGTGAACCAGGTATGTTCAGGTGTGATATTACAAATAGCCGTGTATGGGTTAGGCACTGGTACCAGAGCTGTAGTTGTAATAGCATTAATGGTCCTTAAATCATGAGCCATTCTGTACTCCCCGCTAGGTTTTGATACCGGGAGTATTGGAGTGTTCCACTCGCTTTGTGAGGGATCCAACACCCCTGCTCTCTTCAGACCCTCAACTGCCTTGCTGATTCCCCCTTTGGCCTGTGGTTTAACAGGGTACTGTGGTTGATATACAGGCATAGTGCTACTCACTTCAAATGTTATTGGTGCAGCCTTTGAGCAGAAACCTACGTCATGAGAGTCAGATGCCCACAGGTCAGGTGGGAGGTCACGCAACATGTCTTCAGTAAATGAATGGTCAGTCTTTTCTCTACCGTGATGTCTCTCCACTTCGTGTCTCTCCATGAAGATGCATTCTTGTGTGCAGATTTTTAGAGCATAAGCCTTGTGTGAGGGAGAGTATGTGAGTGCTGCTATTTGTGTTGGTTCCCAATCCTCGACTTCTAGCAGTGTCTTTACCATAGGACCAAGTTCCCTGGCTTCATAGCCCCTCCTGATAGCTAATGAAATGTGTGGTGTGGCCTCAGCTGACATACGGTACCAATAGAGTTGCTCATCAGTGAGTTCAACAGATGCAGCCACCCCCGCTTGACCCATAAATAAATTGGTTGTGGCTACGTCCCAAATGGACATAGCCACCTCTGCGTCATACGCATATGCATAACTTTGGTCGTCCATTCTATCATAATTCAGCGTCAGATGGGGAGGATCTGGAGGGGAACCATAAGGCCTGAGGAGGTTAATCCACGGCTTCCATTGTTGAAAAATGGAAAATAGTCCTGGTGTGTTGTCTTGGGGCCGGTCGAGCAACCCCCAGTATATAGTGGCCTGCTGAGTTGCTTCTGCTGCAGTGGATTGGGCCAACATCATTTGAGAAGCTGACTTTATGGTTGACAGTGAACAATTGAGGCGAGTGCCATTTGGGAATGATATTATTAGTCCGTCGGGGGAACAGAGGATCGAGGCGTTAGCTTTGATAAGAACATCCCGCCCCATGAGGTTAGCCGGACTTTGGGGTGCCAAAATGTACTGATGAAGAAATAGCTGGCCCGCTATTCTGGTGGGTAATGGCGTAGTGAGCGGCACCTGCTCTATTCCTCCCGAAAACCCTATGACTGAGACCGTATTACTGGACTTGGATGTGTTAAAAACGGGGGAGTTGATAGTTGAATATCGAGCTCCTGAATCAACAAGGAACGGTAATTTCGCGTGTTCTACAGTCATGTCCATGTAAGGGTCCGCCAGGCCCGTACATTCAGGGTTCCCTGGGCGACCTCATTGTGGTGGGTAACAGTCTTGTTCGTACTGGACAAACTGGCCATAGGGAGCAGCCATCATATTTGGTGCAACGTGACCCTGGTCTTGGTGTTGGGCCTGTGGGGCTGCCTCATGGGGTTTCTGGACATACTGCATGTCTGCTCTGTTCCCTTGTCCCTGCCCCCTCTGTCCCCGCCCTCTCTGTGGGCATCGCCTGTACCAGTGGGTGGCCTGTCCACAGATGTAGCACCCGTTCTGCTGATATTGGATCACTCCAGGAGCTGTTCCACCCCTTCCCAAACCTTTAGCCGTGCCTCTGAACCCGCCCCTCCATTGCTGAAAACCATTATTGTAGCCGTATTGGGGCTGGTTATAGAATGGACCTTGGTTGGGAAAACCCCCATTTGGGTTTTGCGGACCCGGTGCCTGCTCTGCCGGCCCCACAGGATGAACAATCAGCTGTTTGGCACTTTTCTTCTCATTTTGAACTGTTTTACGGGCTATTTCTAGCTGAGCACGGAGTAGTTGCACTCTTAACTCTTCTTCCTCAGTTTTATTCTTTGTAAGTTGTTTGTTAAATTTTCCTACATGATGGCCCAGATGACGCTCCCATGTCTGCGTGTTTAGTAGATCAACTTCTGGGTTGTCCTCCATAAGAGCTTTAATCTCGGCAGGTACTGCTGCCAATATTGCTTTACGGAACATCTGCATATGTTGGTCACTATTTTCTGGACTACAGTCAGTAGCTACTATGTATTGTTGGCGTGACCTGAGCAACATGGTTGCTGCGGCCTCCCCAGGTGTGAACGTGAAAGACAGTGAGCCGTAACCTCCTCCCGTCTGTGGGAAATGTGCTCTCATTGCCAAGCTCAGCAAGCTGTGTATGTTGTTGGAAGAGATAGGCTGGTTATCGTTCATTGTTACTGTTCCTGATCTTTCCTCAACTCTCTTTACGTCATGGCTGGAAGTCTGTTGTGCTAATATCCTCCTGAAATCACCAAGGCAGATTGTTTGTCCTACTGACATATCAGCAAACTTTCTCATCCAATGTCTCCCTCCCTCAGTAGGTAGCGGCATTTTGTCAACCAGTGCATGCACATCTCCTAGTGAGAAAGGGTGGTAAGCGGTATTCCCATTGGGGAGCGCCACCAAAGGAGCCTGTAATACTGGAACCATAAAGGGAAGAGGTGTGTTGTCCTCTGAGGTGTGTTGGGATCTCAAAGTCATACGGGGAAGTGCAAGGACCTGTGTAGCAGTCAGTTCAGAGATCGTTCCTGTCATACTTATGTACTTAACCTTGCTCTTGCACACCCTGCCGTTGACATCTCCCTGTTTTGCTCCAGAGGAACGCTCACCACTCTCATCCCCCGATGCCCCTCCCTTGCTGGTGTAGTAATGGCCTGTTTGTGCCTGCCGTTCTTGGAACGGCAGGTCCCTCAAACTGCCCTCGCCCTCGGAAGAACCTCCACTGTACCCTTCCCCACCTGCTTGTTGTTGGCTACCGCCCCCCTGCTCTTTATTCATGCTGTCCTGATGTACTTGTTCTATTTCTTCCTTCTCTCTTCTCAATGATTCTTCCGCTTCCTGACAATAGACCCCCTCCCTATCCTGATGGTCCGCACCACCATAAGCTCTTTCCCTCTCCTCATATTTTTCTACAATGGCGATCAATTCTTCCGGTGTGGGGCTGCTCTCGCCCCTTTTAATGGAGGTCTTCCTTAAAGGAGTTAGCGAAACATTACCCACTATTTTAAAGTTACCCCCCCTTACACCTGCTTGTTCTTGGGCTGACCCAGAGCCCACTTTTGTCAGTGTCATTTGTAGACTATCCCTGGGGGGTGCGTTCGGGACAGGGGAAGAGTAAGGAGGCGGTTGTGTAGATACACTGGATAAATCCGGATAAATCAGGGGGGATTGAATTGAGACCTCCTGATCCCCTACATTTCCTGTCTGAGACCCCTCTCCTGAACTAGCCGTTCTTGCAGTGCACCCGTTATTTACAGCACTGCTGAGATTTCGTCTCCTCCTGTCTGAGGCCGAGGTGTCCTTTTGAGTCATATCCCTATAAAATGCGATACGTTCTGCAACATATTGATGTATGTCGTCATCTGTGGGTGGTGGTGTCAGCACGCATGCGTCCCTACTGTCCTGGGGGAACAGGAGAGTGCCAACGTCACTAGAGCGTTGAAACTCCCCCCCCTGTGTTTGGGCTGCTACCATGACTGGGGGATTGTTGACTGGGGGGCGAACCACAATCATCCCCTTCCCGACAATTGCTGCGTTGTGGCAAATCCTCCTTAATTTATCAACCGCCTCTTTCTCTTCCTTTAGTTTCTGACGGGCAAAAAATCCGGGCTTCTGCTCGTTTAGGTTACCCAGTTTCTTTACCAGCTGTCGCTCATACTGATTCAGAGCTGAGCCTAAATTACCTAGAGTGTCATCCCCTCCCACTCTATCTTCTTTTATCATTTTATCATGGAGGAACCTAAGGTCGGCACAAGCCTTCTTCTTGTCTCCCTGTTTTGTTCCACTTAAAATCAATCCCTCAATCTGTCCCCATTGTTCTTGGAAACTTCCGGGAATTGGGACGTCTAAATCACTTTTTTTGAACTGCCCTTCCATATTGACTTCGCGTGTATTTATCTGACTTGGTTAATATGTGTTCACTAGTAATTTGTGATATACAGGACAATGCTCGTCGTCACTCCTAATGTAGTAATTGTATTTATTTAACTGCCCTGGCTTTGTCTAGACGTGTAAATAGTTTGAGTGTATAAACACATGTATTTGAACTCCCCCTTGAGTGATAAATGCAGTAACAGAAAAGTACCAGTAAAGCAGTTATATAGGAGCAGCGGACTGGCTTATTGAAAGCCAGTTGAGTAGCACTCGAAATGTTTTGGCACTTATAAAACCTGATTAGTTTAATGATCCTGTCTTCTTTGATTGTATGTTCCTGGTGAAACGCAGTTATTGTGAGTTGCTTTGGATTAAAGCGTCTTCCAGGTGTAACGCAATATTGCAAGAGATACTACAAAATACGTCCAGCAGATGGAGCCAACAAACTATACTATTAAGCAATACTCGAACCGCTAGTCTGTCCTTTCTGTGCCACACCCTGTTTGCCACCAGATGGCGGCACCCGACCAGGAATGAGCTCCACCTCACTGAGGGGAGAAATGATTTTGGAAGCAGCAGGCTCAAACTTTGCCTCTTTATCTGACCAGTAAATATTCACAGAAAAATTCCCCGTACAGTCTATTCAGCCTTTATTGTCCGATGTTTATTTCAACAAGTCTAGCAAGCCTCTCAGCGCGCTTCAACACCGTCTTTCAACGATGTGACGCTGACATGGAGGAGTCCCCAGGCTTCGCAGAACTCTTTATCGTGACGTTTGGCCTTATAGATTCAACCCCACAGAACAAAGGATTAATGAGGTCCGGTCACTTCAAAATTGCTTTTTGAAGGTTGCGTTACTCTCCTTTGGATTTTACTTATAACTCAACTTCGATTCCTATGAACCTAAGAATTGTTATTCAGATTCGTCTCCTGGATGCCGTCTGAAAACGGTCACTGGACGTCCCCCAACGAGTCTTCAGCCGTCTCCTTTCTGAAAAAAGTACGGGGCCTTTCACCTTCGTCTTACATACCTCGTTGATTCACTTTTATGTTATATAACTTTCCTACCTATCTAAAATATGTATCTGTACTGTTACCATAAAAACACTGTAAACTTCGTCTGACAACCCTAAAATTTGGAATATAGTCAAATCACAGATTTCGAATTAAACTGGCATCTGTTTACCTGTTATTGTCAGAGCTCTGTTGTTAGTTGTCAGAAGAAGCCGAGATGTTTAGCCCTGGACTATTCCGTCCGCTTGCTGCTGGTGGTCCCTTCCCCGAAAACACCCCACTCAGAAACGTCGGGTCACCACTTGTTGGAGATTTGGAGGATGTTGAAAACCAACCTCGTCTCCGCGTGTCGTTTGATAAGCTGGGTAAATTCGTGAAAAGGAAGGGATTAAGAAACACCAGAATACAAGCTACACAATAATCTTGCTTTAATGATAAACAGCAACAGTACAAAATACAGATACAAATAAAAAGACAAATACAAAGGAAGTACTTCCTGCTCTTCCTCCAATCTCACGGATCTGGTCAGTTTGAAGAAAAGAAGAGGCTGGTCTAAAGAAAACATCGGCTTATATCCAAAACCCCAGGAGGAGCTATGTGGCTGCCCCCCCCCCCCCGAGGGGTCCTCCACTTAGAAAAGACAGCCAATCAGCGCGAGCCAGAGGCGACCCTTACATTCGAGATAACAAACCCCTCCTTGCAAGTTTCACATACTTTTGGCATTTTATAAAGATAGTTTTAAGATATAGTTTTTTATAGTTGGATTATACAAATAACACATGTGAGTTACCTTAACCTCAAACAATAATAACAAGAGGAAAACATCAGCTCTGATCTCAAGCAGTAAAAAGTACCGCACACTCATTTAGCCTGCAGCTCTTCCAGACACTAGAGCTATTGTTCTTTAAGAATATTCCCTGCAGAATCTTTATTTCAAATAAAAGGTTTCACATTGCATATTTCCAGCTTCCTTTACACATACTGCTATTATTAATACAAAGTAATCAACCACACACATCTATTTAAAACAAGTAGATTTCCCTGATCATTTGACATGCTGCTTCCATTTCCCATAGAGTAATAAAACATGTTTAAGCTAATTTCTCCACTCTGTTTGTAGCCCTCCAGTACCCACATATGAAAGAATAAAAGCAGAGGAATCAAATAAAACACTAATACAGGAATAGTTGATAAATGATTATACAGGACATCTGATCACAGTAAGAAATACACACCCATATTCTCTATGAAGTGACCCTTGTTATAGGTCCGAATGTCCTGTCCCCTGAAAGTCATGAGTTTTGGTTGATTAACAGAAGTTTAATTGTTCTTGTGGCTTAATGGCTTCCCTGAACTTCCCTTCACCCCAAAGTCAGCTTGCTAGGAATGAATACATTTTATTGATAAGCTCAAAAGGACGTTTATCTTGGTTACTGCTGGGTGACCCAAGTCTCCAGGCCTGCAGGATGTGTAGGAGATAAACATTAATTCTACAAGACTTTAACTACATTATCTGAAAATGTATCTGGGACTTCCCCTGTTAATTGCAAGCACTATTGATAATTAACAGAGAGACCCTAGGGGCCTCTTCTTGGTATCTGCTAGGCAGAAGTCACTCAATGCAGAAATCACAAGTTTAACACATATTCTATATAAGGTGACATTAAAATGAATATACCAGATTGAATTTTCCTGCCATAACACGTTACGTTAATACTTCAAATAACTCAAATAATACTTCAAGACACAGCCACGCAAACACTGTGGCATGTGACGTGTACGGCTCCTTATGGGTACTGCAATATTTGAAGAGCTGGAGCGGCGTTCCGGTGCTCTCCGTCAGCACTCCTTTCAGACGAGACATAACCACATGAAGACACGTTACGCTCGTGTTTAGTGCAAGGAACCTGTCCTTGGCCAGGAAAAACAGGCATTCGCTTGTTTAATTATTTTGCAATCTAGATTTCTTCTTCTTTTTTGAAGTGAGAAGTTGTCCGTCAGTCAGTCCGTCCGACTAACGGACTGACTGACGGACTCCCCCCTGACGGACACAAGTCACCCAAATCAGCGTTAAAAAAGCGGGAGGCGCCGAAAAGCGACTAATTTGCATCACTGAGAAATAAGGTTCACATTACAATTACTAACCATACTCTGGTTATTAATAATAAGCAACAGCAATTCTAATTGAGGCTAAAACACATTACATGAGACACGTTGCAAACACACACATGGCTAATCAAGGCTAAGTTAGCATCTCATCCACACACTATCACTGAATAGCTTAACTTAGCTAACTAGCTAGCGGTAGCATTAGCTCCATTTCTGAACAGCATAACAGATAAAAGCGGGACATCAATAGACTAATTAACACACTGACTCAGCAGGACACTATGCATACAATCTCATAACATTACCAACACTAAAGATCTGCATATATGCTCACATTCTTCACGAGCGCATTCTCTCTTTGACAGTAATTATGTAGGTGACGATGCGACCGCAATAATGTCCTGTCATCAAACGCACATGGGTAAACAGCTCGAGGACCCGTAGCTGCGCTACTTAGCTGTCCCCAAATGTGCCTGACCAAAAAACACAAACGATACAACGCAGACCAAAGAAAACAAGGGGAATTTACAACATGTAGGGCTGTGGGAATCACTATTCTAGTGCCCCCCGTAGTACTATGTCTGATGCATGTGACGTTGTCAGCTCGCTGCTTACTCGTCTAAACTGTTTTAATATGGCAGCGTGTTGTGATTCATCAGTCTTATGCCATGTGTTGTGAGTTACATGAGAGATTACCTCTTGAAGGATCGGGTCTTTAATTGTTTCTGCTTTGATCTCTGTGAGTATCATAGCTTTGGGTGTTGCATGAGTTGCAATGAAGCTTGCATACTCTTCTGCGACTTTTGCTGCTCGTGTGCTGTCACTTGTCTTTGACGGTAGAGGGTGTCGAGACATGTAGTCAGCTGGATTGTCAGCTCCCTTTCTGTATTCCACCTTGACCTCATATGGCTCAAGCCTGAGTCCCCATCTTTCAATTCTCGCAGGTGGTTTCGACATGGGATTGGTCCATATGATTTCCAGTGCTTTATGATCTGTCACTAGTTTGAAAGGATGATATATGTACAGGTGGAAATGTTCACAGCTCCACACAATAGCCAGTGCTTCTTTTTCAGTCTGGGAGTATCTCCTCGCTACATCACTTAGAGACCTACTTGCTAGTATGTGCTTCACCCCTTTTTCATCATGCTGGCAGAGGATAGCACCCAGTCCCACAGGGCTAGCATCCACTATAAGTTCTGTCTGTCTGCCAGGGTACAAGTATGACATGACTGTGTCGCTGGTTAGACTGTCTTCTACGGTGGCCCTGAAGTGCAAGACACCACAGCATTTCAGAAAACACTACAGCATTTCACAAAACGCTACAGCATTTCACAAAACACAACAGCATTTCGGAAAACGCCGCAGCATTTCACAAAACGCCACAGCATTTCAGAAAACGCCGCAGCATTTCACAAAACGCCACAGCATTTCAGAAAACACAACAGCATTTCACAAAACGCCGCAGCATTTCACAAAACGCCACAGCATTTCAGAAAACACTACAGCATTTCACAAAACGCCGCAGCATTTCTCAAAACGCCACAGCATTTCCCGAAAACACTACAGCATTTCACAAAACACTACAGCATTTCACAAAACACATAATTCACACATATTGATGTAACACATAGTGATAATTAACACACTAACTGGCCATGCCCAGCAGACTGCTGACCTCACTCTGATTTTCAGGATCTGTGGCATGATGGACGGCCACAACCTTTTTGGGATCAGCTGAAACACCTTGCGCTGAGAAGATGAAGCCGAAAAACTCAAGCCTGGATTTGTTGAATTCGCATTTCTCACGTTTAAGTGTGAGACCACTATCTTTCAGTCTCTGGAACAGGGCTCTGAAGTTGTTGTCATGCTCAGCCTGAGTGGCACCATGAACAATGATTTAATCGCTGAGATTCTTCACACCTTTCAGACCGTGCAGTGTTTGGCATATGGCATTTTGAAACACCTCAGCAGCAGAGGATATAGTGCTGCAGATAGCTGTAACAATCTTTCACAAGTGGTTACAAGCACCAAAATGTCAATGTTTATCCCTCCAGGGCCATTTAATTAAAAAAAGCCCGTTAGCCACTTCAATTTTCAAAATGGCGACCATCTTCCAAGATGGCCGCCCTTTCCAGCCGAGGAAACAGTATTTTACCACATAATTTCAACCACTGAGTCAATTTGGGTGATTTTGGTATTGAATTATATGTTTTTGACTATGGGAAAGTCAAATGCATAGGTTTGAACTTGTTTAGACCTGTTTTGTGTAATTTTAAAATGCAACATTTAAAAAATAACAATTAAAAAAATGGATAATTGCAAAAAACATGTAAAACTACGATTTTCAAACACCAACAGGAAACGTATTTCCATGTTTAATAGATATAACATTGCCACAGTATGATTGTGTATGTATTTACTCCTGACACCTGCAGCTGCATAATGCTGTACAGGGAAGACCAAATCGGTAACATTTGCATCGTCCACTGCATTCCGACTTGCATCCACACTTGGTCAGCTGCTGACAGCTCTCAGCAATAGGCGGAAACTTGGTCCAGAATATCTGCCAATGATCTTCTTCTTTGGTCCATCCCCACTCTGCAGGACTTTGTATTTCAGGTTGAAGCACTGTTGACTGACTCCATATACCTGCCTGGTAGGCTGCACGTTTAAAATGCTGCAGTAGAGCCACTTGGGAAGGAGGAATGGCCTTGTAGGCCCTCTGTTTCCTTGCAAACATGTCAAATCTGGCATCATTAACACCCTCAGCAACACTGGACCTGTCATACATCATGACCACACATTTTTCTAAGATCTTCAGTTCGTCATCGTAAACCACTGTCGGTGGATACTGGCTGAGTTTACTGAAGAGATCAGATGCCTCGTCAAAAACGTCCCATGTCTGCCAAGCTGTCTTCTTGCCTTTACCGCGGAAAGCTGAAACAACATCACAGCCAGTAAAGGCATGAAAGAAGAGAATCCCTTTGCTCTTTTCCATTCCAATAGAAAGACAAAGGTCATGCACAGGGATCCACTTAAGGTTCCGTCCTTGGCCAAAGGCAATCCACAACTGTTGCAGACCAATTTCCTGAAGGGGTTGGAAGAATGCTGACTGCAATCACAAGAATATCTGTATCGTTGGCTTTTATAATTATGTTTTTTCTGCCGTCTTTTGCTGCTTGCTTGGCATGCACAAAGATTATTGTGTCAGCTTCTTCGTAACTACAGGGAGCCAACTCGTCTAGGCTCATGGTTTGGGTACTTAGAGCCTTTTCTTCTTTGGTCACAATGACCACATTTTGCGCTGACATCTGTGCAATTTTGTCAACAAGGTAGTGGAAGAGTTCAGTTTTGTTGTCATCGTCTCTGAGAAAGCTCTGCCAGTTTGATGGAATTTTGCCCTTTTTGGTCACCCTACGTCTGACTGCACGTCCTCGCCTTGACCTGGTTTCAACCTTTAGGCTCATGGGCAGGTAGACATCAAACACAATGTCAGTCCTCTTGTACTTGGTAGAGCATGCCTCGATCATGGGAAGGAAATCCCGTGCTGCATAGTCTTCAAAGCTCTTGGAGCCTCGTGGTGGAAGACGGTATACCAGTGCTGAACCATCAATAATGATGATATCTGCCTCAGGCCCAGTGTCAGGGATTGCAACAGGCGACTCGAGAATGCCAGCAAGCTGGGATTTCTGGCAGCTGTGAATCTTTCCCCCATCACTCAGAGCAGCAGGGAATGGGTGGTTCTCATGACCAAAGAACTCCTTCAGGTCACATTCTCTACTTTGGCATGAAATGAACAGTTTGGAGAATAGTTGACATTCCTCCTGCAATACCTTCTGTTTGGAAAAAATTATAGAGGCTGGTTTTTGACCAAAAAAATCCATACGGTTCTTCTTGATTTGTTTGTAGAAGGTTGAATCTTCTACGTCGATTCCTGCCATGAATTCCTGGAACTGAGCTTTGCCCCTTTCATAGTGAGTTCTCATGAAGTCTACTGCACTGGTGTGAGCAATATCCTTTGTGTCTAGTGACAGCAGGTCACGACTCTCCTCTTGGAAAGGATTGCCCATATCTGTCATGACTTGTGAGAGCTTATCAAATTTCTCAAGGAATACCATTTGAGCTCGTTCTGTCTGCTCATGGTGGCTGGTGTGCTCTGTAACCTCTTTGACTTCAGAGGCTGCTTCATACTGTGCGACCAAATGGCTGATTTCAGGCCCAGCTATCATCCACCTCCTGAGTGCTGATGGATCTTCAGTTAGGCCGATTGCTCCCCCATCTGCCTTGACAACAGCGTTGGCCTGTTAGTGGGCTTGGTCGATGGCCATTGCTGAGAACTCTTGGCTTGATTTGTGCACAACAAATGTTCCACTCTCAAATTCCTGGGCCAGTGTGAGGGTGCTTTTTTTTTAAGGTCATCATGTCTCTGAGGTGGATAGGAAGCCAACGTGCAGTTTGTGTTGTTGTTTGCAAAAAAGTAGGGTAAGAGCTCAGCAAGTGAATGACAGTATAAGCTGAAGTTGGCTTCCCTGAATGATCGAATCAACATGAAAATCACCAGTTCCATTGACAGCACTGTATTCCAGAAGAGAAACTGGGGGCTTTTTAGTTTGCAGCTCTCACACCAAGCTTCAATACAGAGAACTTCCCCAGCATTTTCAGTTGCCTCACAGGAGTAGTCAGCATAGGCCACCTTCATTAGCTTGAACAAACTGCATGCTGTTATCTGGTGCATCTGTCATGTCCTAGTGATGCTTGAAGCTGTTAAAAACGATTCTGCTGTACCGGCAGATGCAATGCCAGCTTCAACTAGAGCTCCTGTCCAACCACTGTCCTGGAGTAGGGTCCCAACTGACCTCAGTGCAGCCATTTCAATATGTAGGCCTCCAAACATTATGACAAACTTGTCCTCACCATAGTTTTCAGGCCAGTGCCACTGCACCTGTTTGGCTACTGCATAAATTGGCTGGTCAGCAGCAATTACAGGTACCTGGCCTGGGTTAAAAAATGCCACAATGTCCTTGATTTTGTCCATCACATGTCTGACAGTAGCAATAGAGTGGGCTTGATCTCGGAGCAGAGGTAAAAGTGATGTGATGCTTACCTCAAATGTTGGGTGTTTCTTTTTTGAAGCGTTGTGGGCTGACCAAGTCACATCCACCGGGCCATCAGTCACAGTAACCTTTTCTAGCCACTCGTACTCTATTGCGAGTTGTGACATGTGAAGACTATTATCTGGCCCATTTACTATATTCTCTGTAATATTACTCTTTGGAGGAACAGGGTATTTCTTGGTGAAGAAGGCAGGGCGTATATTTATGAAGGAGTCAGGTAGTTCTGGAATAACCTTCACTTTGTCCTCTCCAAACTTGAGCTGTCCACGCTCCTCACCTTTGTAGTCCTTGATTGGGTGTTGGAAAACCAAGATGCTGGTGCCATGGAATGAAGTCGTTGCTGTTGTAGTTTACCAAAATAACTTGACTTAATTGTATTTAAAATAACATTTCCAAAGAAATAAATCCTTCGAATCTGCCTTTTCAGTTTCTGTTGGAATTTGAAGGGTTAAATGAAAGAAGCTCGTCTCTGCGAGTTACTGTGAAGAGGACGTGCGGTCCAGCTATGAATTCACAGAGGGCCCAGCTATAGTAACGGCCCGTCCACACAGCGGCGTGCGTTGACGCTTCACCATTCACTTTGAATGGGCTGATGTCACTTTTTGCCGAAATGCATCGTGGGAAGCGACGCGGAGCGTTGCTGGCGTGGCACGCCTCCGCAGAAGCGTCAGCCAATCGAATCATATGCCAATACAAGCTCTAGCCAATCAAACCGCTGCTTGTGTGTCAGGGGCGGGAGATTCATGTGATTGGTTGTTGGTCGAGTGTCAGACACGCCCGCCGGCAAGCGTCAACGCACGCTGCTGTGTGGACGGGCCGTAACTGAACGAGAGAGTAATGTAAAATGACAGTACAATTGACCAATCATATCTTCCCTCTAAATGGGTGGGTGTTATTATCGCGGACTTTATGACAAGTTCCGCCCGCTGTGAAACTTTTCTTGTTTCCATAGCAACAACAACTTCCTGTCAACAGCGTTAACTCGCCTTCAAAATAAAAGCATGCCAAATTACACTTAAGACATACAACTGCAACGAAAGTAACAAACACAATGCAATATCCTTTTCAATTTCAAAGAACACAAATAGGGTTATTTACAGGTGTTGTTTTGTGTGGTAGAGGGTCGCTTTCATTGATGCGTGTTGCACCCCGGGCCGTTGTTTTGATATTCCGCTGAAGTATACGCTGTGACGTAATAACTCGAGGGAAGGTGTGGGGGTCAGAGGGCCTAGGTATAAAAGTCACGGCTCGCCACTGCATGAGTGTGGAGTAACGTTGTATCTTTCATTTAAATGAACTGTAACCTTCACCCAGGTATGTAACAGCTGTTCTCAAATGAACATGTGGAGTAAAGTTGAATATTTATAGTTTTATAGATTTATAATGAGTTATAATGAGAGGTGATCAACGTGAATGCTCAGGTTCCACCTTAACACGCAGACACGTTGCTTCATCATGAGCAAAAACCTATACAGTATATGGCAGAAACACTGAAACTCTGAAAATCGTGTTAAGTTTCTCCATCGTTATGTACAAACTGGATAAAACTGCTTGAAACGAACCGGATTCCGGAGCTAAGAGACTGCTCCGCTGCGGTGTGAACACGAAAACCCGGTACTTTTCAAGCTCCAGCTCCGAACCGGCCCTGAAACACCGTTGGTGTGAATGGAATAGTCTAATAGCGGGGGAGTTTTATACACTAAAGGTGTGGAAATTATCTCGTGTAATAATATCAGCGCGGCCGCGGTCAGATCAAAATGCCTCCGAGTCCGAATGCAATTTGAATAGACCTACAGCCAATCAGAGCAACGAAACGTTGGGTCTGCTGCGTCATGCATTACTGATACGTCACGTTCACAGTGAAAAGTCCCCAAACTCGCGCCGAGTAAATTGCAGACCGACAGCATAACTTCTAGGATTAATTGTATATTTCGGATGGATAGATTTGTTCTTAAACACCCTCGCATTGTGGTACAAGTCGAACAGGTGCCAGAGTCACACGACCCACCTGAAGAGTGAATAGTGAGTTTTGAATATATTTTTTAATAATGGGTCATTTGAAAAAGTGTTTGTATGACAATAGAGACACAGGCCACCTGTTGTGTCTGTGTCTCTCTCTCTCTCTGTCTCCCTCTCCGTGTCAATTCTATAGGCCAATTTTTCTTGTTTCTGCCGCTGCGTAGCATGTTGTAACAACGTGGAATTATGTCACGATTCTCATGTTATGTCACGTTTATAGTTTTGTAGGTTTGGGTGTTTTTGCTGTTTTCCATGTCATGTTTTCCTCTGGGTTATTGTCTGGTCCTTTTCCCTGTGTTTTTCCTCTTGTCATTAGTTTCCCTGGTGTGTCTAATTGTCTGATTATGTTCACCTGGGGCCCTGTGTTTTCTCCTCCCTCCTCACCTGTGTCTTGTTGTGTGATTGGTCTTGTGTGTATTTAAGTTCTGGGTTTTCTTTCTGTCTTGGTCGGTTCGTCTTGTTCCCTGACTAGTTCTGCGGTGAGTGTTCTGCTTTGTCATTGTCTATATATATCATAGCCTTGAAATAAAGGAAGTTTCAGTTTATATCTGCTTTTGGGTCCTGCTTGTTTCACAAACCGTGACAGTACGAACCGACCTTAAAATGGACCCAGCAGACCTTTTCAAGCTACAGGCGGAACGTCTTGGATATTTTCTGGAGTATATTTTTTACAAGTGGAAAGGCGCCTCATCTAGACGGGGTAGAGAGGCTGCGTTGAAGGAGGCACGTCAGGAGGTTGCTCGCAAGCCCTGGCTCTGGAGCTTGTTGCCCGAGTGGCTTAGGATTTTTTCACGTAGCCCTGAGAGCCAGTCCTCATTTTCTGACCCTTTCTTGGGGTCTGGTCTGGAGTTTGGGGGTCCACGAAGCCTCCAAAAAACTCCTAAGAGACGCAAGGCCAGGGTTCCGCGCCCAACAGCCATGGTTCCGGCTCCAGCGCCAAACCCAGCAGCCGTGGCTCCGTGCTCCAGTGCCGGCCCATGCAGCTTTGCTTCCATACTCCATTACCTGGCTTACACAGCCAGGGTCCAGGCTTCCGCTCCGCGCCCAGCAGCCAGGGTTCCGGCTCCAGAACCGGACCTTACAGCCATGTTTCCGGCCCCAGAACCGGACCTTACAGCCATGTTGCCGGCTCCAGAACCGGACCTTACAGCCATGTTTCCGGCACCAGAACCGGACCTTACAACCATGTTTCCGGCTCCAGTGCCGGCCCACACAGCCATGTTTCCGGCTCCAGTGCCGGACCTTACAGCCATGTTTCCGGCTCCAGAACCGGACCTTACAGCCATGTTTCCGGCTCCAGAACCGGACCTTACAGCCATGTTCCCGGCTTCAGTGCCGGCTCCAGTAACCATGGTCCCGACTCCGGCTCCTCGTCACCTGCTGACTCATCGGCCGATGCCAGCTCCTCGAGTCCTTTCGGCGTACCGGCCGACTCCAGCACCCCGTGTCTTGTCGGCATACCGGCCGACTCCAGCACCTCGTCTCCGGTTGGCTGTCCGTCCGACGCCAGCTCCTCGTGTCCTGATGGCTGTCCGTCCGACGCCAGCTCCCCGTGTCTTGTCGGCATACCGGCCGACTCCAGCACCTCGTCTCCTGTTGGCTGTCCGTCCGACGCCAGCTACCCGGGTTCTGTTGGCGAACCAACCCACTCAAGTGTCCTTGGAGGTCCCGCAGACTGCCCTTCTGCCGGGGGTCCTGCCAACCCCATGTCCTGAGCCGTTGGAGGTCCCGCAGACTGCTCTTCTGCCGAGGGTCCTGCCAACCCCATGTCCTGTGCCGTTGGAGGTCCCGCAGACTACTCTTCTGCCGGGGGTCCTGCCAACTCCATGTCTGGTCCCGTTGGAGGTCCCGCAGACTACTCTTCTGCCGGGGGTCCTGCCAACATGTCCTGAGCCGTTGAGGTCCCGCAGACTACTCTTCTGCCGTGGGTCCTGCCAACCCCATGTCCTGAGCCGTTGGAGGTTCCGCAGACTGCCCTTCTGCCGGGGATCCTGCCAACTCCATATCTTGCCACGTTGGAGGTCCCACCGACTACTCTTCCGCTGGGGGTCCTGCCAACTCCATGTCCTGTCGCGTTGGGGATTCCGCCGACTGCTCTCCTGCCGGGGGTCCTGCCGGTCCTGTGTCCTCTTCCATGGGGGATCTTGCCGACACCGGCTCCTGACCGGCCTCCGGAGCTGTCGGGTCTTCACCCCTCCTCGGACTCTGCCTTGCCCCCTGGCCGTCCGCCCGAGATTCCCTCCATGGACTCTGCCTTGTCCCCGGGCCGTCCGCCCGAATTCCCCTTTTTGAACTCTGCCTTGCCTCGGGCCGTCCGCCCGAATTCCCCCCTTTTTGAACTCTGCCTTGCCCCCGGGCCGTCCGCCCGAGACCCGTCCTCCAGACCCCCTCCACCCACCCTGCTGGATTTTTGTTTTTTTGGGACGTCTGGAATCCGTCCCTTGAGGGGGGGGGTTATGTCACAATTCTCATGTTATGTCACGTTTATAGTTTTGTAGGTTTGGGTGTTTTTGCTGTTTTCCATGTCATGTTTTCCTCTGGGTTATTGTCTGGTCCTTTTCCCTGTGTTTTTCCTCTTGTCATTAGTTTCCCTGGTGTGTCTAATTGTCTGATTATGTTCACCTGGGGCCCTGTGTTTTCTCCTCCCTCCTCACCTGTGTCTTGTTGTGTGATTGGTCTTGTGTGTATTTAAGTTCTGGGTTTTCTTTCTGTCTTGGTCGGTTCGTCTTGTTCCCTGACTAGTTCTGCGGTGAGTGTTCTGTTTTGTCATTGTCTATATATATCATAGCCTTGAAATAAAGGAAGTTTCAGTTTATATCTGCATTTGGGTCCTGCTTGTTTCACAAACCGTGACAAATTAGCAGAATAGGCTATTGTATTGTTTAACTCACACCATTTGCTCTCGATGTAATTTAGCTAATAAAAGGAGACTAATAAAAGCCTCACGCGTGGCGTTTCACTGTCAAGGGGTACGATATAGTGTGTATGTAATTAAATTACAAATACTGACTTGAGCCCCACCACTGGATGGGTTAGCCCTACAGATCTAGCACTTCATTTCAGACTCCAGCTTACAGCTTCCTGCCTACGACCTGCCTAAGACCAGTATAGAGGAATGTTAAGCCCTCCCACTATTTTCCAAGAGGGCGTTGCCAGATTTTCAATTTCAGGTTTTAACCAGGAGATGGCACTTCATTCACAAATACAGAAAGACAAGTTTCATGGACTTTCAGTTGTGTTTTGAAGAGCATTTGAACACATCAATATTTTAGATCAACTAAAGTATATCTAATCTTGTAATGCAACAATATAGTCTTTATATATTAAATAATCATAATAATAATGTAAATGTTTACATTACACTTCTTTATTTGTTATGCTCATACTTTTACCTTTACAATCGTTCGCTTTAATATGCAGTATATTTGTTGTATATTTTTGTGTTTGCTTCCTCCTGCTCCCTTTCGGATACATACTGTATGATTTATTATTATTATTAATATGAAGATATTATTAAGATAAGATAAGATGTTACTTTATTGATTGAACATTTTAGTTTAGAATGTGCTGTCCCACGGTAATTCAGAAGGCTCACAGGTCACATTCCGACCATTATTTAAAACAATAGGTGCTTTCACACCGTCTACAGTTTGATTTGTATAGAGGGAGCTCTGTGGCCAGTGTTCGAATTACCCATTTGCTTTCGGGGGAGCCCTATTATTCAGTGCACATCCTGCTACTAAATATATCACACGCACGCTCTGTTGACTGGCGCAGCAGCAGTTGAGTAAAGTTGGAACGATATTGGCAGATTCAGATTTCACGGATCAATAACTCATGAACAAAATGTTATTCAGACACAAATGACGTCTCCTAAGTACCGTGGTAAGGTTGACAACGAACTACATTTTTATCAAAAAAAGCCAATACGTGCTGTCCTCCAAACTGGAAACATTGGTCTCTATCTGCAGCCGGAGAAGAAATGAGTGCTCAGGGACCGTCTGCAAAGTGCAACTCCGAAAAAAGAGAATACAATAATATTCAATCACTATTATACAGCTTAATACTACCAAACTCACTACAAACATCAATAGTCTCCTGTTGGTCAGACTACAGCAGAGAGTTTGGAAGAATGTGCTTTTGAATAATTTTGGTGAATATTTCTAATGTAAAATCTTCAATAAATATGGCATCATCTTCAATAACGTTACTATTATACAGTATATTTATACCAAATTCACTACACACATCAATAGTCTCCTGGTGGTCAGACTACAGGAGAGAGTTTGGAAGAATATGGTTTTGAATAAATTTGGTGAATATTTATAATGTAAAATCATGGCATCATCTTCAATAACCGTCTATACCTCCTGGATCATGGGTGTAATCCTAGACGGCACACAAGAGCAGATGGCCAGGTAAGAGCTAAAAAAGGTGAGTGAAACTGATTATTCAAAGTATTTGCATCCCTTTAGTACTGTAGGCTTGAGAAAGGAGACTGAACTGTGTCTACAGGCAACTTCCAGCGTTATTATAATCATGCAGTTTTGAGATATTTGTGTGGTTTTTAACCAATACATTTAGAATATAAGCTTCCCTTTTTTTCTTGTTCCTGTTGAGAAAAATAAAAAATGAATACTGTGTAAATTAAATTATTGTTTTGCACCTGTATATTATAGAAAATAACACTTATGTTTACATATTCCCTAGGTTTTTCAGGTCACATTTGATCTACATAATGGAGCCATTGGATTTGTCAATATAAGAAATCAAAACCAAACCATATTCTTCCAAACTCTCAGCTGTAGTCTGACCACCAGAAGACTATTGATGTGTGTAGTGAGTTAGGTAGAAATATACTGTATAATAGTGAAGTGATTGAAGATGATGCCATATTTATTGAAGATGTTACACTATAAATATTCCCCAAAATTACTCAAAAGCACATTCTTCCAAACTCTCTGCTGTAGTATGAGCATCAGGAGACTATTGATGTGTGTAGTGAGTTTGGTAGTAATACTGTATAATAGTGAAGTGATTGAATATTATTTTTATTCTCTTTTTTCGGTGTTGCACTTTGCAGACGGTTCCTGAGCACTCGTTTCTTCTTCGGCTGCGGAAAGAGACCAATTTAATGTGTCCAGCTCGGAGGACGGCGCATATTGCCTTTTTTTTATCAACATGTGATTGTCAACCTTACCACGGTACTTAGGAGACGTCATTTGCGCCTTAATAACGTTTTATTCATCAGTTATTGATCCGTGAAATCCGAATCTGCCAATATCGTTCTAACTTTACTCAACTCGCAGCAGCGCGGATTCGATCAATTGCTATAAAATCACTCTGCTACTACTACAGACGGTGTCACTACGCCGGCGGCTGTGGCCGTTGTTGAAGCCTCTTCAGGCTCCGCATCGGCAGGCCTCTCCCTCGGTGTGGAGCTGTCAAGCTCGACCCTAACGCCGCGTACAGCCGGCCAACTCCTTCGCTTCTTTGCTTGTGAATCCAAAAGCTGTGACGCTTGGCTGTTTTCGTTTTGCCATATTTTTTATTACAAAGCCAGAGTTAACAAAATATCAATATGAACATTTCAAATACCGCGCCGGCATCACCGCCGTAACCGTAGCAACGTAAGTAAGAATGCAGCGCCGCCACGTACAGATGGCAACACCCAGACATATTCACAAATATAAAACAAATATTCAGAAACTGTAATGAACAATAACTATTATTTATTTCAAGAACTGTTATTTACAGAAACTCAACATTTCTAATGTTTCTCATTTCTAAATATGCACGATTGTTTTGGGCTCTCCCTATTTATCTCAAAGTCAGCTTTCAGGGGAGCTCCCTCCCTCTTCGGGGGAGCCAAGCTCCCCCTGGCTCCCCCCCATTTCGAACAGTGTCTGTGGCTGAATGGCCAGCGATTAGGTGCGGCACATTTATCATAGGTGATCAGAGCTAACTGCCTGCCGTCAGATTTCATTTAAAAAACAGATCTGATTTTAAGACTATTTCTGCGCTCAAAAAGAATGATAAGAATAAGAATAATGCGTATTGAACTGTTTTAATTAATTAGTGAGTTTATTTAACACTAGAACCACCAATCGGGTCAATTTGTGTGATGTGTGTTGTGTGTGTGCAATGTAACTTTTTTTCAATAAAATATTAAAGTCTCCCAGTCCTTGACTTTTCCTGAAAGTGTGTTATGGAGCACCCTATGTTGTTAAAAATTGTATTCTAATCGCGGGATTTGACGGGTTTAGGTAGGCCTATACAAAAACCTCGGGCGGTTCTAGTGTTAAGGTAATTAGGTACAGTAGAAGCCCTTTTTTATCAGTAACGAATTTGGCAGTTGAACATAAAAGTCAACTAACTGAGGGTCACTTGCAATGACAGTGTTGTGTCTAACTGTAAGCTTTTAACTCAGAGTAACCTACAGTTAATTTAGCTGCTGGAGAAGAAAGATCAGGGGGGGAGGGGGGGAGAGAGCTGTGGTTGATGGGCCATTAGTTGTGTAAATACACAGCTGACAGCTGCCGTTTCATTCAGACTGTTTACAAAATGATAACAACGGTCTATTTTTCTTAGCGGGTGAATGTCAATTTAAATTAATACATACAACTATTTTTTAAATCAATACATACAACTATTTTTTAAATCAATAAAAACATTTTCTAAATCCATAAAAGCATTTAAATTAATATAGGGAGTCATGTCGTTACTTTGTTGAGAATGTGGCCGTGTAATAAGCGGGATAATTTGCAGCGACTTGTTCCTTATGGGGAAAATAACACCCGTCATGTGTGTGTAGAGGTGTGTGTGGTTAAAACACTTTCATGAAGTGAAGGAGGTTTTCCTTCTATAAAACAGCTGTGGGCAGCAGTGAGTGTCACGGACATGAATTCATAGATCAAGGCAGACTGGTGCACACACTCTCCTGTCCTGCCAGGCGACACGCCCGTTCTAAGCCGTGTCCCTCACTCCTCACATCCCAAGCTGCATCCCCAAAAAGTGTATTATGTTGTTACATCTCAGATGTTATGTTTCAGTTGTGCTCTGTCTAGGTTCAGTGATGCAAACTTGTCACCTTTCGGCGAAATTCGCCGTTTTGAATCCAAAATAGGTCGTTTGTGTGATTCATGAAGATCCGCAATAAAAATATTGTTTGGGGTATGGGGGGGTCTGGGACCCGGAGTAATCTGCGGCCGTGAGCTGTTATGTGCCATCATGACACGCATGGTGTTCTTTTTTTATATATTATAATGAAGTGCGAGCTGTGGGCTCGAGTCTTCCTGCCTGTCGGCTCTGCTCATGGTGGATGTATAATAAGGCTCTTCTGCTCCGATATGATGGTCTAGCTTCAGCAGCTACATTACCTACGGGTGCGTTCGTTAATATTAACTGTGCGTCCAGAGTCACTGTGGCACAGACTGGACCGCTGGTGAACAGCTGTTAGAACGGGCCGTTCAGGTGTTCAGAGCAGAGCTCCCTGTCGGAGCGGCAGAGCGTGATGTGAACTGAAAAGTTTTTCTGTGGCAATATTATTTAAGGAATCGTTGAGCTAGCTAGCTAGCATACATTGTCACTATCTGCTAACGCAGGGGTCTGCAACCTTTTTGACCAAAAGAGCCATTTTGCTCGTTTTTCCCCAAAATCTTTTGTCTGGAGCCGCAAAACATATTTCATAGCTTGATAGCTAAGTTGTATTTATTGTTATACCAGACAAAAACTACAGTTTTTTTGCATTTATTAGGCTATTTATTACATTATATAAAACTGTTAACCTCTAATAAGAAACAAAGAACTCCTATAAGGAGAATTACAAATAATACACAGGCCTACTTTAAAATAAATTAAACACAGCACTTGGGGAGTCCTCTGCACATTTGAAGGAAAAGAAAATATTATGAAAATGGGCCCACTTTGAAATAAATAAAACATATAGCTTCACCCTAAAACGAGTTAAAGGTAGGGTAGGTAAGAATGGAGAAACCAGCTCGTGTGCGCTAGAATTTGAAGATACACAACCGGAAAAAATAGGCCTCTTCCTTCAGACTTTCTTACAGATTCCCTCCTCCAACACACACGAACGTGCATCATCAATGAGGCCACGAGATAAATTTGTGCACAGATGGAAGGCTGACAGGCAGGTAGGCCATCCAGTTATTTTAGCCAGGTCGGCTAAGATGATTGGTCGTGCTTTTTACAGCGCTAAGGCTTCCAGAGATTAATTTTTGTATGTATTTATTGTCAAAGCATTTAATATATTCATTGCTATCGGGACGTTAAGAGCATTCCATGGAATATAACAAAAAGTGTTTTCTGAAATAAATTACATACCCCATTGAATTATGACTGAAGATTGTCAGCTGTCTTCCTCTCCCGTGTTGTTCCTCGATACGTAAAGGCTGCAGCACCGTTGACAACTTCTCTCTACATATCAAACATACCGGTAAACCAGCATCGTTTGCTGTGAAAGCATAAATCCTGTCCACACAGAATTAAATCCTGTGTTCCTCCGGTACTTTTCTTTGATTTATCCATAGTTCGCTCATCGAGCCGGGGGTCCCCGCGCGAGCGCCTCCAAGAAAAGGCGCTCGCGCGGGACCGTAGCAGGATGTGACGCATATTTTAGTTGACCTAATTAAAACCGTTTTGTTTTTTATTTATGTGTCACAGTATCACCCCAAAATACAAGATACGAAACATTTTCAACCGTGCAACAAAATATAAATAGTCATACAAATACTTTTATTTTATTTCCTTCTTATTTTTGTCTAAACTCAAGGGAGCCAGAGCAGAGGGCTTAAAGGGCCGTGGGCCGCGGGTTGCCGACCCCTGTGCTAACGTTAGCTTTAGCCTTCTATTTCTAATAGTTTTTTTCATAGGCTATAAACAGAGGTGGTATAAGTAAGTATATATATATATTGTACTTGAGTTAAAGTAGAAGTACTCAGATCTTGTACTAGAATAAAAGTAGAACTACTCAGGTCTTGTACTTGAGTAAAAGTAGAAGCACTCAGGTCTTGTACTTGACTAAAAATAGAAGCACACAGATCTTGTACTTGAGCAAAAGTAGAAGCACTCAGATCTTATACTTGAGTAAAAGTAGAAGCACACAGATCTTGTACTAGAGTAAAAGTAGAAGTACTCAGGTCTTGTACTTGAGTAAAAGTAGAAGTACTCAGATCTTGTGCTTGAGTAAAAGTAATAGTAGGGCCTACCAGAGTGTAGGAATACTCTGTTACAGTAAACGTCCTGCATTCAAAATGTTCCTCAAGTAAAAGTAGAAAAGTATTTTCATCAAAATATAGTGAAAGTAGCGACAGTAAAAGTAGTCATTGTGCAGATTGGTCCATTTCAGAATAATACATATGATATGTTTTATAATGATTGATCATGAAAGTGTTCTCAAAGCTGATAAAGGTGCAGCTAGTTTGAATGACTTTGTATAATAAAGGGTAGCTTGTGGATTTACTCCAGGTGGAACTAAAGTCTGATTTAACACTTGATTATATTTCACATCATTCATCCACATCTGTAAAGTAACTAAAGGTATTAAATACATGTAGGGGAGTAGAAGTACAGCATGTACCTCTGAACTGTAGTGGAGTAGAAGAACAAAGTAGCAAAACATTGAAATACTTAAATAAAGTACAAGTATCTCAAAATTGTGCCCAAGTATAGTACTTGTTGAGTTTATGAACTTAGTTACTTTACACCATGTGGCTATACCACTATTGCGGTAAGCATGTTGTAACTTCCGGTTGTTGTTGTCATCTCCGGGTATCCCGTGTGCCTGTTCTGTTGCTGATAGCTTATTATCTTAACTTAATCGATCGTTTTAAAACTCTTGATCACGGCAACTGCCTGACGTTGTAATCACACGTTACTACAGCTTAAGCACTCACAAACTCTCCTTCTCTTAGCGACTGTAACTCCACAGTTGCCTACACTCTTTTCGGGTTTGCTAACGGTAGCTACTTTAGCTTGATAGCTAGCCATGGCTCTTTCCCCACCCTCGGGTGCTATTTCCTGCTCTAACTGTCTCATGTTTGGTTACTCCCCTACCTCCTTTACCGGTACCGATACATGTGTTAAATGTAGTATAGTTGTTAGGTTGGAGGCGGGAATCATAGCCATAGAAGCCCGGCTCCGCATCTTAGAAAATAACTCAGCTACATTAAAGCCCATGTTAGCCGGTGCGGACCGGCAAAAGGTAGCTCCTCTTAGCCGTCCCCCGGCAACTCCCGAGCAGCAGGGAGAATGGGTGACTGTTCAGAAGGGGCATAACGCGAAACCCGCAGGTCCCCACCAACCCGTTCACGTATCTAACAGATATTCCCCACTCAGCGAGACACCCGCTGAGAAGCCAACTCTGGTTATTGGTAGCTCTATTATGAGACACGTGAATTTAGAGACCGAAGCGTCCACAGTCACATGCATTCCGGGGGCCAGAGCGGGCGACGTTGAGGCGCATCTTAGACTGCTGGCTAAAAATAAACGTAAATACAGTAGGATTGTTATTCACGTCGGTGGTAATGATGTTCGTTTACGCCAATCAGAATGCACCAAACTTAATGTGGCGTCGGTGTGTAGTTATGCTAAAACAATGTCGGACACCGTAATCTTCTCTGGTCCCCTCCCCAATCTGATCAATGATGACATGTATAGCCGCATGTCATCATTTCAGCGCTGGTTGTCTTGGTGGTGCCCAGCAAACAATGTGGGCTTCGTGAATAATTGGACAGCCTTCTGGGGAAAACCTGGTCTGATTAAGAGAGACGGCATTCATCCTACTTTGGAAGGTGCAAATCTCATTTTGGCAAACATTTCAGGGCTCTGTGGACTTAATCCATGACAAACTGGAGTTGAGACCAGGAGGCAGAGTCGCAGTCTTACACGCTTCTCTGCGCTCTCTCCTAGGCAGTCATCCATAGGAATCCCGAACCCAATAAAATACCCAATATTAACGGTGTGTGTGTCTGCCCAAGGACAATTTAAGGTAAAACCTAATAGAGGTGTCATACATAATAACCTAATAAAAGTAAATGTAACAACTACTACAGTGCAACAAAACAGGAAGATTAAATGTGGTCTCTTAAACATAAGATCTCTAGCATCTAAAGCAATATTGGTAAATGATTTAATATCAGATTATAATATTGATATATGCTGTCTCACTGAAACTTGGTTGAGACATGAAGAATATGTCAGCATAAATGAGGCCACTCCACCCAGCCATATCAATACTCATATTGCCCGAGGCACGGGCCGAGGAGGTGGAGTTGCAGCAATCTTTGACTCAAGTTTACTTATCAATACTAAACAAAAATTAAATTATACCTCCTTTGAAAGCCTCATTTTCAGTCTTACGCATCCGACCTGGAAAACTTTGCAGCCAATCTTATTTGTTACAGTGTACCGTGCACCAGGTCCTTATTCAGAATTCTTATCAGAATTCTCTGAGTTTTTAACAGCTTTGGTACTTAAAACAGATAAAGTAATTATCGTAGGTGACTTTAATATTCATGTTGACGATGATAAAAATAGCCTTACTGTTGCATTTAACTCTATATTAGATTCTGTTGGTTTCTGTCAGAGTGTAAATAAACAAACCCACTGCTATAATCACACTCTTGACCTTGTTCTGACTTATGGTATTGAAATTGAGCAACTATTAGTCGAACCGCATAATCCTGCTTTATCCGACCATTTCTTAGTAACTTTTGAAGTACTGTTACTAGACTACAAAGCATTAGCCAAAAGCTCCTGCAGCAGAAACCTATCTGTTAGTGCTATAGCCAAATTTAAGGAAGAGATTCCACCAATACTTAACTCGATAGCATGTCTGCATGTAGGGGAGGAAACTTATACAAAATGTACACCACCCCAAAATGATCATGTTGTTGATAGTGCTACAGGTGCGCTGCGAATAAAATTAGACTCTGTTGCTCCTTTGAAAAAGAAGAAAATAAAACAACATAGATTAGCTCCATGGCATAATGCCGAAACCCGCAAAATAAAGCAAAAGTCGAGACAACTTGAAAGGATATGGCGTTCCACTAAACTTGAAGAATCTCGTTTAATTTGGCAAATTACACTCAATGAATATAAGAAAGCACTGCGTAAAGCGAGAGCAGCATACTACTCTTCATTAATAGATGAGAATAAGAATAATGCAAGATTTCTTTTCAGCACTGTAGCCAGGCTGACAGAGAGCCACAGCTCGACTGAGCCTTCTATTCCCATAGCACTCAGTAGTAATGATTTTATGTGCTTTTTTAACGATAAAATTGTTACTCTTAGAAACAAAATCAATGACCTCTTGCCTTTAACCAGTATAGTGTTATCAACAGCTCCCGGAAACGTAAGTTCTAATATTACACTAGATAGTAAACTAGAATGCTTTTCAGCCATTAACCTTGAACAATTAAATTCAATGATTCTCTCTTCTAAACCATCAACGTGTATCTTAGACCCGATTCCAACTAAGCTGTTAAAATAAGTTTTTCCATTAATTAGCACTTCTTTATTAAATATTATGAATATGTCTTTATTATCAGGCTATGTTCCACAATCATTCAAAGTAGCAGTGATAAAACCGCTTCTTAAAAAGCACAACCTCGATCCAGAGGTTTTAGCCAACTATAGACCTATTTCTAATCTTCCGTTCCTCTCAAAGATTCTTGAGAAAGCGGTCGCTAAGCAGCTGTGTGATTACTTAAAAAACTATGATTTATTTGAAGATTTTCAGTCTGGCTTTAGAACACAACATAGCACAGAGACAGCTCTGGTTCAAGTCACAAATGACATTCTAATAGCCTCTGACAAGGGACTTGTCTCTATTCTTGTCTTGCTCGATCTTAGTGCTGCATTTGATACTATCGACCATGATATCCTATTGCAAAGACTAGAGCACTTAGTTGGCATACAGGGAACTGCTTTAGGCTGGTTTAGGTCCTATCTATCTGAACGCTCTCAGTTTGTACGTGTCAACGATGAATCTTCCATGCAAACCAAAGTTAGCCATGGAGTGCCACAGGGCTCAGTGCTTGGACCTATTTTGTTCACCCTATATATGCTTCCGTTAGGCAATATTATAAGGAATCATTCTGTAAACTTTCATTGTTATGCGGATGATACTCAACTATATTTATCAATCAAGCCTGATGAAATTAATCATCTAAATACAATTCAAGACTGCCTCAAGGACTTAAAAACGTGGATGACCTTACATTTTTTGATGTTAAACACGACCAAAACTGAAGTTATTGTACTTGGCCCGAAGAATCTACGAAACAAATTATCTAAAGATATATTAACTATGGATGGCATGGACTTCCGGTTGGGCATGACGGAGTAGAGACGTGCGTAGTTCTGCTCCCGCAAACTTTTGTGCTGTAACTTTTCTGAAGCCCATAACTTTTCTTTAACTTACATTCAAGTGAACATTAATATTATTCCGCTCACAACGCCACCATAGTATGCCGTCCAAATTGGCGAAAAGCAACAAAAAAGAAAAAACCGCCGGGACCGATAGCCCCGAGCTAGCTAGCAACGATCTCAACATGGCGGACATGGCTAGCCTCCTTGAAGACCACCGTAGAGCTCTCTCTGCCGACTTTAAGTCTGCCATCTCAACTCTTGAAGCCAAACTAAACCGAATCCAAGCGACTGTGTCAGACCACGGGCAGACAATTGCTTCGCTCGAGTCCAATGCTAACTTGCAGGACGAACGCATGTTAGCCCTGGAGGCTACTTGTGCTACGCTAACGGACAGCAATGCTAAACTGGTGGCCAAGGTCACTGATCTCGAGTCCCGCAGCCGGCGCAACAATATAAGAATTGTCGGTTTGCCAGAATCCATTGAGGGCCCTCATCCCTCGACATTCTTCCCGAAGCTGCTGATGGAGGTCCTTGGTGAGGGCGTCTTTGATTCGCCGCCGGAGTGCGACAGGGCCCACCGCTCACTCACCGACAAGCCCAAGCCGGGACAGAGGCCACGGCCGGTCATCATCCGCGTCCACAGGTACCAGCAGAAGGAGAATATTATCCGTGAGGCCCGGGCCAGGAGAGGCAAGCTACAATACCAAGGTACGCCCATCGCCATCTACGAGGACTACGCACCCGAAGTGATGGAACAGCGCTACAAATACCGAGAGGTGATGGCGGAGCTTTACAACCTAGGGCTCAAGCCAGCCCTGCTGTTCCCTGCGAGTCTTTCCATCGTATCGAAGGAGGGAGGTAAGAAGAGATTCTCCTCGGTGGCAGAGGCTAAATGCTACATAGCATCCATTCGTCCTGACGCTGAATCAGTCTCACGCGTCTGATGGGACGTTTAGTAAGAGACTATGACTTTTTTTTGTATTCTGCTTTCATGGACACTTTTTGTACATGCACTTTGGCCGCTCTGGTATTTGCACTGATAGTTTGAGCCTAGCGCTGATATTGCAATGAACATGAATGTACCTGCTACTGTTTACACTACATGGGACCCAGGTACTTGGACTGTTCTGAATGCTGTTTGAACTGATTCCTTCTATGGGTTTTAACCCTTAAAGTGCAATTCTATTTTGTTTTACTTGATCTCTGGGCCTTATTTTATTTATGTATGTTACTTGAGATCTATGTCAGTGCCTTATTGCCCCCTGCTATGCTTATATTGGTAGGCTGTTTACCTATCTATGGATGTTAGTATAATTGCTATTTTATGCATATATATATATATATACACTTGAGTTTTTTGTTTTTTTGTTTGTTCACTTGATACTTTTCCGTGTTACAATGGGCTTCCCGCTTTTAGTATAGGGAACGGGACCCCGGAAGATAAGTTCTGCTGTTGAGCTTTGAGCTATAGCGCTCAGTCAGGGTTTGTATTTGCGATGCTCCGGGTATGGTCACATTTGGGTTTATGGGTTGTGTTTTGTTTATGGTTTGTCTATTTTTGCCTTTGCTTGTTTTTTTTGTACTGTTTTTTCCCCTTCCCCGGTCTTCTTCTTCCCCCCCACCACTCCTCTCCCCTCAGTCCTCGGGAAGCACAACGTTTTCAGACCACCTTCATTAGACTCCCCATATGACTAACAGTATGACGACTGCTGGCAGAAGTGTGCGCCTGATCTCCTGGAACACCAGAGGAATGAACAAAGCTATTAAAATTGGTAAGGTCTTGACTCGATTGCAACATCTTAAAGGGGACATTATATTTTTACAAGAAACACACCTTAAAACGTCTGACACCCTTCGCATCAAGCGGGCATGGATGGGCCATTAATTCCACTCAAGATTTTCTAGTAAAGCCAGAGGTGCTGCCATTATTATTCACAAGAGTGTGATGTTCGTACCAACAAATACTATTCTCGACAATAATGGCCGCTACGTCATAGTTTCAGGTGTCTTGCAGGGCATGCCTGTAATTTTGGTTTCTGTTTACGCACCCAACTGGGATGATGACCAATTCTTTATGAACCTTTTTGCTAAAATCCCGAACGCAGACAATCACCGCATAATCGTGGGTGGAGATTTTAACTTGATTCAAGATGTGCATCTCGACAGGTCATCCCTTAAACTTGGCACTCTCTCAAAATCCGCCAATGTAGTCTCAAATTATGCAGCACAATTAGGAATCTCAGACCCTTGGAGATTTAAAAACCCTCAAAGTAAAGCTTTCTCTTTTTTCTCACACGTCCACCACACATTCTCGCGAATAGATTTTTTTCTGCTTGATGACAGCTTGCTACACCTTGCCAGCGCGTGTCAATACCATCCTATAGCCACCTCAGATCACGCCCCTGTATCAATTGACATCCACTTCCCTCTTAGTGTTACTCCCGCTAAGTTGTGGAGGTTCAGTTCCCACCTGCTGTCAGATGACAAGTTTAAGGACTTTGTTAACTCTCAGATTCGTTTATATATCGAAATTAATGACACTGCTGACGTAAGTTGTGGAACAGTGTGGGAGGCTCTTAAAGCCTATGTTCGTGGGCAGGTTATATCGTATGTTTCCAAACTAAGAAAGGATGAAAGGGTTCGGCTGTCGGCAATTTTGGAAGAACTTCTCCGAATTGATGAAACGTATTCCTTCTCCCCCTCACCAACCTTATATAAAGAACGCATATTATTACATTTGGAACATGACCTTTTAATGACGAGCGTAGTGGAGAGACAACTGAGGCAAACTAAGCAGCGCTTTTTTGAACAGGGGGACAAGGCTGGGAGGCTTCTGGCTCAACAGGCTCGGGCAGTTAACGCTTCCAGATTAATCCCCAAAGTAAAGTCGCCCGAAGGCAATTTAGTCTCTGACCTGATTGAAATAAACAAGTCTTTCTTTGAATTTTATAATAATTTGTACACTTCTGAATGCCCCACAATTGGCACAATAAACCCAAATCCTCTTGACTCCTTAACTTTCCCCCAAATTGACGTAGTCAACGCAGGCGGAATGGGGGACCCCATTTCCACTTTAGAGATACAGGAAGCCATCAAATCTATGCAAAATGGGAAATCCCCTGGTCCGGACGGCTTCACAGTCGAATTCTACAAGGCATATTCGTCTCTTTTGGCCCCAATTCTAGCAAGGATGTATAATGATTCCCTTAAAGAAGGCAGATTACCTCAAACCCTGTCCATGGCATCCATCTCTCTACTATTGAAGAAGGATAAAGATCCTACTCTCTGTGGCAGCTACAGACCAATTTCTCTCCTAAATGTTGATTGTAAAATACTGGCTAAGATTTTGTCCCTCCGCCTCCAACTCGTGATACCTTCTATAGTTCCGCTTAACCAAACAGGCTTTATGATAGGGAGACACTCTTTCTTCAACACCAGGAGGCTACTTAATGTTATTTTCTCGCCCCCGTCCAATGTCCCCGAAGTCATAGTTTCACTCGATGCGGAAAAAGCTTTTGATAGGGTGGAGTGGAGCTACTTGTTCTTCATTTTAGAAAAATTTGGCTTTGACTCAAAATTTATTTCTTGGATTAAGCTTTTATATGCCTCACCTTCTGCATCGGTAAACACAAATGGCATTCAATCGTCTGCTTTCCCTCTCCAACGTGGGACACGCCAGGGCTGCCCGCTTTCTCCCCTATTGTTTAATTTAGCCATCGAGCCTCTAGCTATATGGCTCAGAGGCCATAATGGATTTGAGGGCATCACTCGTCATGGTATAGTTCACAAACTTTCCCTTTACGCGGATGACCTTCTCCTATACGTCTCCAATCCTGTGTCCTCTCTCCCTCCTATATTGTCAATCCTTGAGCAGTTTGGTCGTTTATCAGGCTACAAATTAAATCTCCAAAAGAGCGAACTATTTTTTGTAAACCAACTCGCGAAGACACTCCCCCCAACCGCTTTTCCCTTTAATATTGCATCAGATGGCTTCAGATACTTGGGGGTGTCCATCACCAGCTCCTTTAAAGATCTGTTTCCCAAAAATGTTCAACCACTCTTAGCTAAATGCAAATCGGATCTATCTAGGTGGTCTTCCCTTCCCTTATCCCTTGTTGGCCGTGTCAATCTTATTAAAATGGTAATTCTGCCGAAATTCTTATATCTCTTCCAGCATATCCCAATTTACATCAATAAATCTTTTTTCACCAGTCTTGACAGTCAACTAAATGCGTTCATTTGGGATGATAAACCCGCCCGTCTTAAAAAATCAATTCTTCAGCTCCCCAAGTCGGAGGGTGGCTTGGCACTCCCGAACTTCCGTCACTACTACTGGGCCTCTAATATTAACCGACTCCTTTACTGGATTGGCCCCAAGACTCCTAACTCCAGCCCACCATGGGTTCACATGGAGATCTCCTCCTCCTCTAGCTCCTTACACTCTGTGATTTGCTCCCAACTTCCCGTAATGACGCACAAAATCTCAGTCAACCCAATTGTTACCAGTACTATTAAGATTTGGCTTCAATTCAGAAGGCAACATGGCTTACACAGAGCCTCAATCCTAGCTCCAATACGAAATAATCACTCATTCTCCCCATCCTGCTCGGACCCCACCTTCCGTATGTGGGCTGGTAACGGGCTTGTCACAATCAGTAATCTTTACAAGGATGGGGTTTTCTCTGACTTTGCATCCTTGTCAGCCAAATATCACCTGCCAAATAGTCATCTTTTCCGCTTCTTCCAAATTAGACATTTTGCTCAAAAGCAATTTCCCCATTTTCCCAACCGCCCCCCTGAGTCAGGAATTGACCAGTTTCTCACCCTTGATTGTGACCAAAAAAGGCTGGTATCTACTATTTATGGAAAACTTGCCTCCTTTGACCAAGCCTCTACTACATCTGTAAAAGAGTCCTGGGAGGGTGAGTTGGGTGTAGACATATCTGACAGTAAGTGGAGGGACATTCTTCGTTTGGTGCAAACCTCATCTATCTGTGCTAGGCACGGTCTAATGCAGTGTAAGGTGCTCCACAGGGCTCACTTTACCAATGCTAAACTAGCCAAAATATTTCCTCTTAGAAGCGATGCCTGTAACAGATGCAAGCAATCTCCTGCCAATCACACGCATATGTTTTGGTCATGCCCCAGCCTGAATGCATTCTGGTCTAGTATTTTCAAAACCCTTGAACAGGCCCTTAACACACCCATACCCCTTAACCCTCTAACTGCCTTGTTCGGCATCCCCCCAACACAGAACATGCCCACCACGACCCAGCGGGTCATCGCCTTCACAACCCTGCTGGCCAGGCGTTCCATTCTTCTGAAGTGGAAGCACGTTTCCCCGCCCACACATGACAGGTGGATACAGGAACTATTACAGTGTATTAATCTCGAAAAGATACGATTTTCACTTCAAGGATCCCTGACACTCTTTCATAAGACCTGGACTCCCTTACTACTGCTAATCAATGACCTGACAATCAACCCTGATGCTGATGAGTTGTGAATGAACCCGGTGGGGGGGGGGGGGGGGGGGGGAAAGAGACCTTCACTTCCCCCTTTCCTTATCTCCCTAATATCTCGACCATTGCTTTGTTTGTCTTCTCCGTTTCCTCATGTAACTTGCAGTACCATTATTTCCCTGGTATTTATTTTTACTGACTAAAAACATGAAGAAGCATCTGTATTTTTATGTAATTTTCAGTTATTGGTCTTCGTATTTCATGTCATTTTTATCCCCTTTTATTTTTTTTATTATTATTTTTTTTATGTTTGTGTTTTGTAACTTTTTGATTGATGTCTTGTTTATAATGTGATCATAGCCCATAGGGGTGAGGGTGGGGGGGTGGGGTAACTATTTAGTCTTCCTACAGACCATCTTCTCTACGTGTGTACCTAATGTATTGCAACTGTGATGTCTGTCAAAAAGCCAATAAAAAGATTTTGAAAAAAAAAAAAAAAAACTATGGATGGCATTAATTTGGCCTCCAGTGAGACTGTAAGGAATCTTGGTGTTATATTTGATCAGGATTTATCCTTTAACGCCCACATAAAATCAATTTCAAGGACCGCCTACTTCCATCTACGTAACATTGCAAAAATCAGGCATATCTTGCCTCAAAACGATGCAGAGAAACTAGTCCATGCATTTGTTACTTCAAGGCTGGATTATTGTAACTCCTTATTATCAGGGTGTGCCAAGAAGTCAGTCAAATCGCTTCAGCTGATTCAAAATGCTGCAGCTCGTGTACTAACCAGAGTTAGGAAAAGGGACCACATTACTCCTGTTCTGGCTGCCTTACACTGGCTCCCTATAGAACACAGGATAGAATTTAAAATTATTCTTCTCGCCTACAAAGCCCTTAATGGGCAGGCGCCATCTTACCTTAAAGAACTCATTATACCCTATTGTCCTACTAGGGCATTGCATTCCAAGAATGCAGGGTTGTTGGTTGTTCCTAGAGTCTCTAAAAGTACAATGGGAGCCAGAGCCTTTTCTTATCAAGCTCCACTTTTGTGGAATCAGCTTCCAGTTTGGGTTCGGACGGCAGACACCCTATCCGTTTTTAAGAGTGCGCTTAAGACCTTCCTTTTTGATAAAGCTTATAGTTAGGGCTGATTAGATTCAGCCCCTAGTTTTGCTGATATAGGCTTAGTTTGTCGGGGGACATCTTACTTCTTCCTTCTCTCTGTCTATACCTGTGTACTCTCATGTTCCGATTAACCCAGCTTCCCCAAATGTCTTTCTTTTTGGTGTCTATATACGCCGGGATCCGGAGTCATGGATGATCCTGCGGTCCTGTGTCATGGATTGTGAGTCCTGGATCTTGAGTCGTGGCTGTGGTCCTGGATCATAAGTCCTGGATGGATATACTCATGGATTCATCTTCCTATTATACACACATGCATTTCCAAACATTTGGACTACCTATGTTGCAAATGTATTATCTTTTCAATTTACACACGGCATCTATTGCACGTCTGTCCGTCCTGGGAGAGGGATCCCTCCTCTGTTGCTCTCCCTGAGGTTTCTCCCATTTTTCCCTTTAAACTGGGTTTTCTCTGGAAGTTTTTCCTTGTACGATGTGAGGGTCTAAGGACAGAGGGTGTCGCATTGTCATACTGATATTCTGTACAAACTGTGAAGTCCACTGAGACAAATGTAACATTTGTGATATTGGGCTATATGAATAAACATTGATTGATTAATTGATTGATTGATTGATTGATAAAGATAGAAAGACTTAAGCCTTGCACAGAGGCATGCAAATAGATTTTCTAAATGCTCAACAGTGATACCAAAATTATAAACTGACTGCTACACAATTTAAAATAAATGCTTTTATATATTTCTATTAGATGTGACTCTTTGGCGTTTCTGTTATTATTAACACTGCTGCTTTAGTTGTTCTGACTGCTAAAATCCTCTGTTATTCCTCATGTTAAAGCCGATATTCCGTGGGGTGGGGGAGCCGGGGGCTCGGATCCTTGTCACCTTTTTCATACCTGATGAGTTTGCATCCCTGTATGTTAAAAAGCCTCAGTCACCTTAATCCATGTAATAAAAATATCTGAGGTTAGTAACACTCAAAGCTAAATGTGCAATACCATGTTCAGCTATGTTACTATTTATAATGTTATTGTTGTTACATCAGAAGATGTACATATTGGAATGATTTCTTAACTTACAGTAGGCTATTTTTTACAATGTGTGTTGGAAGGATTTATTAAATTACTATGAATATTGTCATTGTTGAAGGCTTTTAGAGAAGGGTGAACTATAAGCCTGAATTACATAACATTTTATACCTAAAAACATAAAAGCCACAATAAATAAATCACAATTATTGTAGTTATTTTTACCTCCCATATTGCTTTCAACCCACCAGCTTTTATGGTGTTGTTACGTCACTAACTGTAAGTTTGTCACATACAGTCTATGGTCACTCAGAGTAACCTACAGTTCATTTAGCTGCTGGAGAAGAAAGATCAGGGGGAGAGGGGGGAGAGAGCTGCCGTTTCATTCAGACTGTTTAAAGCACGGGAACAACGGACTATTTTTCTTAGCGGATGCATGTCAATTTAAATCAATACAACCTTTTTTTAAATCAATAAAAACATTTTCTAAATCCATAAAAGCATTTAAATTAATATTGGGAGTCATGTCGTTACTTTGTTGAGAATGTGGCCATGTAATAAGCGGGATAATTTGCAGCGACTTGTTCCTTATGGGGAAAATAACACCCGTCATGCAGATGAGGATCCCTCCGCTACGCTTTGGAATCCTGATCGACCGACGAAGCTCCATTAAAATATAAATATTTTTGGTGAATTACTGAGTTTAGGCACGTTAATAACGTTTTAATGAAGTTGAATACAGTATATTCATATGTGTCAGTGATTTCATGTCAATTCGGGCGAACTTAAACATAAATGATCGTGGTGAAGATGATGATTAAATTAGGATTAAAAATCGAGAGCCGGGCTGCATTTCCTCCCGTTCGTTTTTTTAGACTAAACAACATTATTTTGTTAAATAACAACATGGTGATGTTTTGTCAATGATTACATGTCTCTTATTTAGCACAGAGTATGATATCCGTGACATATGGATCTTAACAAAGTTCCGCTGTACATCCAGCGTATTGTATCTGACTTTATTTCACATGAGCTCCAGTGTGGAACCCCACTGCACCCCCTGGTGGATCAATGATCCATTGCAGCTGGCTTCATTATAATTACATTTATCTATCACGGGCAGTGTTGGGCAAGTTACTTCCAAAATGTAATATATTACATATTACTTATTACTCTCTTTTGAAAGTAATAAGTTACATTACAATATTACTGTCTCTGAAATGTAATGAGTTACACTACTTTAGTTACTTTTTAGTTACTTTCACCAAAATAACCGCAAAAGAATAGCTAGGTATTTTAAATGCTAAAATGTAGTTTAGTGCAGCTCATTATGCATCCAGTGAAGGGCAATGTGGTATAGCATAACAACTGTGTAGGCCCTTAAGGCTACTAACAACTTGTATTACAGGGCTTAGTTGAATACTCGATTCTGATTGTAAATTCTTAACATGTGACACGTTGTTAATACAGCAGTAGCCTACAGACCGCTGTCAAGGACTATAATGAAGGTTAACATATTGTAAATGAGGGCAAATATGATTTAAACCATGCTAATGATTTGAAATGGCAAACATTGAAAGGCAAAAGTATTATTAAAACCATGTAGCCTACTACATCATCACCTTGCTCCCATCATATACGCTGGGAAGAGAATATTTACTGCTCTTGAAAACTGGTATCACATCATCATGTGAGGTTGACTTTGTGACCTGGAGAACATTTCAGCTGCAACATCAGCTCGTTGATAATAAGCTTGGGATATGAGATATTTTTGTAGCCATTCGTGGTGAAGGCATCTGTGCTATTGTATGCATTATTTTTGACCCAACATTTGTACAGGCATGTCAGAATATGGTACTATTTTCACATGAATATTCTAGCCATTGTCTATTTTTATACCACAAGCTGCAAAATGACCGCCTTACCCCACTGTACAGGCGGGTAGTTGTTTCGATATACCTGGCAGCTGCGGGCCACAGAGGGGCGGCGTAGTTTCGGGCGACGAAGACTGCTGCTCTGGGCCCGGCGAGTCAGGCGGGAGTAAGCTAGTGTCCACAACGGAGGGTAACGTGATGTCCGCATCTGACCTGTTGCTACTGTCTGCAGTAGATGCAGTGTTGCTGGCGTTTAGTGATGGTTGCTTTAACCATTTTCGTATAAATGATTATCCACAGATCAGATGTGTATCACTGCTGTGGAAGCACTTTGGAAATGATGCACGCGCAGCGGAGCAGGTCACGCGCACCTGACGCAATTTGTTGTTAGTATTTTTCGCTACGTTCTCTTTTTTGAATGGTTGCATAACGTTCAACTTCCCCGAAGATCTCAACGCGAAGCCTGAAGGGTAAACACCAGGTTTACTAATCTACCCGCACAATTTGTCCGGTGTCGCAATGTCTCGCTATGTTAGTAGGCTACATTCTTAAAAAACAAAACACCATTTAATTTCGGGTTAAAATGTGTTGTAACTGCGTTACTGAGCATTGTAACGGGTAATATATTACCCACATTTCATTAGTAATGCGTTACATTACTTCGTTACAGCAAAAAGTAATATATTACTGTAACTCCGTTACTTTTGTAACGCGTTACACCCAACACTGATCACGGGGGCGGTCTCAAGTCAAGCTGGAGGTTTTCCCTTGAGCGAGGGCAGATCACGTACCAATCACGGCCCTCGCGTTTCAAACTGTCTGAAATGAATCGCTACATCTGTACCATAGATTACCCAACAAAAATACTGCATGTATGTGACACTGTAAGTGTTGCACGGTCAGATACGGCTCAGCTGACTCAGATAAGGAAATATATGATACATTATGATGTATCATGTGATATGAATGATAATGGGACACATCGACGTCTGCACTCACAGTGCCGCGGACTGTAGGCTACGTAATTTTACTTTGATCCGGTTACTTATGTTGTGGCAGATTTTTAAGTAAGCTTTCTCAACGCTAATGTTATAATAGTCAGATTGCTCTGAAGATGGGAGGTGATATTCTATTAATTTCACGTTCACACAGTCAGTGATTTGAACTGCATCGGCAGTTTAAACTGTATTTCCTTTATCCTGTAATATGACTTGATCGCTTTAAACTCTGCGGATCCTGACCTTCTACAGGTGCACCATAGAAAGGATCCTGACCTTCTACAGGTGGGTCAGTGACGTGACGCCTACATATCCGTTTCCACAAGCAGTTAACTTTATATTGTTGTATAAAAATAGTTAAATATTGTATGAAGGCATCACTTTATTGACCACTATTCACAAATAGTGTAAATAATACTAAATTGGGTGATTTCTAGTATTAAAGTGGTAAGATCTCATTCGGTAAAACGGTTCTCACTTAAAGTCAATGAAGACAATAGGCTACATGCACAGTCACTTCCGCATTGGGCGTAATACTGCCCAACTGTTTCCGGTACAACAACCATGCCGACGTTCTACACCCGGTGTTTTACAAGAGCTCCCGAAATTGAAAATTACCGATGTTCATCGAATTTGAGGACGACTAAATCCCCAGCCAGCAAATTGGACAAAGGTTTCAAGTTATAAGCTGCATCATATATTCATGATTATGAGGTAAGACAAAATTATAAACGGATTGACTAGTTAACTAGCTAATGCTAATTTAGGCTAATGTCAAATGCAAGCTTTTGTTGTACAAATTCACTATTTATAATCGACACTTTTGTCTTACTTTATGCACTCTATCTGATCCTAATTGTTTAAAACGTTAGTGGGCCTGGTTAACTAAAGTTAGACTTGTTATTAGCCACTTTTATGCTACATGGTAGAAAACGTAAGTGTCTAGCATTACATGCTATTTGTAAGTAACATAGCCATTGTGTTGACGTGAGAAATATATCTAACCCAACACTCTGTTTTTCTTTATTCAGTGTCCAACAAAGACAGTCTGACAGGTCAGGTCAGCGTGAGAGCCTTGTGCTACCGGTCAATGAGGAAGAGTGAGACACCGCAGAGTTTGAGTGTAGGCAGGCAGGCAGCATTGACACCGTGTTCCCCCCTGTTTATTGAGTTTCAGTTAGTATTAGTTTACCTTAAGGGAATGTCAACAGTGTCCTACTTCTCCCTGCTTTATCACAGCTGATTGGTCAGATATTATTACGTTGATTATGGATGTGTAAGTTTGGGGGTTCAAATATATAGTCAAAACTTTGCTTTTGACACAACAGAATATCACCAATTTGGCCTTGTTGAATTCAAATGTCCCAAATTATGTTGACTGCAAATATGTGCAGATGGAATGTGTGTCACGGTTTGTGAAACAAGCAGGACCCAAATGCAGATACAAAATGAAAATTCCTTTATTTCAAGGCTAATATATATATATATATATATATATATATATATATATTCATACATACATATATATATACACATACATATATACATACATATACACATACATATACATATACACATATACATATATACATACATATATATATATACATATACATACAAATATATATATATATATATATATACACATATACATATATATACATACACATATATATACATATATATACATACACATATATATATATACATACACACAATGACAAAACAGAACACTCACCGCAGAAATAGTCATGGAACAAGACGAACCGACCAAGACAGACAGACAACCCAGAACTTAAATACACACAAGACTCAATCACACAACAAGACACAGGTGAGGAGGGAGGAGAAAACACAGGGGCCCAGGTGAACATAATCAGACAATTAGACACACCAGGGAAACTAATGACAAGACAATAACCCAAAGGAAAACATGACATGGAAAACAGCAAAAACACCCAAACCTACAAAACTATAAACGTGACATAACATGAGAATCATGACATAACCCCCCCCCCCACCCCCCCCCCCCCCCCCCCCCCCTGGCGTTAGAGTTTAAGGGACAAATCAGGGGACTTTACTCCCTCTTGACACCGTTGGTTATTTACCAAAAAACCACCTAAATATAATTTTTATTGTGCTTCTGTCTTTCTGTGTCTTTTACTCTGCTCCGTAAACTCCCTCGACGGGGCCGCTCGCTCTCTTTTCTTGATCACCCTCTCACGGAGAACACTTCACCGTCCCGCTTCATTGTAGGATTTCTGCCACTTCAGTTTGACCATCTCTGTTATTAAATTATGGAATACTAAATAAATAAGTAATTAGATACCTTACGGTTACTGCGCTCATAAAGAATGATAAGAATAAGGTGAATTGAACTGGTTTCATTAGTGATTTTATTTAAGGCAATTAGCCTAGTTAGAAGCCCTATTTCATCAGTATGTCTGCACAGCAGTTACAATGGTCAAACTACATTAAAACAGAATTGTCCCCATTTTTTCTTTAATAGTTACCAACAGTAGATATTTTAATGAGATATGGACCGCACAACAAAAAATGTGCCTGAATAACGAATTTAGCAGTGCACATCAAAGCCAACTGAGTGTCACTTGCAATGACAGTGTTGTGTTTTTATGTTATGAACCTTTTACATTAAAAACAAGTTAGAATTTTCAAAAGGTCTTGTTTTTTTTCCCCCGGGGGGGGGGGGGGGGGGGGGGGGAGAGGCCCTTTTTCCGGTTTAGAGCAATAGCCCCTCCAAATGTCTGTGCACGTCCCTGGTTTAGATTGTGTGTTCAAAGAAACGTAGCCTACCGTTGATGGAAGTGCGTGTGTAACCACTTCTTCATTCCTCTTGGCAGCTGATATCGCTCTTGTAACACAAACCATTTTATAAATTGAAGGCTCAATCAAAAACCAGAAGGCCATCAGGTGGTTATAGCTCAGGAATCTGTACACAAAAGACACATGTCAGTCATTAATTCACACAGTAAATACATTCGTGTTAACTGTAACACATGGGCTAATGTTTTCCTCTTGTTTGCTATAATACATTACAATTAAAATAGAGTAGACTGATTAAGAAGGCACTTGTAGCAGGTGTAGTAATCTACAGCAGTAAAATGCAACAACTACATTAAAGCAGCAGTAATAATAATCTAAAACATACAGGGAACATTTTACACACAATGACTACTTTTACTCTTCATTCTTAAGTGTGCAACTGGGAAACGCAGTGGATATTGACATTGTATTATCAGTATGTTGTTGGTATTAGTATGTTTTACTCCACCACATTTAGTTAACCTTCATAGTTTCTAGTTACTTTTTATATATGAAAACACATGATTTATGATTATACATGTTCAGTTCAGGAGTATTTTAAAACCATAGTATTTGTACTTATACTTCAGTTAAGTTGAGTAGCCTACTTATTCCAACACTGCATGCATATAGTCAGCGGTCAAACGGCAGGTAAACAGGATTCTTTATAAGCTAACCCATCTCAAAAACTTAGCTGGATAGAATTTAGCCAAAACACTACCTTGTATAGAATCGGATATTGTCGTCGGAGCCAGCAAACCGCTGTAAGCAAAACTCTCGCTGGACTCTTACCTCCTGCAGATCCTCCACTGTTTTGGAGTTCTCTTCTGTAGCTTGAGCGGACATGTCCAGTGAAGCTGGTTCAGGGGTTGAGCAGTAATCATGGTCACGGACATCCATGTGCTCTTCCTGCTCCTCCCGAGAGACTGGTTCAGTGGGCCGCTCCCTTCTCTCCCAAACACTAGCCCCCTGTGTTTGAGCAGTAAAGTGATTCCACCCAAACAGAGTTGGTACAGCACCTTTCACAAGCCTCCTACGGCCATCAAGGGTTTTTGGCTCTATTAGTTGATCCGTAGCGAAGTGACGACTGCAGACCTTGGAGTGAGAGGAGATTGTAAAATTATCGCATCGTATTTTAACCAGCCACTGTCTTCGCAGCTCGAGTTCGGTCAGAAAGCCATGGAAACTTAGGACGCCGTTGAATTTAGCTGACGCCGTACAAAGTGGGACACAGCAGTGCTCGGAGTAGTTCTTTACTTGTCTTTGCAAATGTTCCGTTTTGAAAATCTTCCGTCGACTCATATTTAAACCATAGATTTAAACATTAAAACATTTGTGGACGATCTCCCGCTCAGCTACGCAGACCGGAAGCAAACCGGAAGCAGCCGAGCCGTATTACGGCTAAGGCGGAAGTACATCTCAGACCCTAGTGCATGTAGCCTATTGTTTGTGAAATGATGAAAATAATTTAAAATCAGGAACTATTCTATGCGACATATTTTTTCATGTCTTTTGATAAACATTTAAAATGTTGATAAGATGCACCTTTAAAAACATAAAGAAATATCTAAAAAACGTTGTTCCGCAAAGAAACATTTTCCTGAATGTCATTCGGTAAAACCAAGTTCAGAGGCCATTTTGAACTATAGTCATATGACTTTAGTCAGGCCACATGTGATGACATGACTCAGAGGACCCTTGAAGACTGCCCAAGTTGAAGGTAAGTTTACATTTTGCTCCTAAATTTGAGATGATTACACCTTTTCCATTTGTGGTACCATGTGTCACAGATTTGAATGTCATTTGGTGAAACGTCAGAAAAGTGTTTATAAAGTTTTTAATTTAAAAAACATTAAGTTATAGATGAAATTTGAAGTTTACAAATTGAGGTCAAGGTCATTGTTGCTAATAGGCGACCTAGCAACTGCCTGTTAGGAATGCATTTCTATGAAATGTGTCATTCAGCAAAACAGAATTTGTCATTCAGTAAAACCGTTTGTCTGAATGACATCTGTTATCCCGAATGACACAGTGGATTTAACTGATTTCTTTCTTTCTTTATTGATTGTTTTAACATGCTATAGAGTTTGTATAACTGAATTAACTGTATTATTTATTTTTAGTTTGTATTATTATTAAAAAAAAAAGTTTAACAGATGCCTGTGTCCAACAAGGAGAGGGGTGCACGCTTCCGTGCAAGGATAAGGGCAGATCCTGCTGCTAGGGAGGAGAGACTAGCAAAGAGAAGGGACATGTATAACTGTGAAGGTGTATTTTTCATTTCATTTCAAACCTTTATTTAATGAGATTGGTCCCATTGAGATCATAGATCTCTTTTTCAAGGGAGACCTGCAGCATATAGGTTCCACATGAAACATAAAACAATTAAAGGACATCATACATTATATTTACAGGATACATTTACATAGTTATAGACATTTACAAGTGCCCATAGTATCAACGAGCATTTCATTTAGCCTAGCTTTAAAAACATGCAGAGGAATGAGATTGCTCAGTTTAAATTATTGCTGAAGATTGTTCCAAGCAAGTGAAGCTGCGCACATAAAAGCTGTCTTACCTAAGACAGTCCTTGCTCTTGGCACATCTAACAATACTACATCATGCGATCTCAGACAATAGCTGCTTGCAACTCTCTGTGTTATCAGAGAGCAGATATAATACGTTAGTTTACCCAACAAAGCTTTATAAATAAACTAGGGCTGTCAAACGATTAAAAATGTTAATCAGATTAATCATAGCTTAAAAATTAATTAATCATGATTAATCACCATTCGAACTATGTCCAAAATATGTAATTTATTTATGTATATTGTTGTGGGAATGGAAAGATAAATGAAAGAAGGCGGATATATCCATTTAACATACAGTATCTATCTATGTATGTATGTATGTATGTATGTATGTATGTATGTATGTATGTATGTATGTATGTATGTATGTATGTATGTATGTATGTATGTATGTTTATTATAACAATGTTCTGTGTGTCAAAATGAAAGACAGCCCACACACCTATCAATCATCAAACCGTGTGGTCTTATTTCATTACGTGTTGATTTCTATCAACACGTAATGTTGTATCGATGTATTGAGATGTACTACCGCAAAAGTATTCTCCGTTGGGACTTCCTGCAACAACACCACGCCGTTATCTTGATTCTGATTGGCCAGAAGACATTATCAAAGATGTTCTATTGAGAAGACGATCACTACGTGACAAAAGTTTTCAAAACCGTTTCTAGTCTTTGGTATTTCCAGACAAGTGGCTACTGAAATCAATCTTGCTGTCAGTGCAATTTACTCCGCGCGAGTTGGCAGACTTTATTTTGCTTACTTTAACATCATTTTTCATGGTGGGGCTAAGCCATTTCTTGTTATAGCTGTAGCCTACCCCAGCCATACCCTGGCGCTGCCACTGGTGGGATGTACAGTATGGGGCGGGCCATTCTGCGCATGCGTTAAATGCGTTAAATATTTTAACGCAATTAATTAAAAAAATTAATTACCGCCGTTAACGCGATAATATTGACAGCATTAAAATAAACGTGTACCAATGACTGAGCCTCTTTACAGTAAGTGAGGGCAAACCTGCCTTGGCATACAGGGTAAAGTGATGAATAAGTGCTTTACAATTTGTGACAAATCTCAGTGCGCTGTGATAGGCGGCATCTAACTTGTTCAGGCAATAGGCAGGTGCATTCATATACAACAAATCACCATAGTCCAGCACAGGTAAAAAGGTCACAGTGACTAGCCTTTTCCTGGCCTCAAGTGAGAAACAGGACTTGTTTCCGAAAAAGAAACCTAGCCTAACCCTCAGCTTTTTAAGCAGGTTATTGACATGAAGTTTAAAAGTAAGACAATCATCAAGCCAGATACCAAGGTATTTGTAACAGGTAACCACTTCTATTACTTGTCCTTGCATAGTAACAATATCTAAAACAGGCTCTGGTGTCTTTTTAGCTTTTGAAAATAGCATTACCTTGGTTTTATCAACATTTAAAAGAAGCTTAAGCTCAGCGAGCTGAGTCTGAATAATGTTAAAAACAGCCTGTAATTTCACACCAGCCTCCTTAATGGAGGGACCTGCACAGTACATCATGGTATCATCCGCATAAAAATGTAAAGTAGCTTCATCCACATTTTCACCTAAACTGTTGATATATATGGAGAATAAAAGTGGACCTAAAACAGAACCTTGAGGAACACCATTAGCAATGTTTAACCACTCAGAAGACAGCCCATCAAAGTGAACACATTGGGACCTTTCAGAGAAGTAGTTCACAAATCACCCCACCGCATGGCTGGATATGCCAATACTGACCAGCCTCTGCTTTAAGATGCGATGATCAACGGTGTCAAGCGCTTTGGACAGGTCAATAAATAGAGCTGCACAACTCTGCTTATTATCTAAAATACTCGTAATGTCATTCACCACTTTCATTGTCGCAGTTATGGTGCTGTGTTGCTTTCTGAAGCCTGACTGATGTTTAGACAGGATATCATTTTTATATAAAAACTCCTTTACTTGTTCACTCACTAGGTGTGCTGTAAACTCATGTTTGTGCTGGGTGTATGAGGGTTCAATTAATGGGGTTCAGTGTATGTGTGTGATACTTTAAATCTGGGTGGAGCTTCGCAGGGTTTGTTGATGTGTAGAGGGGATACATAAATGAACGTCATTGAGATTGAGGAATCAGGAGAGGCCACTAGTAAGTGTGATTATTATATTGAATTTGATTTAAGTTGTATGGGATATGTGTGATCCTAATTGTTGTATTGTTGTTGTCCTTTTTTCTTCTAAGGTTAACAACCTATTTGAATTTGATTAAATTATCAAACCTAGGAGTTGTTTCCGTCCATCTTGATTCCACCCATACTGTCGGGAGATAGACAGTACAGTTTTTAACTAACCGCATCGGGAGGAATAAAGGTTTCAACCGATGGCGAGAGACAGCTAGGAAGATAGACTACAGCAACGGTCGGCGGGAAGTGAATGCCCGAGGCTAGCAAAGCTAGCAAGGACCGTTGAAGCTAGCGGAGCGGAGCTAACGAAGCTAGCGGAGCTAACGAAGCTAGCGAAGCTAACGAAGCTAGCGAAGCTAGCGGAGCTAACGAAGCTAGCGGAGCTCGCGAAACACCGAGGGACGCCGGTCCGCAAGTAGAGCTGACGACCGGACGACAAGGAAACCCCGTGGTCGCAACGGTCGGCGGAAAGTGAAGGCCCGAGGCTAGCAAAGCTAGCGGAGCTAACGTGGTCGGAACACGTGAGTGACAAGGCTATTTTCGGCGCTATCTAGCAAAGAAGCTAGCGGTAGCATAGCAAAGACGAAGCAGTAGCTAGACAGCAGACTGAAGGTTGCCAGGAAACAAAGCTAACCAGCAAGAAGACAATAACTAGCTAGCTAGCACACTGAAGGGTGCTAGCATACAAAACCAAGCTAGCTATCCAAGTCAAAGACACCAAGCTATTGGCTAGAAAACGAAGCCAACCAGCTAGGTATCCAGCTAGCTAGCCAGGATAAGACAGATTGAGCTAAACTCAGCCTTAAATTCAGAGAGATGATTAAGGGGGAGGAAACAGTGAAGCATCTGAAAGACCTGCGGACGAGGGCGAAGGTGGCTCTAGGTCGTAAGGTGAACTCAGTAACAAAGATGGTGAACACTATGTCAGAGGAGGAGTTGATGAAAGAATATGGTGAAGTCCACAAGGCCGCCACCAAAGTCACAGAGGCCAACAGTGAATACCTGATGAAATTAATTCTGAACGCTGATAGCGACGAGGACCAAGTATCAGAAGAGCTGAGGGCAGACGTGGAAAAGACGGATGGAGAAACCAGCCAAAGGCTTGAAGAGATCAGTGAAGTGATTAAAGCAAACCTTTGGTCTAGGCATGGAGAAAGGAAAGTGATGTTTGCTGTCGGGGAAGCTGAAAAGGTCTATGAGGAGGCAGAAGCGACACAAATTGACCTAGTAAGCTATGAGAGTTACGAAAAGCAGCTAAATAATTTAGAAATACTCATTAAGGACTTAAAAGAAGTGCACAGCACCTGAAGGGGATGGGCTCCTGAGACTGCTAAAACAGATGTGGAAGAGATAGTGCGCCAGCTGGAGACAAGGAAAAATGCACTCAAGCGTCAAAAGGAAGCTGAGTTTAACAAAGCACGCGGTGCAGCAGAGTTGGCACGCACCGCAGCAGAGGATGAGCGCGCCCAGTTCGCCCTGGTTCAGCTAAGACAAGACCAGGCCCAACGCTCTAAATTGGCCGAGGCTCAGATTGCAGCAGAAGAAGCACGGTTTGAACTCATGAAAGCGCAGCACAAAGCAGTGGAAGAGGCGCACACTACTGGCGTGGCAGGCACGGAACCCAGAGACAACCCGATGGGAGCGATATCAAAGATACGACTCAAGCCGGTAAGCCTTCCCAAGTTCAGTGGCAGTATGAGGGAGTTTCACCGCTGGAAAAAGGACTGGGAATCTTTGCAGAAGCAGGGAGAACCGTCCGGGTAGCCTGAAGTCAAGAAGTTCCAGCTTCTAGACAGCATGGAAGAGAAGGTAAAAAAGGATGTCACATTGGCCAGCTACAGTACAGTCGAAGACATGTTCAGAGTACTGGAGAACCGTTACGGGAACAGGTCCACGATTGCACTGCAGATCGTCGCAGAACTGGAGAAGATACCAGCTGTGAAAGGAGACCAGCCGAGGAAGGTGATAGACCTCATCCAAGCTGTGGAAAAGGCTTTGGCAGACCTCACAGACCTCGGGAACCCTGGAGCCATCAACCACCCGCTGATGATTAGGTCTATAGAAAGCAAGCTGCCCGACCAGGTGAAGCGAGAGTGGGTCATCTTCAAGGCTAAGCCCGAAAACGGTGTTACCCCAGTCAACCATTTCAATGCGCTTCTGAAGTTCCTGAAGGAGCAAGAAGAAATTCTAGAGAGCTTGGAACAACTGAAAATAACAGAGACATCTGAAAAAATGGAAAAGCCGCAAAACAGGTTCGAGAGGAAGTATGCCTACACAAAAGCCACCAGAAGGGACACTCCAGAAGGGGAGTGCGTTGTGTGTGGAGAGGAGAAACACAATAACAAGTTATTCTTCTGCAAGAAGTTCAAGGGGTTTGGCTTGGCTGAGAGAAAGACTGCTGTGAAGAAGGTAGGAGCATGCCGCGTTTGTCTTGGATGTCACGACGTGGTAGAAGAGTGCACAGACAGGTTCCTCTGCAACAGGGAAGACTGCCAAGAGGGGACCTCCTCGGACCACCACTACCTCCTCTGTCCAAAATGGGAACAGCTACCAAAGGGGAAACTTGGAAAAGGCAGTGAGAGGGTAAGGGAGCTAACAGAAGAACAAAAGCTAGCCTTGTCCAAATGTTCCCCAGAGGCGGCGGCGGAGATCATGAAAGCTTTCAGTAACAGCAACAAGACTTCAGTGACAAGGAGCGCTAGGAAGGATGAAGGTGGACTTCTGGAAGAAAATAGACTGACCGAGCACCCTGTCATCATGATGCTGTTGGAAGTCACTGCCAACGCGGGGCAAAAGATCGGAGCTCTGATTGACCTCGCATCAGACACCAACTACATCACTCATGTAGCGGCTGACAGGCTCGGTCTGAGCAGAGAAGAAGTCACTCTGATTGTGCATGGAGTTGGAGGAATGACCGTGACAGTCAAGACGAAGAGGTACCTCCTGCGAGTAAGAGTCAAGACCCCCAAAGGTACTGTGAGGGCTCACAAGCTGGTTTGTTATGGTCTGGAGGAGATCGCTAAAGTGCATCGGAGCGTCAGACCTGAACAGCTAAAGAGGTTCTTTCCGGAGGTTGCAACGGAGGAACTGAAGAGACCAGACCATGTCGAGCTTCTCATCAGTCACAGAGAGGGGAGACTCGCTCCACAAAGACTGAGGATAGTTGGAGACCTCGTCTTATGGGAGGGCCCACTGGGTAAAACCGTGGGCGGAGCACATCCCAGTCTGTTCGAGGATATAAAAGTGGCAATGCACCAGTCTGAGACGCACTTCGCTCGCTCGATGAGGACAGCTGCAGTGGGGTACAGAGAAGTAGTTGAGAGTCCTGAGATTCTGAGGGAAGAGGAGACCAAGAGCCTGACTCAGGAAGTAAAGGCGGAGACCAGGAATACAACTGCAACAAGGAGAGAAGTTCTCGAGTGGTGGAAGTGGGACAGCATCGGTGCGGCCTGTGAACCCAGGTGTGGTGGGTGTCGCTGCGGGACATGCCAGCCAGGAGGAAAGGAAATGACCCTGGCAGAAGAAAGGGAGCTGGAAGTGATTAAAGAGGGGCTGTCCTACATGGCCAAAGATGAACACTGCCTGACTCCGCACTGGGACGCATCTTACCCATGGACCGAGGACCCAGCCTCACTTCCAAACAACAGAAGAGGAGTGGAGGCCACCTTCCTGAAAACAGAGAAGCAGCTCAGGAAGGAAACTGAGTGGCAGTCCGCCTACAAAGGTCAGATTCACGAGATGGTGGAGAGAGGCGCGGCAGTAAAACTCACCACAGAGATGATAGACGGCTGGAGAGGACCAGTGTGGTACGTGAGCCACATGGTCGCGCCGAACCCCCACTCAGTGACGACACCAGTGAGACTGGTCTGGAACAGCAGTCAACAGTTCAGGAGGGTCAGCATGAATGACCTTCTGCTTAAGGGGCCGGATGTGCTGAACCCCATCAGATCGGTCTTACTCCGATTCAGGGCGGGAGAGCATGCAGTCCTAGGAGACATCCGAAAGATGTACAACTCAGTCTGGCTAAAAGAGCGCGAAGTCCACCTGCACAGGTTCCTCTGGAGAGACACCCCAGAAGAGGACATCGGTGAGTACGCCATCACCAGGGTAAATATTGGCGACCGACCCGCTGGGTGCATCGCACAGTTGGCAATGAGGGAGACTGCTCGGCTGCCCAGGTTCGCGCATATGGTGGAAGAACGCAGGGTCCTGGAGGAGGACAGTTATGTGGACGATATCTTAACATCCCACAATGACCAAAAGAGACTGGAGGAAATCACAGAGGGGGTAGAAGAGATCCTGAGCGCCGGAGGCTTCTCCCTCAAACCATGGGTCAGGTCAGGCCAAAGTGGGAGGCAGAGGACTGCAGAGCAGGTCCAAGCTGGAGCAGTAGCAGAGCCAGGGTTCAAGACACTGGTACTCCCGAACCAGTTAAGCGACGAGGACAACAAAGCTCTGGGGATTGGATATCATGTGGAAAAAGATCAACTTTACATGATGACCTCGATCAACTTCTCAAGAAAGAAGAAAAAGATGAGAGACGAACTGAATCTTCGTGAGGAGGAGGTAAGACCAGAAATGCCTGACCCTTTGACTAGAAGGGAGCTACTTAGTCAAGTTAGTGGACTCTATGATCCAATTGGCCTGGTTACGCCTGCAAAGCAGAAGGGGACTATCCTCGTCAGAAGGGCCTTCCAAGAGGCGGAGAGAGGAAGATTGACAAAGGAGACTTGGGACAGCCCACTCTCAGGGAACCTCCGAGAAGATGCTATCAAGCTGTTTGAAGAGTATGTGAGGCTGAGTAAGGTCAAATTCCACAGGAGTCTCACGCCATCCGGGTGGAAAGGCAAACCGTGGGGGGTCACGTTTTCAGATGGGAGCGATGACGCATACGGTGCCGTGATGTACCTGAGATGGGAGTCAAAGCAAGGGGTCGAGGTCAGGTTGGTGGAGTCAAAGGCCAAGCTAACACCTCTCGACCAAAAGGGAGACGTAGTCAAAGCTGAGATGTGGGGTGCGGTTTTTGCAGCTCGTTTAAAAGGGTATTTGCAGAAGCACGGACGGTTGGAGGTGGAGCGCTGGTTCCACTTTGTTGACAGTCAGACGGTCCTGGGAGCCATCCAGCGAGAGAGCTACGGGTATCAGACTTTCTTCGCAAACAGGGTCGGCGAGATCCAGAAGGCCGGACCAGTAACTGACTGGTGGTGGATCCCAGGGCCACTTAACATCGCCGACATCGTAACAAGAGGAGCAACTCCTGAAGACCTGGGAGAGGGCTCAGAGTGGCAGAGGGGACCAGAGTTCCTGGTGAGGCCGCTAGAAGAATGGCCCATGAAGTCGGCCGCTGAGGTGGCAACTGGTGCCAGAGAGAGTGTGGGCAAGCTTCAAAGAAAAGCATTCTCGGCAATACTCACCAGAGCCCAGTCAACCAAAACCCCTATCCCTGACGACACCAGTGGAAAGGACGCAGAGGCTGAGGAGTCCCTAGTTAAGGTTGGTGGATCCCCAGAAACCTCCGAAAGGGAAGAAGCTTCAGTCTTGACAGAGAGAAGACCGGAAGGAAAGTTTCGAAGCATTGCTGTTGTGAACCTGGTAAAACCGCAGAGGTTCAGCAGTCTGGCTAGGCTATGTGGAGTGGTCGCATGGGTCCGGCGAGCTGCAGAGAAATGGCTGACTAGAAGAGGCCGAGTGACGGGTCAAGCAAAGTGGGAGGCAAGAGTCCTGGACAAAAGAAAAGGCAAACCTGTGCCTCTGCGGGGGGACCTGGCTTCGGGGTCGTGGAAGATTCCGAAGTAGAGAACTAAGGAGAAGAACCTCCTCAGACACCACCACCAGAGCAAGGTTATTTAGGTTGGTGGCCTCCTTGGGTCATCCGACCAGGGTGCCAAGTGGGAGGTGTGCTGTAAACTCATGTTTGTGCTGGGTGTATGAGGGTTCAATTATTGGGGTTCAGTTTATGTGTGTGATACTTTAAATCTGGGTGGAGCTTCGCAGGGTTTGTTGATGTGTAGAGGGGATACATAAATGAACGTCATTGAGATTGAGGAATCAGGAGAGGCCACTAGTAAGTGTGATTATTATATTGAATTTGATTTAAGTTGTATGGGATATGTGTGATCCTAATTGTTGTATTGTTGTTGTCCTTTTTTCTTCTAAGGTTAACAACCTATTTGAATTTGATTAAATTATCAAACCTAGGAGTTGTTTCCGTCCATCTTGATTCCACCCATACTGTCGGGCAGGGCAGGAATTTCACGAGGGCCACGAGGGCCATGGCAGTCTGCCTCTTTTCTGACACGGCTTCAACACCAGCATATTTTGAAGGAGGAAAAAAAAATCAGCGATTTGAGCCTGGAATGCACCGCTCGGACGGTCTATGATGACAGTTGACATCAGTCTAGGACCTATCTCCGCCCACCCCCTCACGCGTCCGTGTGCGTAGGACGGTCTAGGACCTAGCTAGCTGATTCTCCGCTCAAGAAAAGGCTGAGGTGAGGTAAGGTTTTGTGATGATCCTGTTTGCCGTTAAGTTTTTCATTTGTCCAGCTTTAAGTGTAATTTTATGGATAACATTACTATTTCTTGCTCGTATGGTAATGCATAATTATAATATTTTGAAGTGTTTTTGTTACTACTTGGATAAGTTATCAGGGTTCGTACGGGTGCTTGAAATCCTTGAAAATGCTTGAATTTTTACGAGGTGTTTTCATGACTTGAAAAGTGCTTGAATTTTGGGAATGGTGCTTGGATTTGAGATAAAGTGCTTGAAATTGTAAATGCTTTACTTTTACAATAAATTGCTGTCTGACTGAATAGTTCGCTTTTTAGATTAAAAGAAAATAAAGAAGTCGGAGCGCGCTTAGTTGCTTCGCTTCTACATAAAACAGCTCTGCTCCGGCCTTCCCGCGCTATGCGCGCGACCTGCAAGTGTTTTATTTGTGTGACCTGGGCATTCTAATGAGAGAATGACAGTATGCCAGGAGGTTGCTGTTTTAACGAGCGTTGGCTATCCGAAAAGAAATACAAGCTGTGGCTAAAACGAGGATCAACCCAACGATTCGCCTTCTGCACAGTTTGCCACAAAGAATTTCAATTATTCGCGATGGGAGAGTCTGCGCTGACGAGCAATATGAAAGGTAAGCCGTAGTAGAGCATTTTGGATTAGGCTAACGTTGCATGTTACGTTTGTTTAAGCTAGTAACGTTAGCGAACTCGATGTGGGATAATTGCTTATGCAGGTGACAATAATAAAAAGGAGCGTACCTATGTCAGTATGTGCGACAGTCGCCATCCTGTGGTTTTCAGAGGATGAAGCACATAAAAGCAATGTATTTCTACTGGTAGTATTTTTCGTGCCTAAACTTGCTCCATCGAAATCAGTCACATTGACCCGAAGACACATTTTGAGTTATACACTGTTGGAAAGAGGATATTCCTAGCTTTCTAACGGAGGAAACATATTTTCGTTTGTATTAATGGTCTGGGGGAAGCTCGCGAGTGTGTGTTTGTGTGTTTGTGTATTTTTGCGTTTGTGTGTATTGTGTTAGTTTCCCGGGGAAAACACTCACGAGAAACACCGGCTGTTGTTATGCCTGCTTTGACGTAAAGTTACTCCATTCTCCGCTTGTAATTATGCCGTTACAAGCTTCAAAGTTGTATTTATCATCTGAATTTGCCGAAACAAGTTTACTATTCTGAAAGCCAAGACTTTGTTTATTTGAAATCAGATGAAAACAAACTGTAAAGGACCCTGCCGTGTTATCTATGATTACTATACACAAGGGGTCGGCAACCCCTGGCACGCGTGCCAGCATTGGCATCATAGCCGTGGGAACATGTTTCAAATGGGGGGTGCTGTGGGGATGACACCAGGGCTGGTTCTGACCAATGTGCTGCTAGGCAAGATTTTAGCTGGCAATGAAAAACCTCTACAAAAGACCAATACACTGCAAAAAGAGAAATATATTGACATGGTGGACAGCTTATATAACAAGGCTTCCAATTTATTATATATTATAACATGTTTTAATTGGGGGGGTGGACTTCACATCCTCTAGAGGGGGGTCCGGGGGTACCCCCCCAGGAAGATTTTTTTAACATTTTAAAGTAAAATGCTTCAATTTGGTGCACTTTGAGCGCCCAATTAGAGACTGATCTAGGGGGTACAACTCTAAACACCCATATGAAAAAGATCGGTTTGCATTTTATTAATCAAATAAGTAGGTATGTGAACATTTCCAATAACCTACCATAGCCAATAACAAATACATGTAACTTATTTGATTTGTGTTGTTCATTCATATCTTATTTTACCAGTTAACATTTATTTATTTATGTATATTTTAAAATCTCTCCAGTTTTAAACAATATTTTTGGTTTACTGTCCTATAGTATACATTGGAATGATTTCAAACCTGTTTTTATTTATCCTAATAATTATAAAGGTGTGCCTTGGAAATATTTGTTTACATAAATTGTGATCAAAACGTTTGAGACCCACTGAGATAACTTCGACTAAAGTGAACTATCTAAGCCCTCAGAGTCCTTTACCTCACTGAGCCTCTCAGTCTGACAGAAGAGGACTCTCCCTCCACATTATTGTAGAAACAGCTTCTTATATCCGTTAGCGCAGCAGAAGCTAACAACAATCCCCGCCGGTACCGCGGTATCCCTCTCTCTATCTCTCTCACTTTGGCTGTGAGCTGCGGGCGCCTGCTAAGCCAACATCCCCCACTTTCATCACTTACAGCGCCCATCGTACAGGGCAAATGGAAAATGTAACCGGGGTGAAAAGGGTGTTATCTTTACTTAATTATGAATGTTGTTACATCAAGAATGAAAATTCGTTTTTTTTAATTATATCTTGTGGAAGTGCAGATCCCCTGTCCTCCACCAGGGGGTGCTGCAGCACCCTCAGCACCCCTACTTCCCACGGCCCTGATTGGCATAACCAGTGGCACACTAGGAATAAGTGGAATAAGTGTGCAAAATATTTAAATTAATTTTCGGATCCTGAACGCGAGACCGCCGCCAGAGCTCGTCTCCCCGTTACCTGCAGAAGGAAGCCATGCACGCAACGCAGCCCCGCTCTCTTTAACTCCAGGTGACTTTCTGCCGCTTTCCTCCGTGGTGCAGTGCTGATCGTTTCACCACGGAGGAAAGCACTTCACTAATTGCAGTACCCATAATGAGCTGTACAAATGACGCAGTTTTTGCGTGGCTGTGTATTTAGTTGAAAGCCCAGTGGCGATATGCTCATCTCTCATCGAAATAATATGCTACAAAGGGGCGGACTGGCCATCTGTGTGTTGAACTTTCCTGTCGGCTCCCAGACCGTAGTCGAGGAGGGCAGAAGCAACAAGCTTCAGGTTCAATAACCCACTTTAGCTTAAATGACTGGAGAGAGGCGAGCTCTTCTTGGGAGGACGTTGCATTTATTTAGCTGTTCTTCTGTTTCACAAAATACATCACAGACCTCTGTTTTTCTGCTTTCCCGTTTCACTTCCAGAAACATATACACGTTCCCTCACTGTCGCTCTACCATTCACAAACACACATGCACAAGCCGCACCCCTCTCTCTCTCTCTTAAAGGGACAGCGATCTCATCTCACTCTGCATGACCCTAATATCATAACTTGTGTGTTCTGGAGAATCACAGAACGGACGATCGTCCTTATTATTATGCCGTTTAAACCAATTATTTAAATGTGGTTGTTAAATTCGGCATCATGTAAGTTGCGCTGACAGGTCCACACACTGCTTCCCCGCAGCGAGGCTCCCGCGGCCTCCAGCTGATAGTTGACGAGCGTCAAGCTCCTCAACCACCCCCCACCCCCCCCCCGTTGATAATTATCGATCGTTGGCACGCTGATAACATTTTTAAAATGGCACTTCATATCAAAAAGGTTGCCGACCCCTGCTATACGCCATACATTCATAATGTCAGCGGGAGGGAGGGGGGAGCATCGCTACGTAAAAGCATTAGTGCGAGGGAGAGCTGTCATCTTCCCTTTACAAGCTTCAAACATGTATTTATCGGGAGATTTTGGCAATAAAAGTTTCATATTCTGCAAAAAATTCCCTGGAAACCTCCAAAACCCTTACACAGAAAGAAGATCTCTGCACATAGCCGTGGGAACATGTTTCAAATCGGGGGTGCTGTGGGGATGACACCAGGGCCGGTTTTGACCAATTGGCTGCCCTAGGCAAGATTTTAGCTGGCAATGAAAAACCTCTACAAAAGACTAATACACTACAAAAAGAGAAACGTATTGATATGGTGGACAGCTTATATAAAAAGGCTTCAAATGTATTTAGTATTGCATGAACATGTTGAATTGGGGGGTGGACTTCAGATCCTCTAAGGGGGTCCGGGGGTGTCCCCCCGGGAAGATTTGTTTAACATTTTAAAGTAAAATACTTCAATCTGGTGCACTTTGAGCGCCCAATTACTAGAGACTGATCTAGGGGATACAACTCTAAACACCCATGGGAAAAAGATCGGTTTGTATGTGAACATAACCAATAGCCTACCATAGCCAATAACAAATAAATGTAGGCTAACTTGTTTTATTTTTGTGGTTCATTTATATCTTATTTTACCAGTTAACATTTATTTATGCATATTTTTAAATCTCTCTGGTTTTAAACAATATTTTTGGTTTACTGTCCTATAGTATACATTGGAATGATTTCAAACCTGTTTTTATTTATCCTAATAATTATAAAGGTGTCCCTTTGAAGTATTTGCTTACATAAATTGTGATCAAAACGTTTGAGACCCACTGAGATAACTTAGACTAAAGTGAACTGTCTAAACCCTCAGAGTCCTTTACCTCACTGAGCCTCTCAGTCTGACAGGACAGAACTCTCTCTCCACATTATTGTAGAAACAGCTTCTTATATCCGTTAGCGCAGCAGAAGCTAACAACAATCCCCGCCGGTACATCTTGTGGAAGTGCAGATCCTCTGTCCTCCACCAGGGGGTGCTGCAGCACCCTCAGCACCCCTACTTCCCACGGCCTTGTCTCTGCACACGCTTTTTTATATCAGCTTTGTGTTTCAATGGTTTTGTCCTAACCTTGGAGAGCCGTATGTTTACTGCCACCCTAAAAGGACCTCAAAAATGTTAAAAATGTTAATAAAGAATTTATTGAAAAGTTAGTTGGCTGATTGTTTTATATTGGCTCAGCCAGGTTATATGGGATGCCCAGTCTAGTATATATGATATGGGTCACTCATTTTACAATATTAAACTTTGTTTTCTTATCTTTAATTTGTCATCCTTATGTAGAATGCTATTACGAAACACACATTTGGTTGTTTATAGCATAAAGAACATCGGATTTAATGTGAGGTAGGGAAATAATCATTTGAGTATAAATATGTGCATATAAATATGTAATTTACAACAGCTGTGCGCTGCTTGAAAAGCTTGAAAAGTGCTTGAATTTGACTTTGGAAAAGGTGTAAGAACCCTGAGTTATGTTGCAGTTGTGTTCTTTTTTTATTATTATCTAGTGCTAGGCAGTTAGCGCTGTGTTGTTAGCTGTCAAAGACCTCTGTGCAGACTTATTTGACCACCGGCGATCGCAGACGGAAGTTCAAAGTTTGCTGCTCGTTTATATCGCCCAAATTTCAAAACGCGATCAAAATACCCATTCACATGTCTTGTGGCATGCCTGAACTGTCTACATACGACATTGTGCGTCACCATAGTAGGGAAACTTTCCTCCCATTATGGTCCATATTCTTGTTGGAGAAGGGAAGAATGTACCCCAATCTGCTGCACCTAATACAAATAGTCCTAGTTTTTCCTGTCTCTACCTCTCAAGTTGAACGGCAGTTCTCAGTAATGAAGAGAATGCAGGGCGATTGGCGTTTAAGCCTGCACACTTCAACAATTGAAGATCTACTCCTCATCAAATCCCAGGGTTGTGCTCCTGCTGAATATCAAAGTGATGAAGCTGTGGCAAGATAGTGGGCAGCTGGCATCAACAAAAGGAGACCCAATATTCATCCCTATGGTCAAAGGAACCCCAAAAGTCCAAATCTCCCTGACTCGTCATCATCTCCATCTTCAAGTGACTCAGAATAAGGACGCACCTTGACGTAGGCCCACTACCACAGTCTCACAGTGAGCCAAACATGTCTGTGCTATAAGAATCCTTTGTAGTTTTAATAAAGAATTTGTTTAATTGCAATTTGGTGTCCATTGAATGCTTAATAAATATATATAAAAGTATTGTAAATGCATATACAATCGTAGTCACTTCATATCGTATGTTAAATCATTGTTTTAATTTATGGCCTTGGTGCCCTGGCTTTTGGCCTTTGTGCCCTTAAAAAATTGACAACTCAAAAGGCCAAGTGGCCTTGCCCCTAAAATGACGAAATTCCAGGCCTGCTGTCGGGAGATAGACAGTACACTAGGCGTTCGAGCACCATCGCCAGAACTGACCATTTAGAGATTGGCCTGTAGTTATTTAAAATAGTTGCCTCCCCTCCTTTTAGTAAAGGCAAGACTTAAGCTGACTTCCATACTTTTGGAATTGCATTTGTGTTGAGGGAGAGGTTAAAAAGAGTAGTGAGAGGAAGAGCAATCAAATCTGCAGCTATCTTTAAAAAGAAAGGTTCTACGTTGTCCGGGCCAGCCGGTTTCTTAGGATCTAACTTGGTTAATGCTTCATGAACAACATTGACAATAAAAGGAGTAAAACTGAAAGGGTTTTCCAGACCACATTGTTCAGAGTCACGGATTGGGGTTTTCACAGAAGCAGAGTTAGAAACAGAATCAAACAGAGCCACAGGACACAAAATGCTCATTAAAGCAATTTAACATGGTGGCTCTGTCAGATATAGAGCCAGATGCTATGGTAAGGCACGGAGGTAGCTCATTACGGATCTCACCGGTGGATATCGATTTTATGGCTTTCCAACATTTCCTAGGATTATTTAGGTGTTTTGTGGTAACTGACAAATAGTACTTTGGCTTAGCACTTTTGACATGTGATGTGAAGCTATTCCTTAGCTGCCTAAAACGCAGCCATTCTACCTCTGAGCCTGATTGCTGAGCCTTTGCCCAGGCCTTGTTTCTCTCATGAAGGAGACTAGACAGTTCAGCAGAAAACCAAGGATTGTCTCGTCCCTTTACTCTAAATGTACGCAGGGGTGCATGTCTATCAATGATCTCCGTAAAACCAAGATAAAAATAAGACCATGCAGTTTCAACATAAGCACACAGATCGATTTTTCCCCAATCAAACCCAAACAGATCATGAACAAAACCCTGCTCAACAAAATGTTTTATGTCTCTCTTAATAATAATACAAGGTTTCATCTTTTGGACTTTAGTGTCCCTAATTGTGGCTACAGCACAGTGGTCAATCACATTATTCGCAAATACTCCCACAGATGAGTATTTATAGGGAACATTAGTTAGAATGAGATCAATTAGGGAGGATTTATTAGGGGACTAGTTAGGGCGAGTAGGTATGTCAACAATCTGAGTAACATTTAAGGAGATACAAAGGTTTTTAAAATCCTCTGACACTGCAGTTAACCAGTCCCAGTTCAAATCTCCAAGTAGCACTATTTCCTTGTAGTCTAGCTGTGATAAAAGATTTGCTAGCGAAGACAAGGAGTCCTTGACAGCTGAGGGGGGTCTGTAACAGCCCACCACCATGACCTGTTGCCCCTTTGCCACTTCTATATTTAAGGCTACAAATTCGAATTGCTTACTGATAGATTTGGAAACTAATGTGGATACACTGAACTTATTCTTAACATAAATGGCAACGCCACCACCTTTATTAGGCCGGTCGGAACGATACACATTATAACCATTTAAGGCAATGTCAGAGGCAAAAATAGATTTATTTAGCCATGTTTCTGATAAAACAATGACGTCAGCGTCAGTCGAGCTTGCCCAAACTCGGATAAAATCTGGTTTACCTAACAGACTGCGCACATTCAAATGGATGAAACACAACCCAGACCTAGCTTTAAAATCAGCAGGAGTAGCGATCTGACTACTACTACTGGGCGGACCAGGGTTAGGTTGTACATTTCCTGACAGTAATAGCAACAAAAAAAACAGGCATCTTTTCCTATTAATCGTCACGCATACATTGTCATCTACTTTAGAAACACCGGAAAAGTCTGCGAGAGTGTGATTTGAGCTTAAGAAGCAGTCCTGAAGAACCATCATCGCAGGAAAACAAAAAAGACAAACATATTTTGTCGAGCAGATTGTCTGTGACAAGGCAACCGGTAATTGTTTGTGCAACACATCCGAACCTTTGCAGGGGATGTCTACTGCGGGTGGCAGAACAGACCTGAATCCAGTAGACTTCTCAGAATGACTAGAGATCTTCTCATAGTCCAAAACAGTTAACAGGCACAGCAGAATCCCGATGTGGGCCATTTTCCCAGACCAGCACACAGTATCCGCGATATTCCTGGAGCAAATCAGCACAGCAGCAAAGGACAGGCAAAAGCAGCAGCGTGGAAGCGCTCCGGTCCCTCCGTGGTATCCCCGGGGTGAAAGCAGGCCTCTGCAACAGCAGAACCAGGACAGGTGGAAAGCAGGCCCCAGCCGTGGTAAAATCCTACTTCGCACAGCAGCACACGCCCGGTGGAATCAGGCCAAGCCCGAAGCGTGGATCCACTACGTCTCTCCGCGACGACTCCGGGGTAGAATTTACCTCATAATCAGCAATATGGCGCAGATTTTTAAAAGGCCGCATATTTATCAAAAGGCCGCATAATCCCCGCATTTTTCCACACAAAGTTGGGGGAAAAAAAGTTAACTCGTCTTGGGTCTTGACGTGAAGTAGTGATGATGATGACGTGACGTCATCAGCTCGCGCATCACAGAAGGTAAACAACACCGTAGAGCAGGGGTCGGCAACCCCTGGCACGCGTGCCAGCATTGGCACGCGGCACCGTAACCAGTGGCACACTAGGAATAAGTGGAATAAGTGTGCAAAATATTTAAATTGTATTTTCGGATCCTGAACGAGACCGCCGCCAGAGCGCGTCTCCCCGTTACCTGCAGAAGGAAGCCATGCACGCAACGCAGCCCCGCTCTCTTTAACTCCAGGTGACTTTCTGCCGCTTTCCTCCGTGGTGCAGTGCTGATCTTTTCACCACGGAGGAAAGCACTTCAATAATTGCAGTACCCAAAAGAGCTGTACAAATGCCGCAGTTTTTGCATGGCTGTGTATTTAGTTGAAAGCCCAGTGGCGATCTGCTCATCTCTCATCGAAATAATATGCTACAAAGGGGCGGACTGGCCATCTGTGTGTTGAACTTTCCTGTCGGCTCCCAGACCGTAGTCGAGGAGGGCAGAAGCAACAAGCTTCAGGTTCAATAACCCACTTTAGCTTAAATGACTGGAGAGAGGCGAGCTCTTCTTCGGAGGCCGTTGAATTTATTTAGCTGTTCTTCTGTTTCACAAAATACATCACACCCCTCTCTCTCTCTCTCTCTCTCTCTCTCTCTCTCTCTCTCTCTCTCTCTCTCTCTCTCTCTTAAAGGGACAGCGATCTCATCTCACTCTGCATGACCCTAATATCATAACATGTGTGCTCTGGAAAATCACAGAACGGACGATCGTCCTTATTATTATGCCGTTTAAACCAATTATTTAAATGTGTTAAATTCGGCATCATGTAAGTTGCGCTGACAGGTCCACACACTGCTTCCCCTCAGCGGGGCTCCCCCACCCTCCTGCCGATAGTTCACGAGCGTCAAGCTCCTCAACCGCCCCCCCGTTGATAATTCTCGATCGTTGGCACGCTGATCAGTTTTTTTTTTTTAAATGGCACTTCATATCAAAAAGGTTGCCGACCCCTGCCGTAGAGTGAACGTGTGGAACTAACACGACGAACATTTCTGCTAAAGACCCCGATGTCTTTCACGATAGTGGGGGGAAACTATTCTGCACCCCGTGCAACTGTGTGTTGGAGCATACGTCTTAGAGAAAGTTGACGGTGACGACCCACTTTGATTCATTCAAACATTCGAAAATGCTTTCTGCTGCTGCGGACAAGAAAGCCAAACAACTCACGTTCACCGAGGCATCAACCTCCAAAACCCTTTCGTGGGCTACAAGAAACGAAGTGAGTAGCCTACAAGATTGAAGTTGGTCAGATAACGAACGAGTAAATGAAAACAGAATGAGGCGGAGAAGTGTGTGTGTGTGTGTGTGTGTGTGTGTGTGTGTGTGTGTGTGTGTGTGTGTGTGTGTGTGTGTGTGTGTGTGTGTGTGTGTGTGTGTGTGTGTGTGTGTGTGTGTGTGTGTGTGTGTGTGTGTGTGTGTGTGTGTGTGGGTGTGTGTGTGTGTGTGTGTGTGTGTGAGAGAGAGAGAGTGTGTGATTAAAATAGCCCCATTGCTTTTACAATAAATAAACATTGAATGTGTTTAATTGAGTAGGAAAGGGGTTTAACGTTAGTGGCAGGTTGTGTGTGAGAGAGAATAAATAAGACAGCCCAATATTTGAAAAAAAATCTATTCTTTTTCGCAACTTTCCGCATATTCCGCAACTTCCCACAATTTCACCGCATAAAATCACATAAAACCCCCGCATGTTTAATCGCATAATCAAGGATTTTAGCCCGCATAATCAAGGATTTTAGCCCACATAATCAAGGATTTTTGCCCGCGTTTTTCTGGAGGGTCTAATTAATAAATACTTTGTAGGTATAAACAGAGGACGCAAGCTGGACAGCATGATCATCCGTCCGTCACAGAACTGACAGCATCTGCTGCTGAAAAGAAGAGGGAACAGTGGAGGCTCAATCAGATGCGACGTAGGGAAAGAAAGAGGCAGGTGGAAGCTGTGATGAACCTCACACCTCTGTCTGAGGACTCTTTTGAGGAGCCTCCTGAAGTATTATTTGAATTATTTGAAGTATTAAAGCAACGTGTTATGGCAGGACAGTTCAATCTAGTATATTCATTTTAATGTCACCTTATATATTCGTGGGTGTTAAATTTGAAAGTACATTTTTACTGTTTAAATAATAGAGAGGCTTTTCATATATTCCTGAAACAATGTCCCACTACTTAGTAATAATAAATTAAAGCAATAGTCTTTTCTTCCACTTTTCATGTGTAGTCAAAAGGATGGTTTTATGACCTTTGACATCTGCTTTGCAGTTCCCAGCAAGGAAGGGGCCCTGAGTCTCTAGCTTCCTCTGCTAATTGCTAAAACCCGTATTGATTAGCCCAAAGGGAGATGTGCCTCAGATACAAGACAGTTGAAGTCTTGTAGAATTAATGTTTATCTCCTACAGACCCCAAAAGAGGCCTTGAGACTTGGGTCACCCAGCAGTAAATGAGATAAAGGTCCTTTTGAGCTTATCAATACAATGTATTCATTCCTAGTAAGCTGACTTTGGGGTGAAGGGAAGTTCAGGGAAGCCATTAAGCGATAAGAACAATTAACTTCTGTTAAAGATACATGATAGGATGTGTGTGTTGAAGATGTTTAGGGGGAATGAGTATATGTCCTGTCAAAGAGTCCTCTGTCATGACTCCAAATCATTGATTGGGGGATCTGCCTGAGGGCAGAGGGACAGAAAACACACACACACACACACACGCGCACAGAAGCAACATGGAATCAACAAACTGACTTACTACCTGGGATCCCGCCCAGAAGGGAAACCGACCAATGGAACACTGCCAACTCACTGTCTAGCTCGCTCAGAAGTGAACTCTGTGTATAAATGTTGTGATCATTTTGAAGATCGGGGCTCTTGTTTCTGACTGGCCGTTCCTGAGACATGTCTCACACGGTGGTAGAACCTGAGCCTGGACTACTCTGCAGAGTGCTTCGTGATTCGGTGATGTATTTGTATTATTACTTTTTATCATTAAAACAAGATTATTGTTTAACTTGCATTCTGGTGTTTCTTAATCCCTTCCTTTTTATGAATTTACCCTAGCAGGACGGAGCTGCCATCCATGGAGGACCTTTTCTCCCAGCCACTCAGGAAGAAAGCCCACAGGATTATTAAAGACCCCAGCCACAAACTGTTCTGTCTGCTGCCATCTGGCAGGCGGTACCGCAGCATCAGGACAGTTTCATCCCACAGTCCATCAGACCATTTAATACCTGAGCTTGCACTATTTATATTTGTATTGTTGTTTTTTATATATTTTTTTTTATGTCTTGTAAATTGCACTGTTGAGAAACATGCAATCTAAGTGTCTTATACATTACATATTTAAATCGTAGTGTATGTTATGACAATAAACCTTTGAATCTTGAATCTTAAATTATTATTCTGTTTTTCGTGAATCAAGTTTGAGATTCAAATGTAACAGAGTCCATCCCTTTTACCTAAACTGCTTGAATATACAGTACTTAGGCCAAGATCTTATGATCTAAAGTTAAACGAGTGATAGGAATGCAGGTTTTGAATAATAAATAATGAACTTTTAAAAGGCCTTTTTCTCAAGAGTGAAACAACAGTTTATGACAACTTAGCTATATAGCCTAACCCTAGCCTTAACCCTGGCTTTACTTGTGTTGTCCAGCTGTAGCTGAATGTCCTTCAATTAGCTTTTTCCAGAGTTTACCTTTTTATTTACCTCTTGCTCTTAATATAAAAATATCTTGTTTTCAGCTAGTATTCATCTTTGTGTAAACCATGAAGGAGTTCTTCAGCTATAGTTTTTTAATAATATCATTGAACTGAAGGAATTGCTAGTGGGAATGCTTTATGCTGAGAAAATCTGACGCTAAACTGCTATGCTGAAATGTAATGTGTAAGAAAAAAGTGAAGAATTTAGATTTAAATGATACATGAACACAGGGGGCTTGAATGTGTGATGAGAGAAGAAAAGAAAGTAAAAAAGCTTGGAAAAGCAGCAGAATATTTGAACTGCAAACTTTTGAACTAACTTGATGGCGAATGATCTGTCGCCATGCCAACGGCATTTGATGACATCCAATAATATGCTTAGATGCTTTGATGGCTGCATCGTTACCAAACCTGTGAAGTTTTGGGCCATTTGGAGCATTTTCACTGAAGTTATGAGAAAACCGTGCTTCATGGTGAGCATTGTGTTGCCATGGCAACGGCATTTGAAGAAATCTCAAAACTGTCCCGTAGATGTCTTCACGGCTGGACTGTTAGCACTGTTAGGAGTTATAGCGACATCGTCTTTTATGGCGAGGGATGCGTTTCCATGGACACGGCATATGAAGACACCCCATAATTGACGTAGAGCTGTTGAGGGCAGGAACATTAACCATGATCTAAAGTCTGCTGCAGTTTTATGGCGAGGGATGCGTTGCCATAGTAACAACATTACGTAACATCAAATTTGATGTAGAGCTGTGTTAATCATTATCTGAAGTCTGCTGCTCTGAGCATGTCAGTTGGAGTTATGAAATCATCGTGTTCCATGACACAGGTGTTTATATTTGAGCTAATGACGTGTCCAGAGATCAAAGGTTTCCATGGTGATGTGCAGTAATCAGTGAAAGGAGAGCATTTTCATTGTTCTGAATGAGAGATAAACATGTGAACGTTTTGTTGAAGAACCGTAACATATATCTGTGACATTTCATTCATTTGTGTACTTTAGGGTTAATAATGTGGCTTTTTTGGCAGTTTAACTAAAGGTGTGCGGCTGCTGTGGTGGGGAAAGATGAGGCTGAACTTACAATGGGGTTTAATGGAGAGATGTTGAAAGTTTTTGTCACTTCATGCGACCAAGAGGGATTTTGTTTAATTATTTTGCTTAATTATTTTTTATTTTTCAAGCTACGAGATGTTTTCCTACGTTTTTCATGAACAATTATGTCTCAAGAATGTAGGGTTTGGGAATTATGGCAGGTTTAAAAGAAAATATGAAGGCAAAATTAAATCTGTCCTCCACTCTAGCTGTGACATCACGCACTCTAAAATCTGAAGAAGGCCTCTTTACCAAGGTCTTAACAATGTTTAATATCTCTAAAAGTATGATTAAAAGTTGTGTTACACAAATAATGTCAGAAAGATGTGTAACATTTTAAAGTTGGAATGAGGTTTCTGAGTGAAAGTATGAAGGAACAGTTTGCAGTTGAAGTTGCATGAAGATTTTTCAAGTCTGAAGAGTTTCTCCATTGACTTCCATGTTAAAAATGTGATGAATTATGGGATGTATCTCTGGAATTATGAAAGTTATGAATAAGAAAAGTAATAGCACTCGATTCCCGACCGAGCTGAACATTTTGATGTTTGAACGGAGTTTCTGCGATGTGGAATGTGGGAGCAGAAGAGGCGCAAAATATCCCGGCGGAATAATGAATAATTTTGCGCGTCGAAGAACAGCATTGTATCAGCATTCCCACTAAATTAACAAACACATTAACCATCACATCTTGGGGAAAATATTGAAATGTATGAATCCTTAATTTTTAAGATAATCTACCATTGCAGCATGTGAATGATTTTGTATAGGATTGAATAAGCATCATGCCTCTATGATAGGCAATGGTAGTGGTTCAGGCAGTGGTTCAGTCTGGAGGGGATTTGACTTTGGACCGAAGGGTTGCCGGTTCATGTCCCGATTGGACAAAAAAATACCGAGTGTGGGCTGGAACTGGAGAGGGGCCAGTTGACCTCCTGGGCCGATGCCGAAGTGCCCTTGAGCAAGGCACCTAACTGCTCACTGGTGCTGGCTAGACTGGCTGCCTCCCATCTGACCTCTCAACTGCATGTGTGCATATAACTGTGTGTATTTGTATATGTATGTGCATGTTGTACAAGTGTGTACTGTGAGTATATGTACCTGTATGACAGAGTGGAAACTGAATTTCCACCTCCGCGAATCAATAAAGGTCCATCTTCTTCTTCTTAAAAGAACCCCCAAAACTTTGAGAGGTGATAAAAACTCCTTTAAACTGCGACAACGCATCTACAGCTTCTATGATTGTGGATTCTAATATAAAATGAAAATGTACTAATCCAAAGTGCAGGGTCATGCATCGTAGCTACATGCTACCAGGGCTTCCACCCCTTTAGTAATATTTACAATTACTTATATTATTTAATAAGTTTGATGGGTTCCATTACCATGTAGGACGGACATGAGAAGGGAAAGGCAATAAGGGAAAGAATAATGAAAGAAATAAGGAGAAAATAGAATAAGATGGACCTTTATTGATCCCCTGAGGGGGAAATTCAGTTTTCCACTCGGTTTTATATACACACATGTGCAATATACACTCACATGCATACATGTAAGTTATGTAATAAAAAATTGCATTTGAAAACATTTGCCACACAAGTCCTCTTGAAAATAATCAATTATAACGCTGTTTGTAAAGATAACATTGGGTAGCATAGCACTGATCGGCAAAAGCAACATTCTAATCACACTAAGTAGTGAGGGAGGCAGAAAGTTTGATATAGTGTATTTCTGGTATATTCATTTTAATGTCACCTCATATATTTGTGTGTGTTAAATTTGAAGGGACAAAGTACATTTTTCCTCTTTTAAATATAGCGCAATAGTCTTTTATTCCACTTTTATGTGTAATCAAAAGGGTGTTTTTTTTGGCTATCTGTGGTTGAGAATAATACAAATGACCTTTGACATCTGCTTTGCAGTTCCCAGACCTCTGAAGAGGCCCTGAGTCTCTGGCTTCCTCTGTTAAGTGCTAAAACTATTATTGATTAAGCCAAAGGGGGTTTTCCTCAAATATAATGCAGTTAAAGTCCTGTTAATTAGTGATTCATGTCCAGCATGCATTAGTTAAGAAACTATAAGGATGTTGGTGTGTTGAAATGTACGTGCATTTTCTGCAAGACTCTTATCAGATCAGGAGATGATTGGGTCACACACAAGTTAGAGAGACAATGGTCCTTCTGATTCTAAAGTAAGCTGACTTTGGGGTGAAGGGAAGTACAGGGAAGGCCTTAGGCCATGGGAACAGTTAAGCTTTGTTATTTACCTAATCCTAAAGATGTCATGAGATGATGACTGGTAAATCTATACAAATATGGCTTTCATAAAGAAAAAACGGTGACTGTTGTGTGATAAGATACATGATAGGATGTGTGTGTGTGTGTGTTCTGAAGATGTTTAGGGGGAATGAGTATGTGTCCTGTCAAAGACTCCTCTGTCATGACTCCAAATCATTGATTGGGGGATCTGCCTGAGGGCAGGGGGAGAAACACACACACACACACACACACACACACACACACACACACACACACACACACACACACACACACACACACACACACACACACACACGCACACACGCGCGCACGCGCGCGCGCACAGAAGCAACAGATGGAATCAACAACTGCGGTCTCACTACCTGGGGTCCCGCCCAGAAGTGAAACCGACCAATGGAACACTGCCAACTCACTGGCTAGCTCGCTCAGAAGTGAACCCGCCAATAACAAATAGCTTGGAAGGAGCAAGCGACAAAACTCCTCCCCACCTGTGTATAAATGTTGTGATCATTTTGAAGATCGGCGCTCTTGTTTTTGACTTGCCGTTCCTGAGACGTGTCTCACACGGTGATAGAACCTGAGTCCGGAGTATTCTGCAGAGTGCTTCGTGATTAGGTGAATAGGAGATTGGGTGATGTATTGTATGTTTTTACCATTAAAACAGATTATTGTTTAACCCTTATCCTGGTGCTTTGACTTTTCCTTCTTTTAAAACAAACTCATAGAGGAACGCGCGGAGCAGAGGTTCTGCCCCAACAATTTGGTGAATCCCGACGTCATGACGTGGTGACGTGCCGACGTGGTGACGTCATGAGTAGGGTTTTTTAGAGGAAAATCAGCATCCAGCAGACGAATGGTCCGGAGAAGAGGCCTAGAATAATCTCTGACAACTAAAACGAGGATCCCACAATTGAAAGGTGAGCAGACGAGCCTGTTTCTATCGAAGGTCTGTAATTGGCTAAACTAAATTTTAGAGTTGTCAGAGACATATTCCGGTGTCATAGTTTTTACGGTGGAATATGCAATACATATTTTAGATAGGTAGGAAAGTTATATAAAATAAAAGTGAATCAACGAGGTGTGGTGTGTAAGAAGACGGTGAAAGGCCCCGTACTTTTTTCAAAAGTAGACCGCTAAGACTCGTTGGGGATGTTCAGTGGCTTTTTCAGACGCCATCCGGAACAAATCAGAATAACAATTCTTAGGTTCATAGGAATCAAAGTTAAGTTATATGTAAAAATCCAAGAGGAGAAAACGCAAACTTCGAAAAGCCATTTGAAACTAACGGATCTCGCTATCTCTTGTTCTGTTGGGTTTAAACTCCCATTCTGTTGAAAGAAATATTGCATCTTAAAAGCTGCACAGACAGTGAGGAGGATATATTTATGTACCAGGTGAATAAATAGAATATATTATTGAACATGAAACAGCCTTAGTCAGATGAATAGATACGGAGTCATAATGAAAGGAGAATTTGAACGAGAGGAGCGTGAGTTAAGAGCTTACGAGAACAGTGGGTTCAAGCAGAAAAATTGAATAAAAGGATAGCAGAAGTGTTAATTGTTGAAAGAAGCCCCCCTTCTCCTAAAAAGGCTGAGAGCTGCAGCGGGGGAGAGAGAGGGGGGTTTCAGTATTTGTCTGTGAGAGTCCCCCCCCCCTTTTTCCTCTCGAGAGCAGCAGCGGCCCGGAGGGTGTCTGCTTGCTTTTTTCTCTAATGCCTGAAGTTGGAAGGAAATACATTGAAAATTAACATATCAATGTGTGATTTGAACTGGTAGATATATTGAAATAAATAAGAAACAATGATTTGCTGCTATTTAAACATAGTCTTTGAGAACTGATTGATACCGTTACATTGCGTTGTGAATTTCATGGTAGTTGTCATTAACTAAGGATTGTACTTAATTATACTTCAAAGAAAAAATTATATTACATACAGTAACATTAGGGGAAAGTGAAAAGAGGTTTACTGAGTATATGAAGTACATTAAAGTTAAGGCTTTATTCAAATTAAATATAATAGGTGAATTTTTCCACTTAGTATAAAGACATGGAAAGAGGAGAATTTGTTAGACATGAAATAACCAACTCACTGGAAGAAATATATATTGTAAGGTTATTTAGGAGTTGTTATCATATACAGTTACTCTCAGTTGATGGTTGTTTAAAGTAGATAGGAAACTTAAAACGTAAACGATTCGCCAGAATTGTGTTTTTAAGTTTATGAAGAAGGAGTAGAAAGTAAAAAGAAGGTTTTTGTAAGTGTGTCAGAGAGAATCTGTTAATGTTAAAGCATGACAGAGATGCTGCACAAGGTTTTGCTCCAGCCATCTCACACGGTTACACAAAGGGGCTGCAGGGCGCAGAGAGGAGGAGAGAGAGAAAAGTCAGATGGTTTGAAGAAGTATAGAGAGAGTACAGGTTATATAGAGTTAACAACTATTCTGGAAAATGTCATATTGTTTTATGAGTAACATAAAATAAAGAATATATTTAATAGATATAAGAACAGCAGGCTAACCACTGGTTAACAATTAAGTAGTAAGGACAGAAAGCTGTTCCGTGATGATTTATTTATGTTTCAACTTTAGTAATAATGAAGATTACATTTTGTAATAATTCCTTTAAGTGTTCCAAAAATATATTCATTAACTGTAGTCAGATTACTTGTTTTGGAAATGTAGCGCTCAATACAGTTAGTTTTGTATTCTGTTACAAACCTAACCATGTTTGTAACACAAATTAGATAAACAATTTGAAAACCAATAGAATAAGCAAGAAGATTAAAGGATGAATCTATAGTGGTTAAGAAAGGTGTCTTTGTTTTGCCTATTAACTTAGAACTGAAGTAATGAAGAATAGGAAGACTGTTACCATTAATGGGTTTAACAGTCACATGTTTCAGCATTCCTGACCATATAGACACTCAGCTGTTTTATTTTGTCACCCGCTGGGGGAGAGATTTACATTGAGTTTTTCTCAGTAGCTGATTTGCTGTGATTACAGCAGCATTGGATAGTTGTGCTCCACCTTTGGGTTGTACTCTGAATCAGTGTGTTGGTGAAATGTTGCTCATTGCAAACAGAAGAACTGTGCAAAGAACGCATCTCTGAGGAGGTTTTGACAGTTTGCTTGTGCCTCGTTGTCAAGGCAACAGTGGTGTGAAGAGGAAATGCAGTTTTTGGGGATTCCTACTGTGCAGAGGACAACGTGTGTCTGCTGATTGTATCACATTGATCCAGAGGTCCCTTCCCCCTCAGGACATCCCAATGCCAGAGAGAGTTTCCTTGGAGCCCACTGACCAGGGCCGGTTCTAGCTTTTTGGGGACCTTGCCACTGACTACAGCTGAAGAGGACAATGAATCACTGACTGTTCCCAATATGACAAGATCTTGAGACAGGCTGGTCTCAGTCGGTTCAGACTCTGAAGAAATCATGCAATGATTTTACAGCATAACTGTGCAAGAGTTTATCAGAAGGTGGTGTAGAACGATATGCTTAAGCGTTTAGGAAAGGAGGCTGAATGTTTAATGATGGTCTGGAATACTGAAAAGATTCAAGTTTAATATCCTTGTTTGTTAAACAAGACATCTGATTATTATGTCACACATGATAGATCTTGACATAGAACCTAGCTATGGGTAAAAATGTGGACGTTATACCATTATTATCATGAACTAAAAATAAATAGGGAAATAGTATCTGGTAAAGATGAATGGATTTCATATCCTAGAGAGGATTAGTTATATTGTGAATACTTCACAAGGTATTTACTAATGTATTTTGAAGAACACATAACAAGAACACAAGTCCAGTTTTGTTTTGTTTTTAGATTAAATTGTCCATTAAAAAACTGTTCAGCTTAGGTCTAGCTTTAGACTTTGATAGCAATAGAGTATTTAGGCTTATTTTTGTATATCTGACATTTTTTAAATATGTTGGCTATTCACTAGATAGAGAGATGGCATTACTCTCCATTTGTTAAGAACATTTCTGAAGATTAAATATTTGTTTCATTTCTAATATTCCTATTTAAGACATCATTTTAGAGTAACAAGGCTGATGCTGAAATTGGAAAATGTGATAGTGGTTTGCATGATGTAAACAAAAAAAGGTTTTGTTTGTTCAACCTCCAGTTATATCTGAAACAGTAATAATAATTGATTTGGCTAAAGCTTAGTTTAACATCCTGATGTAACATTATGAGGTATGTTCACTTCTAAGGGTAAACAAATTGATAAAATGGATTATTGTTATTATTATTGATTAATTTGGAATATTAATTCAAAAGGCCGTTTTCTGCAGGTTCACTTAAGAATGCCTTGCATGAACATTTGTCAGGTATTGTGTTTCCTAGGGGCGGTATATTAGTAAAGTGTATTGATAATTTGTTTGTTAAACATCTGAAGAAAATGGTGCTGCGAACACGAGAAAAACTTTTTTGCATTGGTTGACATCAACACAATGATGTCACTAGTACAACTCCAGCTAGTAGAATATTAAAGTCTCTGCAGAGCACGACATGGCCAAAAGACTGAGACCAAATGACCTTCGACCCTGACTGACAGAGTGAGTGTGAATGAATGTCTGCATGTGATCAGTGCAACTGCATGATTCTAAAACAATAACTAACCAAGCATGTTTTTAGACTAACACATTATTCTGGAGCTCCAAGGGAAACGAGAGGTTTCCTAAAATTTTTTGACATGTTTCTAATATTGATTAAATTGTAACAGTTAACACAGATGCAGAATCAGTGGCCGAGGGGCTACTGAGAGAGGTAATTCCAGAATGAGAATACCAGAGAAGGTGAACTGTGATGATGAAACAATTTTGTAACATTTCAACAGGTATTAAAGTAACTGAGGTTTGAAATGTAGAAAGAACATATTACAGTTCAGCTAAAACATAGTAATGTATTGAGATAGAATTTAATTTAGACAAAATCTTGTAACTAGCCTGGTAAAGAAGTAAAAGCCATAGACTGTTTAGATCATTATGGGGATGTACATTTAATTTAAATTCATAATAGAAAGACATTTGATGACAGTATGTTGGATTTCTGTATTCATTTTTCAGCTTGATAATATCTAAGCACTGACAAGTAGAAGCAGTATCACCAGGAAATTATTCACTTTGTCAGTATCATGATTTCGGTTGTTTTTTAATCCATAACATTAGTGTGTTCCATTACCAGAGATATTAGCAGTTAATATTATATTTAGATTTTAAATAGGATCTCAAGGATTTCATTTAAAAATAACACAGATGCTTGTAAGACATTCAGAGCTATTGAAATATGTTACTTAGTTCACATAAAGATGTTGGGGTTTATTTTGAGGGGGAGGGGGGGGCCTGGATGGTTCAACACACAAGGACACTGCTGTCTGGTATTCAGGTTTGCACTCTGATAGTTCCTTCACTGACATTGAAAGTTGTGTTCTGTTCCCAAAGGTTTAAGGTTGGGGGACAGACACAGTAGCAAAGAATGACAGTAGTTATGTTTCAAATGTCTTATGTAAACTGATCTTTTGTTATAACGATCAAAAGGGGGAATTGAGGGAGGCAGAAAGTTTGATATAGTGTATTTCTGGTATATTCATTTTAATGTCACCTCATATACTCGTGTGTGTTAAATTTGAAGGGACAAAGTACATTTTTCCTCTTTTAAATATAGCGCAATAGTCTTTTATTCCACTTTTATGTGTAATCAAAAGGGTGGTTTTTTTGGCTATCTGTGGTTGACAATAATACAAATGACCTTTGACATCTGCTTTGCAGTTCCCAGACCTCTGAAGAGGCCCTGAGTCTCTGTCTTCCTCTGTTAAGTGCTAAAACTATTATTGATTAAGCCAAAGGGGGTTTTCCTCAAATATAATGCAGTTAAAGTCCTGTTAATTAGTGATTCATGTCCAGCATGCATTAGTTAAGAAACTATAAGGATGTTGGTGTGTTGAAATGTACGTGCATTTCCTGCAAGACTCTTATCAGATCAGGAGATGATTGGGTCACACACAAGTTAGAGAGACAATGGTCCTTCTGATTCTAAAGTAAGCTGACTTTGGGGTGAAGGGAAGTTCAGGGAAGGCCTTAGGCCATGGGAACAGTTAAGCTTTGTTATTTACCTAATCCTAAAGATGTCATGAGATGATGACTGGTAAATCTATACAAATATGGCTTTCATAAAGAAAAACATGTGACTGTTGTGTGATAAGATACATGATAGGATGTGTGTGTGTGTTGAAGATGTTTAGGGGGAATGAGTATGTGTCCTGTCAAAGAGTCCTCTGTCATGACTCCAAATCATTGATTGGGGAGATCTGCCTGAGGGCAGAGGGAGAAACACACACACACACACACACACGCACAGAAGCAACAGATGGAATCAACAACTGCGGACTCACTACCTGGGGTCCCGCCCAGAAGTGAAACCGACCAATGGAACACTGCCAACTCACTGGCTAGCTTGCTCAGAAGTGAACTCGCCAATAACAAATTGCTAGGAAGGAGCAAGCGACAAAACTCCTCCCCACCCGTGTATAAATGTTGTGATCATTTTGAAGATCGGCGCTCTTGTTTTTGACTTGCCGTTCCTGAGACGTGTCTCACACGGTGGTAGAACCTGAGCCCGGAGTACTCTGCAGAGTGCTTCGTGATTAGGTGACTAGGCGATTGGGTGATGTATTGTATGTTTTTACCATTAAAACAGATTATTGTTTAACCCTTATCCTGGTGCTTTGACTTTTCCTTCTTTTAAAAACAAACTCATAGAGGAACGCGCGGAGCAGAGGTTCTTCCCCAACAGTAGCTACAGTGCTAGTCAGTAATGAAGAGAGGATAGTCAAGTTAACTAAGTTAATATCCCAGGGTTGCCAACTTTGGTACCTGGCTGGAGTGAGATTTGATATCATGGGTTTAATTACACATATGCGCACAAAATGACTGCTATCGTGTCAGCAGCGGGACCTTAGCATATATATATATATATATATATACACACACACACACACAAAAATAGACACATACCATAAAGTGCACACAGTTTCATTCACTAATGAAAGTGTTACGATCTCAGGCACGTAGTATGTAGGACCCAAATGCAAGACCCGAGAGACATCAACAAAAATGAACATCAACAAAAATGAAAACGCTCACGCAGTGAGGAATCAAAAAACCAAAGAGTTCCAAGAGCATAGACCTTAGGTGAGAACAGACAAGACGAACTCACACTGAACACTGGGAGACTGGGGAATATAAACACTCAACAACGAGACACGGGTGAAAACAATCAGGGGCGGGGCCGACACTGACGAGCACAGGAGACACAGAAGGGATGACAGGTGAAAACAATCAGGAAATTAGACACACCAGGGAGACTAACGACAGACATGAAAAACACAGGGAAAAGGACCAGACAATAACCCAGGAGGAAAAACATGACAGCAAACAACCAAACCTAGACAGACAACACTAAATCCCGTGACATAAACCTGGGGGTGTGACAGAAACCCCCCCTCAAGGGTGGGTGGAGGGGGTCCAGAGGACGGGTCTCGGGCGGACGGCCCGGGGGCAAGGCAGAGACCATGGATGGGTTCTCGGGCGGACGGCCCGGGGGCAAGGCAGAGTTCAAAAAGGGGAACTCGGGCGGACGGCCCGGGGGCAAGGCAGAGTTCGAGGAGGGGCAAAGACCACAGCTCTCAGGGGACCGGGCAGGAGCCGGTGTTGACCGGACAGGAACCGGAGCCGGTGGAACGGGTGTTGGCAAGATTCTCCACGGAAGAGGACAAGGAGTTGGCAGGACCCCCGGCGATACAGGTGATGTCGAGCCCTCCAACGAAACAGGATATGGGGTTGGCAGGGCCCCCGGTAGAAGAGTAGTCGGCGGGACCCCCAACGGGACAGGACACAGGGCCGGCAGGACCCCCGGCAGGAGAGCCGGCGGCGGGACCTCCAACGGCACAGGACACAGGGCCGGCAGGACCCCCGGCAGGAGAGTAGTCGGCGGGGTCTCCATCGGCACAGGACATAGGGCTGGCAGGACCCCCGGCAGAAGAGTAGTCGGCGGGGCCTCCAGTGGCACAGGACATAGGGTTGGCATGACCCCCGGCAGAAGAGTAGTCGGCGGGACTTCCAACGGGACTGGACATGGAGCTGGCAGGACCCCCAGCGAAACCTCCAACGGCACAAGAGTAGGGGCTTGAGTGGAGACTCGAGAGGAAACTTGAGAGTTGACTTGAGAGGGATCTTGAGCGGGAACTTGAACAGAGACTTGAGAGGAAACTCGGTAGGGAACTCGAGAGGAGACTCGAGAGGAGACTTGAGAGGGAACTCGAGAGGAGAGTTGAGAGGGAACTCGAGAGGGAGCTCGAGAGGGAACTCGAGAAGTGACTTGAGAAATGTCTTGAATGGGAACTCGAGAGGTGACTCGAGAGGGGACTTAAGAGATTTGAGAGGGGACTCGAGAGGCGACTTGAGAGGTGACTCGAGAGGGGACTTGAGAGGTGACTCGAGAGGGGACTTGAGAGGTGACTCGAGAGGGGACTCGAGAGGTGACTTGAGAGGGGACTCGATAGGGAACTCGAGAGGATACTTGAGAAGTGTCTTGAATGGGAACTCGAGAGGTGACTCGAGAGGGGACTTAAGAGATTTGAGAGGGGACTCGAGAGGCGACTCGAGAGGGAACTCGAGAGGCGACTCGAGAGGTGACTCGAGAGGGGACTCGAGAGGGAACTCGAGAGGCGACTCGAGAGGTGACTCGAGAGGGGACTCGAGAGGTGATTCGAGAGGTGACTTGAGAGGGGACTCAATAGGGAACTCGAGAGGGTACTTGAGAAGAGACTTGAGAGGAGACTTGAGACAGTTGGTTCGCCAACAGAACACGAGGGGCTGGAGTCGGCTGGAGAGCCAACAGGAGACAAGGTGCTGGACTCGGGGAGCTGGCGTCGGCTGAACAGCCAACTGGAGACGAGGAGCTGGAGTCGGCCGGTACGCCGACAGGACTCGGGGAGCTGGCGTTGGCCGGTAAGCGAGTCCTGGAGCCGAAACTGGAGTCGGAACCATGGGTACTGGGGCCGGTACTGAAGCCAGAACCATGGCTGTAAGGTCCGGTTCTGGAGCCGGAAACATGGCTGTAAGGTCTGGTTCTGGAGCCGGAAACATGACTGCTGGGGGCGTCACTGGAGCCGGGACCATGGCTGTAAGGTCCGGTTCTGGAGCCAGAAACATGGCTGTAAGGTCCGGTTCTGGAGCCGGAAACATGGCTGTAAGGTCCGGAGCTGAAGCAGGGGCCATGGCTGCTGGGGCCGGCACTGGAGCCGGAACCATGGCTGCTGGGCGCGACGCGGAAGCCTGGACCCTGGCTGTGTAAGCCAGGTAATGGAGTATGGAAGCATGGATGCGTGGGCCGGTACTGGTGCACGGATCCATGGCCTTGTGGGCCGGTTCTGGAGCAGGGACCATGGCTGCTGGGGCCGGCACTGGAGCCGGAACCATGACTGCTGGGCAAGGAACCGGAACACAGGTCCATGGCTGTGTGGGATGCTACTGGAGCACGGTACCATGGCTGTGTGGGATGGTACTGGAGCACGGAACCATGGCTGCTGGGTCCGGCGCTGGAGTCGGAACCATGGCTGTTGGGCGCGGAACCCTGGCCTTGCGTCTCTTAGGAATTTTTTGGAGGCTTCGTGGACCTCCAAACGCCAGACCAGACCCCAAGAAAGGGACAGAAAATGAGGACTGGCTCTCAGGGCTAAGTGAAAAAATCCTAAGCCACTCGGGCAACAAGCTCCAGAGCCAGGGCTTGCGAGCAACCTCCTGACGTGCCTCCTTCAACGCAGCCTCTCTACCCCGTCTAGATGAGGCGCCTTTCCACGTATAGAAAATATACTCCAGAGAATATCCAAGACGTTCCGCCTGTAGCGTCAAAAGGTCTGCTGGGTCCATTTCAGTTCGTTCTGTTACGATCTCAGGCACGTAGTATGTAGGACCCAAATGCAAGACCCGGGAGACAGATGTCAAGTATTTGTTGGATACTTTATTTTCCAAAACATCAACAAAAATGAAAACGCTAACGCGGTGAGGAATAAAAAAAACAAAGAGTTCCAAGAGCATAGCCCTTACGTGACAACAAACAAGACGAACTGACACTGAACACTGGGAGACTGGGGAATGTAAACACTCAACAACGAGACACAAGTGAAAACAATCAGGGGCGGGGCTGACACTGACGAGCACAGGAGACACAGAAGGGATGACAGGTGAAAACAATCAGGAAATTAGACACACCAGGGAGACTAACGACAGACATGAAAAACACAGGGAAAAGGACCAGACAATAACCCAGGAGGAAAAACATGACAGCAAACACCCAAACCTAAACAGACAACACTAAAACCCGTGACATAAACCTGGGGGTGTGACAGAAAGTCAAACACATGTTTGTTTCCACTGTTTTATTGTGTGCCTGTCGCGATAAGCAATTCATTGACTTATCGTACGATAAATAAAAATGAACTCGATAAATTGCCATTTACTTGAGGATGTGACGAGCAGTTTGAAAGGATGTACTTGAATTATTATTATATATTATCATTATGTCAGTGGTCTAAAATGGTCATACAACGGTGCCGACAATATTATCGTTTATCACCATAATTTCCGGGAAAATGTATCCAACAAAATTAATTATCGTGAGAGGCCTATACATGAAACACACACACACACACACACAAACAAATCTACAGACTTACTCCAAACTGCCAAATATATTAATTAACACACTCTCACTCTCATACACTCTTTGACTCTATTTTGGCCTAGTAGAACAATAAGCAGCAGACTTTTACTTTTTTAACATTTCTACAGGATCTTAGATCAATGCGGGTCGGCAGTTGCGGCTCCAGAGTATTTGTGTTGGGTAATCTATGGTACGGCTAATCCATACAGTGGTGGGGCTCAAGTCAGTATTTGCAATGTAATTACATACACGCTCCCCTTGACAGTGAAACGCCACGCGTGAGGTTTAGATTATTTCCCTGTCTTAATCCAAATTGAACTGTATGAAATAAAAAGGCACATTTGTCTTGTAGTAAATAAAAGGCCAACCTGGAGCCAATCCTGCAACTTCCGCACAGGTGAAAGAGTTAACATGCTGAAAACCCAACCCCTGCATGGGGGTCTGGGGGGATTCTCCCCCAGGAGATTTTTTGAAATACTAACATAAAATACACATTCTGGTGCTCTCTTGAGAAGAAAATAAATACATCTATTACTATACATATTTAAAAAAATGAATGCCATTTTAGTTTTTTGTTACTTTGTTCTGAAAGCTGAACCTGCTGCTCCTCACAGAGAGAAGAGGGAAGAGGCTGTGTGAATTACTTTACATTGTGTATAAGGGCGGATAGCCCCCATTGTTCTGTGTGTCAAAATGAAAGACAGCCCACACACCTATAAATCATCAAACCGTGGGGTCTTATTTCATTACGTGTTGATTTCTATCAACACGTAATGTTGTATCGATGTATACAGGGGCGCCGCTAGGTATTTTGGGCCCCATGAAAATATATCACATTGGGCCCCACCACCAGGCACAGGCCACACAAACTAAGCACAATTGCTGTAACCACACCTCCAGAACCCAACCGACTCATTTATGCTTTAAATAACTCTACCTGTACAGGCTTGCATCTATCTTGTAGTCCAATACTAACTGCAAAATATTTACTGACACTGAGCGGTGAAAATATAACACTGTGCACACTGTAAAAACTGGGATTGGGGCCAATTAATATTAAATAAATAATACCAAGTAAATTATACACAATATAAATGACTTTGTGTAGTTTGGAATCACATTAAGCTAAATTCAAACAATTTTGAATTATTTATTAATTGCATTTTATTTAGTTTTGCCTCAATAAAATCAGCTGTGGATTACTGAGTATAAATTAATGGTATATTTTTAGTAGCGTCAAAAATGCAAAATATTGATACATTTGACTCATTGGGAGGTTGTCAGTTCCACTGCCTTTACACTTCCACCCAGGCATTTTGCGGCACATGGTCATGTTCATCGTGCGTCTGCCACACTTCACTTCGAGACTGCCAGTTTACCAAAGGTAAGACCTGCTTTATTGTTGTTAATTAACACACATTTTTTAAATTACGTTGCTGTTGCAGTTGAACATCGTTTTGTGTTACTCTAAGTTACCAAACATGCCAACTTTACTGGATGTGCATGGCTAAACTAACTTTTCAAATGTAGCTAACGTTAGCATTAGGGTTTCAGTCAGTTTGTGTTGTCTTTGTCTCGACTAAAAGCATTGCAAGGAGAAAGAAGGTCGGTACTATGTGACAATAATGTTTGTGTTGACTGTTATACCAAATTCACTGAGGCACTATTTGCGTGTGCATTGCTAAGTAGCATATAGGCTAAACCAACTTTTCAAATGTAGCTAACGTTAGCATTAGGGATTCAGTCACTAAAATGGCATAATACCGGCGCTAACAGTTATGGCGCAGTTCCTCCTGCGCGGTTTAAGCGTGCCGTGTCGTGCTGGTCCCGTTTTTGGTTGCGTTAACACTATGCCTAGTTCCGGCCCGGGGGTACTTTTTCTCCTTTTTTCTGGCCCGACAAAATCTTGGTTCTATCGGGGCCAACAAGCGGGCCAGCAAACAGGCGGAATATGCTAAACTAGTGAGAGAATCGCTGGCAAGGGGGCTACAACTACAACAAAATGAATATATTTGACCGTGATTTAATTGTAATACACATTTCAAAAATGATGCCGAAGTAACAACATACTGATACCGGTTAGTAAAAACCATGAATTAATGCTTAGACAAGTCTGCAACAAGACGGCAGGCCAAACACCTTTTTTAAAATGCGTGTTTCTTAAAGGCCATGTAATGCATCTAACACAGGTGTTTTTTAACATGTAGTTTAGATATCACCAGAATAAAAATAAATACAAATGTTTAAAGTTTGGTCATAATTAAATGACATATACGTTAAAAACCGATGTTGGTTCCGAAGTTTGCCGAGTACGCCATCGATCACTCCCGAACGATCGGTGACGTCACACGTGGCAAACATTGCCATTTGATCAAATCAGTCCAAATGGCAAGCAACGCGACAACTTCAGACAGCGACAGCGACAGCGATCATTCAAGCTCAGATTCGGTGGGTTATCTGGATTCAGTTACAGAAGTAGAGAGTGAACCAGCAAGCCTTTCACTTTAAGGCATCTTGCCTTATCAGTATGAGCCTCCTGCCCGGCAATCGAACAACGAGGCAGAAACTTGTGAAAGAGAAGCGGATTCCGCAGCCGGCGAGACTCGAGTCGGCAATACTGAATGGTAAATTCTGTTTTATTTAATTTGACCTGCACTAAATGTCGATCTTAATTTGTCATCTGTTCCTCACACGTCCGGCAGATATTGTTTTTTTTTTATGTTATGTACAATATTCAGGTGTACATGTCAATGCTGTGAAAGCATGCCCACTGCAGATGAATGTGTATGCTGCAGAGAGATCTGGCAGGTGATGGAACAAATAGACAGTTTGCAACCTACTGACCAGATAGCAGAGTCCTGCATCGGGTCGGGTATCCGCGGGTACCCGACGCGTGACCCGCAAAAAAGGTGATTTGCGGGTGGTATTTTTTCAAACGCTTTTTTCCGGGTTCGCTTCTGGGTAAAACAAAGATGATGCGGGTCGGGTTGCGGGTGTTGCATAATAAATATATTTAAACAATAATAATTTAGTTTAATGTTTAAATCCTCAGACCTCTCCTCCGCGGGGCCGAGCATACTCATAACCTCTGCAGTGCATCTATCTGCTGCTGAGCGCACCACATTCTGAATGGCTGAGGTGAAGCTCTCTATAGCGGAGAATACAGCATTTTCAATAACTCTTCCTCAAGAGCGAAATCCAACGTCTGGGAGGCTTTTGGTGTCATCCTAGATGCAGAAAATAACCAACATCCCAGGCTTTTTGAGCCAAATATGCAACTGCGTGTGTTAATAATTGCACGTTGTCACTGCTTATATATATGCGGGTTCGGGTCGGGTTGCGGATCTTGTGCCGGCGGGTCGGGTCGGGTTGCGGAACTAATTGGCAATAATGTGCGGGTAGCGGGGCGGGTTCGGTATTGCACGTCACGGGTGCGGGGCGGGAGCGGGTCTTGAAAATCAGACCCTTGCAGGACTCTGCCAGATAGAAGACACCGACGAGAAACCAAGGTGCATTGTTAGCCACCCAGGCTTTAGAGAAGGCTGTCTCAGTGTTTGGACACTGAAAATAGCGTATCTTCAATACAAACAACAACACAGAGAAGTTGATGGCCCACTACACCAGTAAGTAAATATTGATTGACCCAACTGCCTATTGCAGCTTTGCTTTCATATAATACTTTTAGTCGCTACAGATATGGTACACTTTTAAAGATACCATTAAACTCCTTCAAGCAGTCAAAAACAGCTTGGCTTTTATTTTTTCTGTGTATGCAAGTTCAATGTATGCTTGGGAAAAGAAACAACTACACATGTGAGGAAATATATAAGAGGTCTATGATTCTGTCAAGCAGTCATGTACAACCTCATATTTATTTTGTACAAGTAAAATACAAATATCATGTTATAAGCCAATTTGTAACCATTGCTACATAATAGTACTACATAACATTTTATTTTTCTCCAAATATATTTATAATCTGTATACTTTTTTTTCATTAGGAAGTATCGATATACAGCTTATCGACAGTTTGTACGTTGGTGCTGGGGTGTAATCGGCCCAAAAATCAGAGTCCCGCTGCCTGCATGTGCTGTAACCGAGATACGGAAGACTTACCCTGAACCGGGAGGCCGCTATCAGGGATTTCAATGGCCAAATCTGTAATTTGACATAAGTCATGCAGCTGAACTGGTTAAAATGGTTTCGCATGATGTAAATAATTTACAAAGTACATCATTTACAATATTATTTTTCCAAAGAAACATGTAAATATAACAACATTTTCCAAATCACAAGTTTGTAAGATTGTATTAATTTACTGTTTGATAAATAAAAAAGGGTTCTTTTGTTAATTTTTCACTTGTAACATTTGATCTTTATTGCAGTGTACATTAGTCTATTTTGGTATATGTGCGAGCCCACAAATAATTAAAAGTGGTAAAAATAATAAAGATATTCAGACGTAATTCATTTTTGGCCTTACTTATTTCACTTCAACTTTTATATATTTCAGTCACTAGGCAAGTTCACTTTACTCTGGTGACATTTAGCTCAAGCTGGTATAACACCTGTAGTAACTTAATTCTGACCCGAGTTTTGTGCACAATCTTCCAGCACCCACGATCAATGTTTATAGCAATCAGGAAACATTCACAGCTCAGAACTACACATCGCTTCCCCATCATGAATTGTTAGATAAAAAAAGTTTAGCGAGGTCCGGTTACACATATGTTGAGCGAAAATAGCGGAAGGATAGAAAACAAACAATCCAGACGAGGCTGGTGTTTGCCACGTGTGACGTCACACAGCTGGGTTAATGGCTGGCAAGCTTTTCGCTACCGGAGCAGAATAACACGGGAAAGTGGCACACATTTCATGTTATTTGGGGGGTATTTATGGAAAGAATCATTGATGTTGATATGTCAAATGAAACAGTGGAAAGTGATGAAGCGATTTATTAACACAGAATAACGTTTATTTTGGACATTTCATGGACTTTAATGGAGTAAGCTAAGCTAATGCCGTGTGTGCTCCGACCGTCCACACTCACAACAAGGGCTATACAGACATTAATAAAGCAGTGACTGTATTCGCCATGACACAGACCGTCTGTGGTTTGGACTAGTTTAACTTTTGTCTAGTTTCTGAACAGATAGGAGGAGCTGTGGCTCTGAATGCTAACAGCTAACGGCTGATGTTGGTTTTCTGTGGTTCGCATTGATTTTTGGAGTATGAAAATGTAGTGGTATTAAAATGGTCATTTTAATATTAAGAAAGAAAAGATAGCAATTATCCTTGAACAACTTATTTATTATATCACCATTAATTACTTTCTACGGAAACCTCATGCCCACTTGTTTAACTTTTAAACGAGAAAGATCACATGTTTGAAACACGCGGTGTAACAAATGTGCATGATAAATGGTCGGCGGTGGTGGCGAAGTCCTTAGGGAGTTGGCCTGGCAACTGGAACCATTTCAACCAGTTCAAGTCCCGGCAAGACCAAGTGCTACCGAGGTGTCCCTGAGCAAGGCACCGTTCCCTACACTGCTCCCCGGGCGCCGTTCAAAATGGCAGCACACTGCTCCTAAAATTAGGATGGGTCAAATGCAGAGAAACAATTTCCCCACAAGGGATTAATAAAAGTCCGTCTTTTATTAAATGCATTTGTTGTAATACAAGTGTTTGTTTAGCAACTTCTAAGATTTTAATGTTTGATTTTAAAGTTATGTGTTTGTTAAATGTGACTTCATCCAATGGAATTAAAGGTCATATGAATTTCGTTTCAGGTGCATGAAGAATCGTGGAGTATTATCAAAGGTACGTTTCACACTTGCATGCCATGATACAACATTTCAAGTAAATGTTTTTGCACAGTTTGTTTTGCAATACAAAATGTGGTTATTACAGTATTTCTATCAACTTTTGTTTGTTAAAAAGCACATTTACTCGAGCTTTGATCATCATTGATTTTAAAAACCTGTTGTGCAAACCTTAATTTGAGTTTAGCTGCAAACATAGAACTACTTATACATTATTTCTCAGCGATATACATATAAGTAAGCTAATATTACACATGGTTTGTACATACTTTAACATAGCCTAATTGCCATTTACATATATTGTTATAGGTTGATATTTACATGTAGATATGTACATTTCTTTATGTAATGTAACACAAGAAAAAACCTTTATTGTGAACAAATATTGTGTCTAAATGTCTAAAACAAACTTTATGTTTTAAGATTTATGCTCAATATTTACAAAAACAAAAATGAAAAGTTTCTTGTTTCCGTCATGTCAATGTGTAATTATTAAATCCATAAGGGAGGTTAATTGAATAACCAAGTGAAATAGGCTTTTTTGTATTACCTTAGGTCAGGACCTATGGGATGGCAGTGTAAGATCTGCAAGACTTTGTCTGACACAAAGGGGAATCTACTCAAGCATTACAGACTACAACACGCAACATTTGGTCATGGGCAATCACAGCCATGTCTTTATGAAAGTTGCCCTTGCACATTTAAAACGCAGGGTGCACTTCGTACACATTTGTCCAAATACCATCCAACTGAAGAAAGTCAACAGCCAGGAATCATCCATGCTTTCAAGTGTTTAGTATGCCATACTGGTTGTTCTACAGAGAAGGAATACTTTCAGCATATTGGAAATCATCTGAAGAGTCACAAAACTGTCTTTTGTCTATTTGAGGGATGCAACTTAAACAAATCCAAAGCTAATGTAGTAATACAATGTAAGGATGGCACTTCTCTGCATAAAGTTGATAGCTTTAAATATCTTGGTGTATGGCTAGACTCTGAACTTTCATTTAAACTACATATAAAGCATGTAATACAAAAAGTCAATTACGGAATCGGTGTTTTACACCGCTCTCGCAATTGTTATACGCTCAGTGTCCGAAAGAGAATTGCTTCTCAACATATTCTTCCGATTATGGACTATTGTGATGTTGTCTACCAAAATGCACATAAATCAGATCTTGCTCCCCTCAACATAGCCTACAACAGACTATGCAGATTTGTTCTTGGTTGTCCTTTTTGTACACATCACTGCACAATGTATAACCAACTTAAATGGCCTTCTTTAAATGTAAGAAGACACACACATTGGCTTCAGCTGATATTTAAATGCATTTATCTTAAGTATCCCCCTTATTTAAAGCAGTATTTTGTACCCTACTCACCAAATCATCAAGTTAGACATTCTGTTCAGGTTTATTTCTCTGTCCCCTCTGCTAAAAAATTGATTGGCAGAAGAGCGTTCATGTTCAAAGCCCCAACTGACTGGAATACTTTACCTGCTGCTATTAGATCTCTTGCAACATTGGGTATATTTAAACATGCATTGTTATCTCACTTTCAACTGGTCTGTACTTGTTATTAACTGATATTGATGAAACTGATTTGCTTCACTGTCTCAAATTGTAATGATTGTGTGCATTGCTTGAATTTCACTCAACAGACTGTATGTGGTTTGTCTTGTGTGTCATGTTTTGCATTTTGTCTTTTTGTTGATGTATGTCTGTAAGTTGTTGCTATTGTCGGGACCCCCTTGAAAACGAGATGGTGCATCTCAAGGGGTTTATCCCAATGAATAAAAAATTCTATATAACTTTAGGACAAATGTATACAATACATTTATGAAGCACAAAAGCAGAAGACACACATCATATTGTTTGAGTGATTTTAAGCAAGAAGTGTATGCTAGTCACCGTAATCAGACTGTTGACCAACCTGAATTACCAGAGGTTGGTGAGGGCACTAATCTAGATTCTGATCAGGAAAGTGCATCAGACTTGGTTCTTCAAAGAATTGGCATACTACTGCTGAAGTTGGAAAGCATCTATAATGCCTCAGTGAGGTGTATTGATGCCTTGGTGGAAGATCTCCACTTCATTTCATCCTCAGCCTCTGTTGCCGCTGTTAGAAACGAGGATTTATAAGTGTAATGTTGACCAGCCCATCATAACTGACTTAGCGTGAGTTATAAGTGCATCCTAATATTATTATACCTGCTCCAGAATGATAAAGTTTTTGTCGCATCACATGGTTACACAGTTTATAAAGGAATCATAAATAATCCTTGGAAGTGTATATGCAAAGTTCAACATTGAACAATGACATTTGCTAGCCAAAACATTATATGCACATGCTGTGAAGTCATATGATTAAACCCAGAATGGGAAAATCATAAAACATGGCAAGACAAACAAAAAGATCATAATAGGTGCTTTCTGCTTTTAAAATCTTGTAAGAATAATAGGTTAAATTGTAATATTAAAATAAATTCTGGTTTCATTATCTGTCTTTCAGATCCAGGATGAGTTTCACAGAATCACGATGGTGCACCTGGAATCGAAGTTCATGTCCAAACTGGATGAATATACTCCTGGCCTTCTGAAACTGTTCCACTCCAAGGGAGGAACCATGGGGTTGAAGTTGAAAGCTGTCCTTATCCAGGTACCCTTCAATGAATATTATTATCATGACAAAAGGAGGTAATGCAAGGCTGTACTTCTCACAAAAGAAGTAAAATAGTTTTCAGCTTTATTAAGATCAATACTTACTCAGGTTTATAATGTTAATTTTAAGTTAACATCTTCAGAAATGTGTGCATTCAATTAGATTTTTACTCGAGGTCAGGCTAAAAGTCTACTTGACACAATTATATTGAAGGGTGTTTCTCATTCTTAGTACTTCATATTTATATTCAAGCGGGCGTCAGAACATTTGAAATGCCTCTGAAAATAGGCTTGTCCAGGACAATATTTTCAATAGAATAGACCTCAATGTTAACAAATATACTTAAACACTGAGGGTGTCAAAACAATTACACATTATAGAACAATTGAATTTCATCATATTGAACAGGTGCATGTATTTTCAGTAGCCACTGAGTGTACATTGTCTCTAATTACCAAAATTACAGCATTGTAACTATTTGTAATATATATATATATATGTTATTTACAGCATTGGTTGGTTGGGGTTGCTTTTAACACTGAATGATTATTGAAAAGATATGTCTGGTGTACTTAAACTTGTTAGATTGTATGCCAACAGCTTAACTGACATTTGTCATTTACTGATGGGTTTCTTTTTTTTTCTTTTTTAAATCAAACTCTTATAGTATAAGTAATGAGCAATAAAATAAGTTAATGTTTATTTTTAAAGTAACAGACTGAGACACTCGCAGATAAGGCAACATTTTCTGTAATAAAGCACTGGGTGATAGGACGTGTTTCATTCAAATTAAACCATGTTTATTTTTTATTTCAGACTCCAAGCAATCCCAGCATCAACATCACAAGAGAGGTTGTCATTCGCTGTCTGATGATTTACCTTGAGGAACGTACTGATCAGCTCTTAAAAGAGTATGATTTAAGTGTATCTCCCTCATCTCTCTCTGTCTTCTCTCCTGGTATGTCTTGGCAAGGTCTAATCATAAGATAAAATGATAAATATTTTTCCCAGAAAGAAGCAGGATTGGGTGATCTGGGTGTGGTCCTAGATAACAAACTGTCCTTCACTGCAAACATCGCTGCTACAACCCGCTGCTGCAGATACACGCTTTACAACATCAGGAGGATACGTCCCCAGCTGACCCAGACATCAGCGCAGATTCTGGTCCAGGCTCTCGTCATCTCACGCCTAGACTACTGCAACTCCCTCCTGGCTGGTCTACCTGCATGTGCCATCCGACCTCTGCAGCTCATCCAGAATGCAGCGGCTCGTCTGGTCTTCAACCTTCCCAAATTCTCCCACACCACACCGCTCCTCCGCTCCCTTCACTGGCTTCCAGTAACTGCTAGAATCCACTTCAAGACACTGGTACTTGCGTACCATGCTGCGAATGGATCTGGCCCTTCCTACATCCAGGACATGGTTAAACCGTACACCCCAGCACGTGCACTCCGCTCTGCATCAGCCAAACAGCTCGCTGCACCCGCACTGCGAGGGGGACCCAAGTTCCCGTCAGCAAAAACAAGTGGGTTTGCTATCCTGGCTCCAAAATGGTGGAATGAGCTCCCCATTGAAATCAGGACAGCAGATAGCTTACACATCTTCCGACGCAAACTGAAAACTCATCTCTTTAGACTCCACTTCGAGCGATTGAATTACTAACAAAGCACTTATATACTTATAAAGGACTGGCTTATCTAAAGCCAGTTGAGTAGCACTTGAAATGTTTGGCTCTATGAAACCTGATGTACTTATATGATTCTGTTTTCTTAAAGGTTGTATCTTCCTGGTCGAATGCACTTATTGTAAGTCGCTTTGGATAAAAGCGTCAGCTAAATGCAATGTAATGTAATGTAATGTAATAATGTAATGATTGATCCAGTTGCTGTAATTGACTGCCATCTTCAGAAATGGTCTTACAGTGAATTATCAAGATTAGTTGACCGGTGGCAAGCTTTTGCTAGAAAATGTAAAATAATATATTCATCAATACACAGGTGTTATTTATACATTAAAATACCTATGGATTTATTTAAATGTAAAAACATTTGACTCAATTCAGACTATAATTTATGCTGTAATTAAATTGTTGTTGGTGAAATAATCACCTAATTCTTAACTTAGCTGGGATAAAAATATGCTATTGCAAAATGCCTTATGTTCTATTCTTCTAAAACACTGATGTAATTAGGGAGCATTCATTTCAAGTTTTCTTATCCAGTAAGTTGTAAGAAATTTGGTAAATTATTATATATTAATTGTTATCACCTTCTCCTTTGGCGGAACATTCTGACATATACAATGTTTTTGTAATTTCAGGATGCAGACAGCACATCACAGGACCTTGCTGTTCAAGGGATGGCGATCTACAGCATCAAGACAAATGCTTCAGAGGGATCCCATGACATTGGCATTGTTGTAGAGGGCTGACTTCTCAGGGGACCATTCCAAGGGCTTGCTGCATGCTCATTGGGATTGCATATGCAGTCAATCTTGCCTATCCTAAGTAGCTAAACTACACGTTCGAAGCCTTCCAGAAACTCTTTCTGGAACTGGACTGTTCAAAGCTGTCCCCAAAGTTGAACAGCCTGAAAAATAAGCTTCTTGCTTGAGAACAATGGTTATGTACCATCAAAAATGGCACATGGTTACCTTCGGCGTTTTGTTACATGTTTGAGAAGTTTGTTCCTGTTTATTTAAGGACGCCCTTTTGAAGGATACTGCATGGTTTGTCTATGGCCTTACTGGGCTCCTGGAAGTGCCATCGTGTTTTCAAATCGGTATTTGCACAAGCAACATTTATTGTAACTTTATTTCCATTTTAATTCAGGATGTGAATAAGAGATTTTAATATGCATAGTAATATTTAAATTCTTATTTTAGATTATATACGGTATTTTTATGTAAAGTTGCAAAAAACGGTTTAAATAAATGTTTACCTGTACGTTATATGCATTGTCATGTGATGACTGTACTTTAGTAAACTGTGGCACTAAGAATGCAGAATATTGAGTAGATAAGACATATAATTATTGTGGTAACAAAGTGACAATTAATAGTATTGAATAGACTTAAAAGTAATTTTTAATCAATTAACACTTGTATTTAAACAACTAATTTATGTTAAGGTAGATAATATTGGCACTCTAATTGTGTTGAATTAAGAACCAATGTGCTAAAATATGAGTAGTTATACCTTATTTTATCTAGTAAATCCAAATCATTTTCAGCCAGATATTCAGTAGATCTAAATCAATTTCCCCCAGTTAATTAGTAAATCTAAACAATTTGTACTATAAAAAATAGTAAATACAATTTCAACAGAGATTTAATAAATCTAACTTATTTTTGCTCAGATACTTGGTTAATAAAAATCAAATTTCCTCGTGAAATTGATTTGGATTAACTAAATATATGTTGCCTGTTTAACTAAACATTTGGCCCACTAGTTGTTCACACTAATCCTAATATTATCACTTAATATTAGCAAATTCTATTTTATTTTTTAAAACATATTGATGTAAATACATACACATATCGATTTGTTGTATAAATATTGCAAATCAAAACCTTTATTCACTAATAATTACCAAAAGTCGAAGTTCTATCTCCTGTTATCAATGCATTCACATTGCCCGCCATGAACTTCCGGGGAACGATTCTCGTCTGCATGAATCACGTGACGATAACCGTTTTTGGACTTCCGCTGTCGTAACTCTTCTATCTATACGGCGCTGGTACACACGTAAGTACTCGCATCCTTGCCTCACAAGCTCTCACTCGGTGCCCACAGCCAGAGTTGAGACTCAGGGTGCAGGGTGAGGGTCTCAGTGCAGGTATTCAGGCTCCATTGAATCCCCCTCTGGTTCTTGTGCTGAAAGAGGGAGTAACAGACAGGAGAAAGGGTTATACACACCTATATAGCACACCTATTGGATGGGAAATTGCCTTGGGGAGATAAGGTGTGGTCTTTGTTCCCAACTGAAGTTATGGAACTTTATTATTTGTGAGTTTAACAAAGTATGACAAATGGCATCAGTAACAGATGTGATATGAATTTCTATAAAGTTGTCTCACATTCTTGGTCATATTTTATATACAGTATATAATGAGTATAACATGTCCAGTAAGTATAAAGTGTTTCCTAATACTGTGTATTCAACCACTATGGTATAGTGTATGGTACTATGGTATGGTATCCTAGCTTAATCTGTTATCTGTAAACGTTCCCTAAATCTACTAATTTAGGGATAATCCACTGACATCCTTTAATACACATGTTAATTTGAATCAGATGTACTGATAATATCCGCAATATAAATCTTTAAGCTTCTTCTTACCTTTAAAAGTCCGTCACGAACGGTCTATTATGCTGCAACTCTACAGCTCTGCTAGCCTTGGCGCTAACTTCCGGGGAACGATTGAGAGGCTCCACGATCCGCCATTGCTGTAAAAAAGTGGTCCATTGGAGTGAACGGAGATGACATAACTCTCAGTCTATACGGCGCTGCCCACAGCGTTTGGAGACAGGACCAAACCATTACATTTAAAGAGAGGGGGGTGTACAAAGACTTTGGATAATTAACTTTTCGAACAAAAAAAGTGAAATGAATCGTAAGTTTAGTGAGTACATTATCAATATAATGTTATATTAATGTTAATTATTAGTGATTGATGAAAGGTTACTTAAACATCTTCTTAATGTTCTACAATTGTTGGGGCCCTTGTCAGTCATGGGCCCTTAGAATCGTCCTAACTTTTCACCCCCTTACGGCCCTGGATGTATATAGAAATGTACTACAGCTGAGCCAAAGTATTCTCCGTCGGGACTTCCTGCAATAGAGAACCGCAGTGACGCGTCGTAAAACCCGGAAGTAAACTTCTTCCGGTTCCTTCGCGAAAAACCAATGCAAATTCTCCATAGGATTTTGGAAAATAGCTCGAAATAAGGTCTGTGGTTGACACACATTTAAGAGATGGATCACGTTTTGTTCAGCCGGATAATCTCCACATGTCAACCCTACTTTTATAATTTTTGAATCATAAATCTAGTCGCCAAAAGCGAAATGCTAACGTTATGCTATAAACGAACTACAAGCCAGTAAAGCAGCAGGGTCGCACGACTTCAACGTCACGCCAATTTAAGATCGTTTCAACTGACTTGCACTGAAACTGCACTTTTAACACTTTAAATATATTAACATTTTAAACTGTATAACCCGGTTATCTAGGCCCGTTTTGTTTAATGTATACCACGTTTATCTAGGCCCTTTTTGTTTTATGTATACATGTCACACTGTGGGAAACGATATTTCGATATTTCTGGATGTATAACACATGTAGCGTTTTTGACAATAAAGCTGAATTTGACTTTCGCGTGCTTGCATATTTGAACAAAGCTTTTCATTTTAGCCACACTGAATTCAACTAGAAGTCATGGCTGTGTCAATTACCAGTCTGATATCGTTTTACAAAGATGACAAGAAGAGTGTAGATAGAGGAGAGAACCACTACAAGTCAGGACACGTTACAGTGCAGCCTAGATGAAGGTGTGCTTACCGGTGTTGTCAGGGCTAGCATGAGGGACAAGGTTTATATTGTCGGTGAGTAGTGATAGCAAGAGTACCGTTAACCTAGAGTTAATTTATTCACATTAATTCCCATCAACAAATCAATTGTATGTGTCACATGAAATCTTCATTAGGCAAGGCAAGGCAAGTTTATTTATATAGCATTTTTCAACACAATGCAATTCAAAGTGCTTTACAAAAAATGAAAGACATTAAGAAAATGGCATTTAAAATCAGTTATTAAAAAGAAAAGCTAATAAAATAAACATTAAAAGAAAAAATACATGGATAAAAGTTACAGTGCATTCTAAGATATGAATAGTTCAATTAAGAGCAGCGACAAAAAGAAAAGCCTTTAGCCTGGATTTAAAAGTAGTAAGTTGCAGCGGAACTGCAGGTTTCTGGGAGTTTGTTCCAGATATTTGGAGCATAATAACTGTACGCTGCTTTACCATGTTTAGTTCTGACTCTGGGGACAGAAAGCTGACCAGTCCCTGAAGACCTGAGAGATCTGGATGGTTCATCATTTAGCAGGAGGTCAGAAATGCATTTTGGTCCTAAACCATGCAGTGCTTTATAAACAGTAGCAGTATTTTGAAATCTATTCTTTGACACACAGGAAGCTAGTGTAAAGACTTCAGAACTGGAGCGATGTGATCCACTTTCTTAGTGTTGGTAAGGACTCGAGCAGCGGTGTTCTGAATCAGCTGCAGCTTTCTAATAAATTTTTTAGTGAGACCTGTGAAGACACCATTGCAGTAGTCCAGTCTACTGAAGATAAAAGCATGGACACGTTTTTCCAAATCCTGCTGTGACATTAGTCTTTTAATCCTAGATATGTTCTTTAGGTGATAGTAAGCTGATTTAGTAACTGTTTTAATGTGACTGTTGAAACCAATAACTAATTTAACCCGCTGACAAGAGAGCCCACCTCCGAAGATCGTGACTGGCTGAGGGACAGACTCGGGGGCAGGTTCTCAGGAATTTCTTGGCTTCTCTCCCCCGAAGCCAGAAGAGGAACACTACAGCTTGGAAACACTTACTGTTCCTGAAATTATCAAATCTGTTGGGCACCAGGGACCTGAGGCAATTGTGGCAAGCATGGCATTGTCTGAAGAGCAACAGAGGGCAATTCAGGTGGCTACCACTGGTCAGCGAACCAACCCAAACTGGCATTTGTTCAGGAAAGGAAGGTTGACTGCCAGCAACTTTGGAGCTGTCCTGAGGTCAAAGCGTGTGACTGCTTCCCTTATTGCCAGGGTGCTAGGGCAACAACAGGCCCTTGATTGTGTTTTGTCTGTACAGTGGGGGACTATGAATGAATGTGAGGGCGTCAGGGCATTCACCACTGTAACTCAGATGCAGGTCCATGAGTCAGATTTGTGGCTCTCCCTATCAGGATTGTTGGGGGCATCTCCGGATGGTCTGGTAGGGTCTTCCGCTGTGCTGGAGGTAAAGTGTCCCCACGGAGCCAGGGAAATGACAATTAGTGAAGCATTGCAAATCAAGGGCTTCTGTGTCAGTAAGGAAGGAGAAACATTCAGCCTGCGTGAGGAACATCCTTACTGGCACCAAGTGCAAGGTCAGCTTCACCTCACTGCAATGAAGAAGAAATACAAAAATTGTGAATTGTTTTTAATTTACATTTACTCGCCTTTGCAATGTTGTGGTTGTTAGAGTGTTAGGTTTCCTGTCAGCTCGTCTGTTGGGAAGATATAAAATATAGTTTCATGGAAGTCACACCGTCACAAATATTGTGAGAGCATTAAGACATACAGTACATAGGCTAAAACAAAACATCTAAAGATATAACCTTGCACTTTGATAAGTCTCGTGAACATTTTCACTATTTTGAAATTTTTATAGATGAAAATTGAATTAAAGAAATAAATGGTAGATTAATCCATATTGAAAATAGGTGTCAGCTTCTACACTAATTATAATAGTTATATTTCTTAATTAATTAAGATAAGATATTACTGTATTGATCCCAATTTGGGAAATGTTTGTGTTGCAGCAGCATAACAAGAAAAACTAAATATAAGTTATTATATATACAAAAGTATGTGAGGGATGGAATGTGATTTTACGTCCAAGAGAAGCTATGGAGCAGAGAGTTCTCTGCCAGCCAGAGGTGATTTGTTATTAGTTCAATATGTCAAACTGATTTCCCTGACTACAATCTTTAGTTACATGGTGAAAAGTTATGCTGCTTGTACTAATAAGACTTATCATATAAGCCACACAGGTTTTAATAGGATGTATTCATTATCTTTACATATGTTGCGGTCTTTTCAGCAGCGCCATCTCTATAACGGCGATACAGTCACTACCCATTATTTACATTTCACCGTGACATGGACAAAAATGTAACGTCAGCTTACCTCAAGGCACGAATCCAGACTCTCCTTTGGAAAACATTGGCCGGGAAACGATAGAACAAGCACGTTTCGTGCGAAGACCTGTGGCTGCAACCCCGAGCAAAGCAACAAACCATTGCGTAGCTAACTAGTAGCGCTAGCTTTAGCTAACGTTAGACAACGAAACGAACTGCCGAGTAAAATTGGAAAACACTGGTAATTAATTATTCTATAATTTGTAAAACTACGGTGTTAAAAATGACAATTTCAAAAATACAGATTCTAATGGTCAGATATAGATATACAGATACTAAAGATAGGCAGGTACTTGCTTTCAAGCAGAACACAGGGGAAAACAAACTTAGCGGGAGTGTTTACGTGTTCGGCGTAATGACGTACAACGGCCTCGACAATTTCTGTAGTCCTATTCAGCCATTCGGTAACAACCATCGTTTTTCAGACACGTAAACTCTTCAAAAACCCCCAGTGGGGTCACTGCTGTTGTATTTAATGTCGTAGAACAAAACGTGATTTACCTCTTAAATTTGTGTCAACCAAAGACCTTATTTCGAGCTATTTTCCAAAACCCTATGGAAAAAATGCATTGCTTTTTGAGGAAGGAACCGGAAGTGCTAAAAATGCTAACTTACTTCCGGGTTTTACGACGCGTCACTGCGGTTCTCTATAGAGAGGCGAAGTCCCGCCCATCTACTTCCGACCCATGGGACCCCGGAAGCGGAAAATTATACATTGACGTCAATGGAGAGAGAAAAGTCATCTTTCGATCCCGTTTGAATTGTGCCACGAATGACACATATGATGTTTGTCAAATTAAAAGAACATTTTGCAAGTCAAAAAAATAAAAATGTGTCGTAAAACTGTGAAGTTACAATTTTTTTTGTGTGAAACCGCTCAGTGAACTACAGGTCTCTGGTCTCGCACAATACGCGTCACTATCACAAAGATGGCTGTCACGTTAGTAAATTTCACCTGTTTCTTTCAGAATGAGGCGAAAAAGTATAAAACGAGGTGAAAATCACTACAAGTCTGGGCATGTTGAGAGCTGTACATACACGAAAGGGAGCGGTTCTGTAAGAGTCAGCATGCGGGACCGGCTTTACAAGGTTTAAGTGAGTAATATGAGTGCAATGTTTAAGGTTAATGTCAGCTAGCTAACAAGGTACACTAACGTGTTTTGTTTTAGCAACTATTTTTCTCCTTAAGAACTTCGTGGTGTCTGTGTATGCCGTGGATAACATTAGTGTTTACAAGAACAAGATACACTCCCGTGTTTTGTTTTAGTTGCTCTTCAGATTGAAGCGGCCAGTTTTATATCGACTATATGTGTGATCTCCTTTTTACATCTCGTTGTGTCATTTTAGTTTATTTGCTGTGTGTAGATTCAAGGATTTTGGTTATCTTGTCCAGGGATGCAAACTTGTCACCTTTCGGCGAAATTCTTCGTTTTGAATCCAAAATAGGTCGTTTGTGTGATTCATGTAGATCTGCAATAAAAATATTTTGGGGTATGGGAGGGGGTCTGGGACCCAGATTAATGTGCGGCCGCAAGCTTTTTTTATATATTATAATGAAGCGCGAGCTGTGTGCTCGAGTCTTCCTGCCTGTCGGCTCTGCTAATGATGTATAATAAGCCTCTGCTGCTCGGCGATGATGGTCTAGCTTCAGCAGCTACATTACGTGCGGTGCGTTCGTTAATATTAACTGTGCGTCCGTAGTCACTGTGGCACAGACTGGACCGCTGGTGAACAGCTGTTAGAACGGGCCGTTCAGGTGTTCAGAGTAGAGCTCCCTGTCGAAGCGGCAGAGCGTGATGTGCACTGAAAAGTTTTTTTTTCCCGTTGCGATATTATCGTTGAGCTAGCTAACATACATTGTAGCATACATTGTCACTATCTGCTAACGTTAGCTTTAGCCTTCGTTTTCTAATCGTTTTTTTCATAGGCTATAAACAGAGGTGGTATAAGTATATATCTTGTACTTGATTAACAGTAGAAGTATTCAGTTCTTGTACTTGAGTAAAAGTAGAAGTAGCCTACTCAGATCGTGTACTCTACTTGAGTAAAAGTAGAAGTACTCAGATCTTGTACTTCAGTAAAAGTAGAAGTACCAGAGTGTAGGAATACTCTGTTACAGTAAAAGTCCTGCATTCCAAATGTTCCTCAAGTAAAAGTAGAAAAGTATTATTATCAAAATATAGTGAAAGTAGCGACAGTAAAAGTAGTCATTTTGCAGATTGGTCCATTTCAGAATAATATGATGTTTTATAATGATTGATCATTAAAGTGTTATCAAAGCTGGTAAAGGTGCAGCTAGTTTGAATGACTTTGTATACTGCAGGGTAGCTTTTGGATTTACTCCAGGTGGAACTAAAGTCTGATTTAACACTTGATTATATTTCACATCATTCATCCACATCTGTAAAGTAACTAAAGGGATTAAATACATGTAGTGGAGTAAAAGTACACCATTTACCTCTGAACTGTAATGGAGTAGAAGAACAAAGTAGCAAAACATGGAAAAACCTAAGTAAAGTACAAGTATCTCAAAATTGTTCCCAAGTATAGTACTTGTTGAGTTGATGAACTTAGTTACTTTACACCAGTGGCTATAAAGATAGAAAGACTAAGCCTTGCACAGAGGCATGAAAATACATTTTCAAAATGCTCAACAGTGCTGCCAAAATTATAAACTGACTGCTACACAATTAAAATAAATGCTTTTTATATATTTCTATTAGATGTGACTCTATGGCGTTTCTATTATTATTAACACTGCTGCTTTAGTTGTTCTGACGATATTCTGTGGGGTCGGGGGGCTCGGATCCTTGTCACCTTTTTCATACCTGATGCGTTTGCATTCCTGTTGTCAATTTGTTTGGTTATCTAGGCACAGCTGTGTGTGACTCCCTCTGGTACACTGGTATGTGTTTTCCTAATGTAGAGAGCATTGATTAATTCATAAACTACACACTGACTCTAGATCCTGACCAAATCCTTTTTTGTTTATCAAATGTTTTTCAAAAATGTATTGTATATTATATAAAGCTGCACATCACAGACCGGAGTCTCTGCTACTGTGGACCACGAAGGAGGCGATCATCATCCCCATCCCCATCCCCAAAGACCCTGCATGGCATGGAAATCTCCTCCTCCTGGAACAATTCTACACCCAGCATATGCTCCCTGTGTTGGCCAGTAGAGAGGAGGACATTTAAATAAACATATTCTTAACACCCTCAGACTCTGCGTTGTGTTTCGTCTGTGAGATGGGGTGTTATGCAGAGGGGAGGAAAACAGGACACTGGGATTGTGGTGGAGATGCTGAGCAGTTATTTAATTGTTGCATGTAATTATTATTATACTGCGTGCTTCTTAGTTATTCCATCTTTTGCTGTAACATGGATCTGTATGTAACTCTATATTTACTTGTTATCTACCACACTTCCTTCTACATCATACACCATCATTATACATGGTGTATATAGGAGATATATATATTTGTATAAATATCTGTAAATTGTATAATTTTATTTTTCGTATTTGGGATTTCTCTTTTGTCCACTCAAATACACTTGGCCCTTTCTCTTTTCCATGTGGAAAATGGCAGCTGCATATTCTGCTTTTCTCGTCTGGCTCCCTGTCTGCTCATCTACAATGAGACAATTATATAATGAATTACTAATAATCATTTAAACCTGTTATTACCAATATTTCACAAATTCTTCATGTAAACTTAAGAGCACAGCTGTATGTTGAGTGTCAACTTTGCTTGGTTCATCTTACTGGGGGGCAGCTACATGGATGTCGGTGCAGTCCACAATCATTTTGCAGTTGAAGGCAGAATGAATTTATTATTGACTCAGAATGAAGCACAACTTCATGTCATACAATACATTGACTTTATTTGTAATTGTGTAAAAAAATATGAATATTGATTAGCAAGCAGGACCTGCAGGAACAGAGAATGCTGATGGATGGAGCTGGGAAGAGAGAAGAATAAAGAAAACAGATCAACTTTATTATCGGATATTAAAAATTCAATTTCAAAACAAGTTGCCGCTCCTACAGCTGTCTAGTATGTAAACATGATTTCACATGACCAATGCAAAATATCAAACTCAATACATGTGTGTCTCTGGGGGGTGCATTGTGCCTTTGATGTATATAAATAATATACCATAACCAAATACTATTACGTACAGTGGAAATCAGGTTGCAAGAGCAGGTCAGTCCAGTGTGCATGTTCCTCAGGGTCTCAGCAGTTACAGGTGAGGTAAAGAAAATAAAAGAGAAAAAGGTCAGTAACAACACTTTAAAGTAACAACACTGAATAATTATCTATTTTAATAATTTTCTCAGTAATCACTCAACTACTGTCTTTCCAACAAACAGATTGACTCACTCTCACTATCATCACAATGAAACACGTACAGAAGAATGTCATGCAAAGCTGCCTGCCTTCCTTCCTTCCTTCCTTCGACTATCCCTGAACTGCCTGATCTTTTAATGTTCAATGTTAACCATTTGTGCAGATAGCATTAAGTAGAAAATATGCTAATGTGGCTTTAGCCTACCTCCCGCCACCTTAGCACCTGGTGGAGGGGGCGATAGGCTACTCTTCAAATGTTTCACAAAATACTTACCATCATGACTACTCTTACTGTTTAACGTTTTGGTTTACTTCATGTTAAGGCTAATACAAATGACAAGGCTAAGTAATGTAATGCTAACTAACATGCTCGCTACTAGCTAGGTAGCTAACTTGACTATGTTCCATGCAAAACATGTATATTACCTGATATGTTTGGTCCAACGAATCCTGGTCCTTTCATAAGACGGGAAGCGATAGAACGAGCAAGTGGTATGCTCTTTTTTGTGATTACAACCTGGTACAAAGCACACAGGCATCTTGTAAAAGTGAATTTATTGGAGCAATCTCTTATATTTATTGGAGGGAATAAATCAGTCTTCTTCTTCCTCTTTGCTTTGCGAGCCGCAACCAGTCTTGGAGCATTATCGCCTATGACATCACTTACGCGACCCAGAATGCATTTGGGATTTGTAGTCTTTCTAGTTGCGTATTTTTCATAGTCTTATATTTCAACAGTTTTACGACAAACTGACTTTTTTTACATGGAAATTATTGTTTAAGATTGACAAACATTATATGTGTCATTCGTGGCACAATTCAAACGGGATCAAAAGATAACTTTTCTCTCTCCATTGACTTCAATGTATAATTTTCCGCTTCCGGGGTCCCATGGAGGCTCCCGGAAAGGGAGGGACTTCGCCTCTCATCTTGATTCTGATTGGCCAGAAGACATTATCAAAGATGTTCTATTGAGAAGACGATCACTACGTGACAAAGGTTTTCAAAACCGTCTTCGGTATTCTTGTTTTTGGCGTGAGAATATTTTGGGCAGCGTGAGAGCGTGAGATTGAAAGTGAAAGCGTGTGTCACACGCCAGATGCGTGAGAGTTGGCAACCCTATACAATTACAAGTTGGACTTCTGTAAAACAGCCTGTGTGAAAAAAAGGCCAAACACAGCTTTTGTAAACATTGATGAGCTATAATGAGTTTATACTGTGAGAAACCCTATTTTCCATTCATCAACATCTCGATTCTTCACTACTGCTTCTGTGCAGTCACGTGACGCCACTGGACCGTGACAACATGTCAGGTTGCTAAGTGAGCTAGTAAGCTAGCTGCACTTAGCGGACCCAACTATGTGGCTAGAGGTAAAACCCCGCTTTGATTGGTGCCAGCGATCGAACAAGCATGGACTCAGAGAGATGAATCGACTTTGCCCGATATTGTGAATAAAGACCCGGACTCGGTAAGTTCGCCCTTCTTTAGCCATTACGTTAGCCCAGTAAAGACAGTCCAGTAAGCTAACTAGCTAGCATTAGCGTTAAGTGTTCTGCTGGCAGCATCAGCACCAAAACGTTTACGAACACTTACGTTACGCAACTTTCACCGGTTTAACTTAAACGTTATTTTTCTAGGGCAGGATACGCGTTCACACTAACTGTACGGTAACGCTGAGCGCTGCCAGGCTAATGGACACATGAGCTGCGGTGAGAGCAGGACAGGATACTGCTCTCTGTCACTGAGTGAACACACACTCCAACACCTGCAGGCACAGATGATCTTTTACCAAACAAGGACATTTGTGCTTTTAAATAGCTTCAATATTATTGTTAAAAATACATATTGATTGTGCTGTTATTCACTATCATCTTACTTCAAACGATACAGTCCAGGTTCTGTAAATATCCCCTCTTTCCGTTTTCAAAGACATGTAATGTGTAATTGGAAAAGCACTAAAGATGGCTTTCCTCCATCTGAGCATCAGAGTAATGAGCTGCCCCGGCCTGTTCACCATTCATCGTAATAAATCCAGACAGAGAGTATATATTGGATTATTTTTCAACTATGACACATCGATAAAGTGGTGACAATGTCTTAAGTTACAACATTTATTTTTAAGAAGTCCTTAATTAAGCCTGCTAAGTGATTATTATTTTAGTTTACACATTTAAGGGTTTATTGCCAGCCTTCTTCCTTGCATTTGGAAGTTTAAAGAGTGTTTCCTTGCCTGGTGTTCAACATGAGTTACCATGGAGATCTTGCCCAGTAAGAAGTGGTCCAGCAGGACTGAGAAAACAGAGTTAACCCTGAAGATACCTTGCAGAGGGAGCTAAAATGAATTATTGTCATGACCTATGTTTTTGCTAGCTAATTATATAGGCTAAATGACTAGTAACATTTGAAATCATTGAGGCAAACTGCATGGCATTGTAGTACAGTCAAATCCTAAAGGATAGCCTACTTACTGTGTCTCTGACAGGACTTAACATTGAGTCCAGTAAGTTATTATCACATTGATCTGGGTATAATTCAGTCTGGTCATTGATAATACTTAAGTCATGTATGATAACGTCTTTACGCAGCTTCTAGACAGAGCCATGATCTGTTTAGAGACCTATGCCAGGGAAAACAAATGTGCACATTTAGGTTCAAAAAATGCAGTTAACATCATTTTATGTGGTTTATTATTAAGTTATTGAGGTATTTTAGTCAAAGGTGAAACAAAACAGACATGATGGGTTACAGAGGGTCTTCCCATGCCCACACCTTTACCTTTTATACCTCCTAGGACTTAGGACCTCATTCACCATTGTCTGTGGTTAACACTAACAATCAACTTATGTGCCCTGTAGGGGATGGTAAAACATCAACTTCACACTAACACAGTAACAGGTTCATTTTTTTTAAGATACAGGCCCTTTAATAATAGGAACCAATGTCCTTTTCCTATTCGTGCTTGATCTATTATTAAATATCAAAAATAATATGGTTGAAAGCTGGACACACTAAAGACCTAACACAGGTGTTTTCACGTGGGTGACACTATAGTGTGTAACTCATTCTGTTAATAACTGTATTAGCACTTCTGTGAGAGTAGACCTAAGCAGCACATACATTTAATCAAGTAACCAAATAGTCAGATATACTCGTATGGGTAGTTATATTTAAATCAGTTAATTTTCACATTCTAATTGTGATTTTGTTTCAGTTCTGCTTTCGGCATTTGGCAGCTGCACCTTTCTTTTTTTTAGCCTGGATTATGTCTTTAACTTCTCCATATTTGTTTAATAATATAGTTTACTGTTCATTTGTGAAATATGACGCTCGGGTGAAAGTGCACTTGTTGATGTTTGTGATTGGTAATATCCTGCCAACTAGGGCTGCCCTCGACTAAAGATTTTTGTAGCCGACCAATAGTCGTCAATTAAGGCGATTAGTCGACTAATCGTCACACGTTTATGATACATTATGATTATAAATATATATATTTTCTTCCCAAAATGGGGAATCGACTTCGGTTCGAAATCGGTTTCGTGTCCGTGTGGACGGGGCCTCACTTTGCCATGAAGGAAGTCCAACATGGACTGAAGCATTCACACTTCAACGTTTTTCAACTTTCTGTACAGCTCTGTAATGTATCAAACAGAAACATTTAAATGTCACACTTGTTTTCTGCAATGTATTCATATTCCCCTGAATACCAAACCAGAGTGGAAGAACTACAAATGATAGGTCACTGCGTGCACATTTATTACACAAGTTATATTTTTGAGGATTAATTGTATTATTGAACAACTAGAGTGCTCTTGGTCAATCCAAAATGTTAATAAAGCTCAAGTCTCAATATCTACGAAAGTAAAAGAGAGGTTTTTGTTTCTTAAATCTATGTGTGCACACATATTGGGCAATATTAGTGTGCAGAATTATTATGCAACTAAGGGGGAATGAAAATGTTCCCATCTGACTGGTTTATTTTCATCTGTTAAAGTGAGAAAATAATAAACATCTCAAAATGTACAAATAAACATTTCTGAGATAAAAAAATTAGTGACCAATATAGCCACCCTTCTTTTCAATGACAGTCACAAGACTTCCATTCATGGGGCTTCTTGATCTGTTGACGATCTGATCTCCCGTTTAAGAAGGGCCCACAAGTTCTGAATAGGGTTTAGGTCAGGTGAGGGAGGGGGCCATGTCATTATTCTTTCATCTTTAAGGCCCTTACTGGCTAGCCACACAGAGGAGTACTTTGATGCATGTGATGGAGCATTGTCCATCAGAAAATCCTGGTCTTCCTGAAAGATGCAGACTGTTTTCTGTTCCACTGATGGACTAAAGCAGGGGTATTCAACTAAAATTCAACGAGGTCCAGTTAGAGAAAATGTCCCCATGCAAAGGTCCGGAACATCAAAATGTCTTACTTGCTTTATGAATTAGTGTGATATATATTGAAGTAGCCTGTAGCTTTATCAACGTCTGCATGTAATCAACAACTGACTGCCAATCAAATAAAGAAAGTACAATTCAAAAACAACAATATTTATTGTCAATTAACATTGAACTATCCAGATATACAGTAAATACTGTGGATATGTGTAATGTTCCTCTCGGGCTGCATTTTAAAATGAAATAGAGAAAATAAATAAAATAGCTTTTGAAAATATGTGCATCTTAAAAGTGCTTAATTTTAGATAAATAAAATAAAGTGTAGCAGCAGCTTGAGTCTCCCTTTTTCTTTGATAACTGTTTCACATCATGACTTAACAGTTTCAGACGATTATAGAACAATATCAGTCTTTAAAAATCATAACAATTGAACAGTTTTAAAGTTTCTCTTTCTTTCCCTCTTATATTGCAGTCCCTCTCTCACTTTGTTTTATTCAGTGCGAGAATTGAGCTTAAGCTTGTCCTGCCAGGAGTTTAGATCTGGGCTGAAATGGTGTCAGGGCCATTCTCATACACATGCAGGTGCTCATTGGTTAGCCTCGGTTAGCCTGCCCTGGAACAATATTTAGTTTTAATTTTGATTCTGGTCGACTGATCATATTGGGCTCTGAGACTGCTTATTTGTTGTGACCTCAGTTCTGACTTGAGAGGGAATGTTTGGTCAAACACTTTGTGTTTTGTCTCATAGTGGCGTGTTTTGCACTTTTAATGAGCGCCACGGTCTCTGAACAAATGAGACGCACTGGTTCTGTGCTCCCAGTGGGCATGATGAACATGAATGAGTCCGTCCATTCAGGGTTAAAAGCTCTGTTCTCACTGTCCACTTTCCTCTTCTTGGAGAGTACCATGTGTAATTATTTGTCTCTCCCTGTCTGCCGCTAACACGCCTGTTCACTCTCCTCTCCGCTTCTTTCTACCGCGCTCTCGTCTCTTCTTCTGTGTTTCTCTCCCTGTATCGCTCACTCGTCTCTTTCGCCCCCTGTCGGCAGCGGTTAAAATAGAATCGCCCCGTCCCCTATTAATGTATTGATTATAGGTCCGGGTACCTATACGGATAGGTCGGCTTCTGGGTCCGGATCCGGACCGCGGTCCGCCTGTTGCCAACCCCTGGACTAAAGTGTCTTCTAAAAACTGGCAGTAGCTTTAGGAGTTGATTTTGAATCCATCTTCAACCCAAAAAGGTCCAACTAGCTCATCTTTAATAATAACGGCCCATACCAGAACCCCACCTCAACCTTTTCGGTGTCTGAGTTGAAGTGGAGCTCTGTGCCCGTTACTGATCCAGCCACGGGCCCCTCCATCTGGTCCGTCAAGAGTCACCCTCATCGCTGGAGGATAATAATAATAATAATAATAATGAATTACATTTTTTTATTAGAGCGCTTTTACAGGTGCTCAAAGCGCTTTACAATTACACATTACACATATTAGACATGTAAGAGTCCTTACTGTGGACATTACCCACAGGAGCAAATGCGGGTAAAGTGTCTTGCCCAAGGACACAACGGCCTGACGCAGTGGCAGCCGAGGCGGGATTCGAACAGGAGTTCACCAACGCCCCTTGATCTGATGACCACTGCGCCAAAACCACCCCATAATGGCTTCCTGGTGGCTTCATGTTTGATTCTTCTCAGATCTTTGGCGTCTTTTTTTCTCATTGCGTTTCTTGCCACCCTGTTGACTATTTGCAACATAACGTTTGATGGTTCTGTGATCACGCCCCAATATCTTAGCAATTTCAAGAGTGCTGCATCCCTTTGAAAGAAATGTTAAAATGTTTGACTTTTCTGTCAGTTAAATCTCTTTGTTGGCCCATTTTGCCTGATATAATAATTCTGCACACCTTGATATAGGGTGTTGATCTCCATAGGCCTCATTACACTAATACACATCAGCTGATATGCTTAAATCTAGGGGTGTAACGGTTCACAAAAATTTTGGTTCGGTACGTACCTCGGTTTTTAGGTCACGGTTCGGTTCGGTACGTTTTCGGTACAGCAGAAAAAATTATCACAGAACATAAAATATATATATATTTTTTTAATTATTATTAAACTGTGAATAATGTATTCACTCAAATAAATACAAAATATAATAAAATAATCATTAACGTGCAGCATTTCGATGAACTGTAATAAGCTGTATTTGAACTGTACTGTACTCGTACCTAAGCAGCCAGTTTTACATTATGACTTGCTTGTCATTGTATTTTCATGTTTTTTGAAAGAAAAATTTACTTGTCCACATTGCTTGCCGAAAGGGCAGATCTGCTGGCACTAACAATGTCTCCTGCTGTGGAGAACACCCTCTCGCTAGGGACAGAGGTAGCAGATACAGCCAGGTAGCGCTTTGCTAACATGGCAACATAATGATATTTGGCGTTTGTAATAGCTTTGGCTCGGTCTGAACTTTTTGAGTGTGGTGGAGGCTTAAATGCTAGTGGGAGTTGGGTTTGCACTTCAGTCTTTTTTCTTTTGGTACAGTTGATATTCACGTTCGGGTGATTCCTTTTCAAATGAGTGTGCAAGTTTGATGTATTGCCAGCCGTGTAACCAATTTTAATTGAACAATGCCGACAAACAGCTTTGGTTCGGTCACCTGTCTTTGTCCGTCATCCTTGTACGTAAATGCGAAACCAAAATGTTCCCAAACCGGAGACTTCAATGATGCCGGAGGATTTTCGAGCTCAACTTCATCTGCGTTCGCCATTTCGACAGTTCCTCAAATTACTGACTACATTTGAACGCATCCCTGTGACCAGCTCTCATAGTATGCCTCTCGTCCAATTAAATGACTTGCTCGCTCTATGATGCGTTGAACCCAATGTGAGCAAATTACTCTGAATGTACACACGTGTACCGAACCGAAGGGCCCGTACCGAATAATTGCGGTACGGGTATGTGTACCGTTACACCCCTACTTAAATCCAATATGCATTCAAGTTCATACAGCTTGGAGTTGGAAAATATGCACAACAATTATGGTACGGTCAAAATACTGACTTTCCTAATAATTTAGCACACAGTTTAATGTAAACAAATAAAACGGAGGATGTGTGCAAGTCACTAAGTAGAACTTTATTTCTTCTGCCATATACATCACCATTTGACTTCATATTCTGCTTAGATCTCAGGTGTGTCTGCCTCTCAGTCCCCAAAAGCTGGTTACAGATCTGTAATGAATCAGGATACAATGTGACGTGTTGGATGAAAGCATGGTATTGAACATGGTTTCAAGGTGCATATGAACTATCATGACATTTTTTGATTTGAAATGTGAAATTTGATAAAACTTTGTCAAAATATGTGTCAGTGCAACATCTCAAAATAAAGCAAAGTGTTTAGTTAACTTACTATAGTTTTAATTTATTCTAGAATGTATTGCAGTAACTTCTAATGCTACGTTCACACCGGACGCGATGCAACGTTTGGGGGCGGCGCGATTACATGTAAAGTCAATGCAGAGACACGATCAGACGCGAATTCGCTCCGATGGCGCGCATGAAGCGGTGGACGCGGTGCGAATCACGCGATTGAGGCGATTGAAGGGGGCCGCGTCAAACGAGAGTTACATTTTTACGTGACGCGTTCAACCAGAAAACATTAGCCATTAGCTGGTAGTAGTACAAACCACAGACTGTCTGTGTCATGGCGAATACATTCGCTGGTTTATTTATGTCTGTAGGCCGTTGTTATGAGTGTGGAATGAGCATATACAACGTTAGCTTAGCCTGGTCGACCCAATCTCCATTCAGAAAACAAGCATTAAAAAAGGTTTTTCGCCTGCCTTCTTGTCTGCAGACTTGTCAAGCATTAATTCATGGTTTTTACTAACCGGTATCAGTATGTTGTTACGTCGGCATCATTTAGAAACGTGTATTTAATCACGGTAAAATATGTTCATTTTGTTGTAGTTGTAGCTCCCGAGCCAGCGCGTCTTGTTTGAATGACGCGAGAAAAAACACAGCTGACAGCCGCGGTGAAACTCGAGCGACTAGAGCGATGCGATAGGAGCGTTTAGAGCGAAGCGAATGTTCGCATCGCGTCCGATGTGAACGCAGCATAAGACTTTCTGGGCGATTGTATACTTTGTATTTACAGGGTTACAGTTTTCCTTGATTCTTGTTTAAGTCCAGGTGAAACTAGTTTGTCGTGTGAAAGTGCACAGTGGCCTGTGGTTCCAAAAAAAAACAGGTGCTGGGTCCCCTGACATTGTTTTTTTTTGGGGGGGGGGACATGACAAAGTTTAAGAACCTCGGCTCTATACAACACAAAGAGGTGTAGTTGAAAGTGTAACAATGTAAAATTCCATTCAGTTGTTTGTATGCTATTACCTTTATAGTAAACTCACTGTAAACAATCCTTACTCTTAAATCAAGCCAACTTTATTGACTTTATCTAAAAGGAAGGAAAAAGCAGTGGTCAAGGAATCATTTGCCCATCAAAAAGTAAGCCAGTGAACTACAGCGACCCTGCTTAATTGTTAATGGAGCACAGTGAGGAGCTGTAAAGGTGCAGAGTTTCACTTCTGCATCACCATTGATGAGGCCCATTAGAGCTGTGTGTGTAATGTGAGAGAAAGTTGGTCCCTGTAGTTCAATTACTCTCTGTGAGAAACAACTCTAACCACGCTACATAAATCAGATGCAAGTCAACAAACATTGCCCTGAAGCTGCACACTAGCTGATGGATGTTTTTATTTGATTATTGATGCATTTGGACTACTGATTATTGATGCATTTGGACTACCTATGTTGCAAATGTATTATCTTTTCAATTTACACACGGCATCTATTGCACGTCTGTCCGTCCTGGGAGAGGGATCCCTCCTCTGTTGCTCTCCCTGAGGTTTCTCCCATTTTTCCCTTTAAACTGTGGGGTTTTCTCTGGAAGTTTTTCCTTGTACGATGTGAGGGTCTAAGGACAGAGGGTGTCGTATTGTCATACTGATATTCTGTACAAACTGTGAAGTCCACTGAGACAAATGTAACATTTGTGATATTGGGCTATATAAATAAACATTGATTGATTGATTGAGTGTGGCCCATTGAAACGGGAGTATTTTACCTAACAGTGTGAGTGTGATGATGCTCATGTTGTGTCTGGCTGCTGCTGGAGACAGTGTGGTGGTTCTGTGGCCCACCTGCTCCCAGAGGTGTAACGGTCACACTGACACATCAGCTGCTGACACGGTGACTTGTTTTTCTCTCCCCCATGGGTTATCTTGCCAGGCAACGCTACTCAGGCTCTTCAGATCTCATTTGTGTGTGCACCTTGTTACCTAAGCTTCCGAGTGTTGAGCTGTTTATCTTTCCTATTTTTGTTTCACCGTCCTTTGACACTCAATGTTTATTCACATATTTCAGCCTCTGCCATGGCAGCTGGTGTCAGCATTCTGAGTGACCTGCCTTACTCCACGAGAGGAGCCTGCGGCGAAGAGATCAGCACAGAGATGGAGACGGGTAGGAAAGCTCTACACAAAAACAACACGACTAGCTGCTTGATCTTTTATTTTCAAAGCAATGGCACAGGACTGTACACTTGGTTTGGTGAACCGTTGAAAAATAAATTAACAAGAGTTAAGACAAGAGGCAGTGTGACAGCGTAGCAATTTGCAGCTTCAAGACAAATCTTTCAGGTGAAACAACAAGATTTCTTCAGGATTTTTGTAGCAGGACATTTGGTGTAAGGTGGATATAGGAGTACTCCAGATTTGATTTAGGAAACATCAAATGTAATACCTGAAAGGTTTGTTGCTAAATAATTGAATGCTTACTTTACAGGTTAAGAAACATCTATCCACCTTATTTATACAATTACAATAAACAAGCAGCACCTCCTTCCTATCGATGCTAGTTATACAGTGTTTGGTGAATTAGACATCTGTGATCATGCGTTTTGACAGATCTTGCCCTCTTTTTAATAATTCCATTCCTTATGATGCAGTCAAAGCTGTAGATGATTTTATTAGGGCTGTCAGTCGATTAAAATATTTAATCGCGATTAATCACATTATTGTCCATAGTTAACCGCGATTAATCGCATTATTGTCAATAGTTAATCGTGATTAATCGCAAATTAATCGCAAATGTTTTATCTGTTCTAAATGTTCCTTAGAGAGATATTTTTCAAGTTTTTAATACTCTTATCAACATATGAGTGGACAAATATGCTTTATGCAAATGTTTGTTTCTTATCATTTGAACAATGACAAATATTCTCATGAATATTAAACACAACAATCTCTGAACATTACAAATATTCGCCTCAATTCAAGTGTGTGTGTGTGTATGTGTCCGCGCAGTTGTCGGCGAAATGCCGCTCCTCTGTTTTCATAACTGTCAAAGCATGAGACTGAAGTTCCCACTGTGGGTCAAAATAATGCGCTGTGACCCCGAGGTAGTCATTACTGAGTGATAGGGATGGGTATCGTTAGGATTTTATCGATACCGGTACTGCTTATCGGTATCGGTATTTTTCGATACTCTTATCGATACTTTTCAATAATTTGGTGCTTAAAATTATCGACATGAATACATGATGTGAAGATTAAACAGTAATTGTATTGTAATTTTCTTGCAGAAATAACTGTATAAATTATACATTAGCTTCTCAGGAGCAGACAAAAATAAATGAAATAACTTAAAGTGGACCTATCATGCTATATTTGAATAATATAGTGTAGGACCATACCTATATAAGGCATATTTATACTTTTTATTTTTCAAAATACCAAACAGATCATGCATTTTAGCCATTCCTCATTTCGCTCAATTTAACACTGTCTTTTCATGGGCTGATTCTGTGAGAACAGCACCATCTACAGGCCTGGCATATGTACTACAGCGTCTCCAGCGCTTTCGAACGGCAATGTCCATGGCTGTCTCCTCCTGATTGGTGGAGTTGGCCCAATAGCCGTAGCGCCACTTCTTTGACGTCATAGAAGTGTTCAAATCTGGATCAGTCTGTATCAGATCCATTGCAGCCCCTTTTTAAGAGATTTGGGTATGGAGGAAAATAGAGAGGGTTGTGTTTTCTGACACTTGGTGAGTTCCCTGGAACACCCGGGACACTTATTCATGTATAAAAGACATACAAAAGTGCATTTTGCATGATAGGTCACCTTTAAAGGGGCCTGGCTCGCCCTATCATGCTTTTTGGGGTTTTCCCTCAGAGGATTAAAAGAGGCATTTTTACATTTACATTTGTAAATCATTTACATCTTCATCCAGACATTTCAAACTGACAACCTAGCTCGACAAGAGATCCTTTAAACATTTTCTTACAGTGAC